>NC_136813.1:2210496-2524792 GCF_951394365.1 Tetrao urogallus | reverse complement strand
GAGAGGAGAGAATTGGAGGATGTAAAGGAGAGGGGAGAACGGAGGGAGAAGTGAGAGTTGGAGAATAGAGGGAGAAGGGAGGATTGAAAGATGGAAGAGAAGGGGAGACCCGGGGGCTGAAGGGGGAAAAGGAGACCTGGAGGCTAAAAGGGAGAGGAGAGACCCAAAAGGGTGAGTTGAGGTCCAGAGGGTGTAGAAAGTTGTGAAACCCAGGGGCTAAAGAGGAGAGACCTGGAGGCTGCAAGAGAGAGGGGAGATCAAGCAGTTACAAGGGAGATCAGGCATCCAGGAGCTGTAAAGGAAAGGGAAGACTGGAGGGGACTAGAAGAGAGAGGGTTGATGCAGAAGTGTATAGGGACATTGGAGTGCTGGCTGCTGCAAGAGACAGGGCTGAAAGCATGAAGGGGGGGATACACCACCCCCTTCTCCCCATCATCACTCCAAGTCATTGGGAGATGTGTTACCTTCATATAAAACACCCTTAAAATAAGAGTCAGCTGGGTGACTTTCCTTCTTGAGTGGGAAAGTTGGGAAAAGGTGAGACGGATACTCACATGCTTATATATAGTCCGTATTGCTCGTTCCCATCCTGGAGCTGCACTCTGAGAGGTGTCAGATGGGAACATTTGCTGCATGCAAGCAACTTTTCCTGCATGCAAGAGTGGGGCTGCCTGCAAACAGCCCCGGGGTGTCAGGAAAAGGGAGCTCTGAGTTAAAGACGGCGCCGGTTTGAGGAGACCGTGGGCCACTTGCTGCCGGTTTGATCAGTGACCCAGAGCTCTGCAGAGCTGTAAACATCACGTCTGCCCCCAACGAGTCTCCCTCTTTCCCTCCCCTTTGCAAATTCCTCTTGAAAACGTAACCTGTGCCGGAGCGAGTGGAAAAAGGAGTTTATTGCCTCCCTGAGTAACAGGGGTGCAATCATGGGCAAAATTTGCAGCTCTCGGGATGGGGAGGTGGATAATTTCTATTCCTCTTTGGGAAAAATAAGTAAATAAAGACAGACAGACAGATAGATTGATGAAAAACCTGATTTTTTTCAATGCACAGAACTATGATGTTGGATAGTGAGACTGTCTGAGATGTCTTACCCTCAACTATGTGCTGTTTAGCCACTCATGGGAAGGAGATAAGGGGTCTGAAATATCTAAATGGACACTAAAAGGCACGGGCAGGATTAAGGGTTGAAGGTTTCCAGTGTGCTCATGGAGGGGAGGGAAGCAAAGAGCTTCCAGAGATGAAAAAACAGAGCAATACCCTGAGCTGAGAAGTATGTCTGGATGCTCCTGGCAGCGCTGCCTTCCCCTCCAATGGATGCATCAAACCCAAATCCAAGTGGGCAATAAAGGAAAACAGCCTATGGCAATGAAATCCTGCCTCCTCTTGTCCACTGGAGTTTTATCTTGGACTTCAAGGGAGATGGGAACTCACCCTCAGAGGTTATTAAAATCCTTAGTAACAACAGCACTTCTCCAGTAATAACCCTTTACACCAGGCAGACACTGGGGTTGTGATAGCAGCCAGAATGGAAGAATGCATTTCAGATCGCAAAGCAAACACCCAGGAATGTTCCTTCTTCCTTCCACTATTGCTTCTGTAATTGGGACACCAAGGCAGAAAGGTACAGTGGGGACGAACCCAGAGCTGGGGCTTAGGTGAGACATATTTGCCTCAAGTTAATGGGTGGCAAAAGGGGTCCCCAGTGCTGATTGTTCTCCATCCCAAAACATTGAAAGGACGGTGTTGGGAGGGATGCAGTCGCATCTGTAGAATGAGAGGTAATGGCCTCAAGTTGCATCAGGGGAAATTCAGATCAGATATTAGGATCCATTTCTACTTAGAAAGGGTGGTGATGCATTGGCACAGGCTGCACAGGGAGGTGGTGGAGTCACCGTCCGTGAAGGTGTTCAAAAACTGTGGAGATGTGGCACTGAGGGACATGGTCAGTGGGCATGGTGGGGTTGGACTTGATGATCTTAGAGGTCTTTTCCAACTTTAATTAACTTATGACTTGGGGATGTTGGTGAGTACTTTTCAGGAGGCAGGTTTTTCTGCTTGTTTGTCGTCTTTCTTGTGGGGTGGGCTTGCTATTGGAAACCACCGCAAAGACCACAATGAACAGCCCAGAGCGGTTACTGAAGTGGAGAACTGAAGGGAAACCCATTTACTGCTATTAATATCACTGCTAAAACAAGTCATGCCCCGGAGATAGAGAGAACCCTTGTAAGAATTTGAGTTTGTTTGCTGCTTTGTTTATTTGTTTGGAGTGAAGAAGAAAATGGAGGGGAGGGGGAATCTCTGAGAGCTTTTTTTCCCTCCGGGCTGCTCTACAGCGATGGGGCTGCATGTTTATAAAGCCGCTCCGTGAGCTCCAGGTGCCCGAGGACTTGGAAGAAGTGAGAGGCAGAGTTAATGAGGTGAGAAGGAAAGCAGAAGGGAAAGAGCAGAATGCATTTGTTGCAACAGATCAGCCTGAAACATCTGCAGGGCACGGGCACCTGCGTTGGTTAGGAAATGCAGCTTTTTTAATTTGTAAAAGGAAAAAAAAAAAACTCTGGAGAGAAGGAAGGGAGAGATGGAGAGTGAGAATTGGGCACGTCTTAAAATTTCTCTTTTTTTTTTCTCCTTCTTCCCAACCTTTTTGAGAGGAGGAAGTAAAGCCAAGCAGCGAACGAAGCCTTGCTGCACGCAGGGTTAAATGGAAACACACAATCAGACCATAACTCAGGGTGTAATTCAAGCCATACGTTTTGTCTGTCTGTTGCCTCAAAAGGTTGTATCAAGGCTTGGCGAGGGAGGGGATAATCCAAATTTCATCGTGATTCATAAACCACTCCTTTGCGATTTGGATAATAGATCTCTTTCACGGCGACTCGCCCAACCTCAGAGCTAACCGTGGCTCCGTGCTCTGTCTCCTTCCAGGTTGTGCATCCCCAAGACAGGGGCTGAAGGAAATACATCACACAGGAGATTCAGAAGCCTCCTATTTTCCCCTCTCAAAGCTGATTTCCTACTGGGGGACGGTGGAGAAAATGAAGCCGAACCCGCAATTTTTGCTAGCTGCTTTTCTGTCCTTGATTCTGCAGACGGGGATTTGCTACGGGATAAAATGGATGTAAGTACTCAGCTATCTCTCGGCATTTTTAGAACCTCTGTAGTCACTGCTGCTCTGTTACCCGGTCTGCAGCTCTGTTATTTGAGCCATTTAAAGAGCAGTGCGTGTTGCGTTTCTCCGGGCATTCATTGATTTCAAGTGTGTGTACTGAGGCTTGTGCTAACAACATGCCTCAATCTTCTTTGCAAAATATGCATGATTTAGGCTTGCTTTTTCTTCTCCTTGTTGATAGCAAAGGAAAGGCACACACTTGAATGCTCGCATGAGCCACTTATGAAGTTTCTAGTGTCAGCCCCTACCAGCTCCCTCTGGGACCAATGGTCATGAGAGGCAGGAGCTGAGAGCAGGAGGGAGGGCAGTGGGGATAATCTCCAGCCACAGGGGATGCTTGACAGATAACATGCTTTTTTGGTGGACCTTTTAACCTTTGGATTTTGCGAAGGGTGTTAAAAACGAAGTGGGGAGGGGGGAGGAGGGTGAAGAAATACCAAGGAGTGTGGTCAAGTCTGGATCGAGTTTCCTCTGAGGTAATGTCACTGCAAACAAAGTGAAAACATTGCTATCTCATTTCTTTGCTTAAGCAAGCGATCGATTAGTTGCTTACTGCAAAGCAAACAAACAAACTCCTCCAGCACCCATCTGGTTTTCTGCCCTCTGTTTCTGCTCTGGTTTGAAGCTGCGCACAAAGTAAATAATGGGATGTGGGCTAACCTCAAGTGAGCATCTCCCATAAATAGCACAATAAAATGAGATGCCAGGGAAGGTCTCTTTTGTAGGATGCAGTGTATTTAGGTGAGGAACCTGGGAATAGGCAGTGAAATTAGGGCAAGAGGTTCCTGCTTTACTTCTCCTTCCACCACAGATCCTGTGCCATGTTTAATTCCCATCCTTCTGACCCAGCCTTTGCCACTTGAGGCTTTCTTTCCCCTCACCATCTCTTGAAAAGGTGGGATTTTTTCATCCAATCACAGAATTAGTCATAGAATCACAGAATGGTTTGGGTTGGAAGGAACCTTAAAGCCCACCCATTGCCATGGGCTGCTTGCGCCCCATTTGTACGGGGTGCCAAGGGCCCCATCTAGCCTGTCCTTGAATGCCTACATGGATGGGACACCTACACCTTCCTTTGACAACTTTCTTACTCTTGAACGAGATGTTTTGGAGCCAGTGCATTCACTGCCCTATGTGCAGCCAGCAGGGAAAGGACTTTGCAGATGCCTTCTCTAATGATAGACAACAAACACAAGCATCAGGAGATGCTCTCTGGACATGTCATGGAATGCAGGGAGTTCTTTGAGTCCACACATCCAACTTTTACACACATGAAGAGAAGCAGGGTGAATCCTTCCATAGGGTGTTTAAATGCACGTGTTCAGGTGAGAAGTCTGACTGCCTGCATGAGGACATCTTTTTGTGCTCTCTCTCCATACTGTGAGGAAGTAGAAGGTATCAAGATCTGATTTGCATTTCACCATCTGGTCTTTCTACACTGTAGCAGACACCACGGCTAAGTCTCAAAGCCCAACTCCGAGTATTTAGCTTCTTAGCTTTGCATATATCATCATATCATAGAACTGTTTGAGTTGAAGGGACCATAGTACCTGGTCCAACCCCCCTGCAGTGAGCCAGAGACACTCACAGCTCCATCATGTGCTCAGAGCCCATCAAGCCTGACCTTGGGTGTCTCTATGGACAGGGCACCCACCACCTCTCTGGGCAACATGTGCCAGTGCTTCACTAACCTTATCACAAATAAACTTTTTATATCCAACCTAAATCTTCTCTATTCTAGTTTGAAACCATTTCCCCTTGTCTTATCACAACAGACCCTGATAATGAGTCTGCCCCCGGCACCTGGCATAAGGTAGGCATCTCCTCTTAACCCTGAGAGGCAGGGCTTGGTCTGTAAAGCTATTTGCATCCTTTCAGCCAGTAAGCAGTTAGGCTGCAAGGGTTTCTTTTGGGAACAAGGAGGCATTTGGGGGAAAGACACTGTGGTTGCCACTCCTCCGCTTTCCAGCAGACACATCCTCTTGTTGAAAAACGAGTGGGGAAGATGAAAGCTGGGATTAAAATGGCATCCAAAGCACGAACCAAATCCAGATGTGCCGCCAGGCTCCTCTTGCACCTGCTTGTAACCTGGCAGAGGACTGCACTCCCTGTCCCAGGGCACTTGGTGCAATGAGGACACCACCAGCTGGGATTTCACAATGAAATGGGATTTTTTTTTTTAATTTTTTTTTTTTTTTAATTTACAGCTTCTCCTCCTTTCCCCACCCTTGTTTTTCTACGGAACCACTGGCCAACTTCTTCCCCCATCCATCGCTCCCTTTCCACTGCTGCAGCTGTGCCAGATGCAGGCTGCTGCCAACCTCGGGGCTCAGGGACCATCCCTGGAAATGGCGTAGCTGAGCTCATGCTCTTGGATGGAGAGGGGAAAGGATGAGAGGAAAACACGAGGCGGCATTTTCGGTCGCAGGCTCGTCTCTGCGGTCTGCCCATCGCAACGTTGTTGTAGGCACAGCGCCAGGAGCGAGCTTCAAAGAGGAATGGGGATGGCAGGGAAGGAGATAAGGAGGTGGTTTCTGCCAGATGTTTACAGGCTTGGAAGGGGTTGGGGCAGAAAGCTTGGCGGGCCGGGTCTGCCAGTTGGAGGAAGAGGGAGCGACTGATAGGGAGGGCGATAGGAAATTCAATTTTAATTCAGCGTGTGATGTAATTGCAGGGGGAGGTGGGGAAGAAAAACATGCTTCTCAGCCATTTAGGACTTCCCTGTAACACGAATATCCCCTGTAAATTAGTAGAAGTGGGGAGAATGTAAAATGGAGCTATTTGTTTTATTTTATTTGGCTTATTTTTACAAGGCCTGTGGTCCAGATCCCCAGCTGCTGCAAATCGGCACCGTGCCCTTCCTTGCCATGGAGACATGCAACACCAAGCACCCTGAATGGTGTGTGGATGCTCAGCATCCCATAAGCCTGCCCTTGCTCACAGAGGAACTCCATGTTTTGTCTTCCACCCAAGCTCCAGGATGCTGCTTGGGTGTAAAGTTGAGGAACTGACAGACCTTTGCAGGATCAGGGCTGCTGTGGACAGATTGGCTTTCTGTTCAGCGCATGTGAGCTTCTGAGTCTTAATTTTGCATGCAAGCCCATTCCCAGCCTTAGAGGAGGGCTCTGTAGTTCTCTGAGCTTGGTTTGCAGCAAAGGAGACACAGCCAACATTTTCAATGGGAGATTGTAGAATCATTAAGTTTGGAAAAGACCCTAACCCACCTCCACTGTACCTAATCACCACATCCCTCAGTGCCACATCTCCACGGTTCTTGTACACCTCCAGGGATGCTGACTCCACCACCTCCCTGGGCAGCCTGTGCCACTCTTTCTGAGAACTGTTTCCTAATATCCAACCTGAGATACTTCAGGGCCAACACTTACAGGAACTCTGTCACCTTACTCCCTTTTGCAACCACCTGAGCTGAACTAAGGGGACTTGGGTTTGGCCAAGGACTTGATCTCTAGAGGTCCCTTCCAGTCCCTACAATTCTGTGTATCTGTGAGGTATGTGGATAAATCTGAAAAATAAACGAGCACTAGAGGGAGCTGCAGCCAGATGTTCACACTGCAGGTGTTGTGATGTCCGAGCATGGAGCTGCTTTCAAGGCACTTCTACCTGCTTGAGGGTGGCATCTCCTTATCTATGCACTGGGACACAGGTTAGATTGTCCCTGTGTTGTCACCCTCGATGAATGGTTGCCAAGAGGATGAAAGCAATGCGTGCTTTTTTGCATAGCTTGCAAAGAGGCTGCAGGTTCAGCCCATTACTATGAGCTACAGCTCTAGGAATGCCATCATTAGGTGGAGTTTTGATCACTTTGGAAGGTCCCTTGGTCCCTCTTGGACTTGGAATCATTGAATCACAGAATTCTTTTGACTTGGAAGGGACCCTTAAAAGCCATCTGTTGAACTCCCCTTCAACAACAGACACCCACAGTTCCATCAGCTGCTCAGAGCACCATTCAGCCTGACCTTGAATGTCTCCAGGGATGGGACACCCACCACCTCTCTGGGCAACCTGTGTCAGTGCCTCACCACCCTTATCATAAAAACTCTTTCCTTACATTCAATTTAAATCTCCCCTCTTCTAGTTTGAAACTATTTCTTCTAGTCCTATCAAAGCAGACACTGCTGAAAAGCCTGTCCTTTCTTATATACCTCACAGTGGGACACGAGCACTGTTCCCAGGCATGAGAACCAAGACCTTTCTGGAGCCAGCAGCGTGCTTTCACTTGTTTTTTTTCTCTTGAAATGGGGAGAAAATGGAAAGATTTTGTGCTTCCCAGCAGTGCCTGCTTCTCCACTTTGGACAAGGAGGGGGGGAGCTGGGACAGTGGGGCATGGGCGCCGGCAAGGGGCTGTCTGCCTGGCACAGGAGCTGCTAGATGAGCTGCTGTGAAAGGACTGCAGGATGGGGACGGCAGGAGGGGAGTGGGCTGGGGGTGAGGGAGAGCTCTATAGGCAGCCCGGGAAAACTTGACAAAGCTCCATGGCCTTCCTCCGGCGCTGGGGCAGCCAACTCACCGCTGGCATCGACTTCAGTCGAGCTTGGGCTGGAAGTCAATGGCCTTGTGCCCACTACTGCCAGCACTGGATTTGGCACTGTATCTGAAAAACTCTTATTTTAAGCTTTTACTGTAGGGATTTTTTCCCCTCCTCCTCTCTGTCTTCCTCCTCAGCTCAGTTTTCTTTCTTTTCTTTCTTTCTTTCTTTCTTTCTTTCTTGCTTGCTTGCTTGCTTGCTTTCTTGCTTTCTTTCTCTCTCTCTTTCTTTCTCTCTCTCTTTATTTCTCTCATTCTCTCTTTCTTTCTCTCTTTCTCTCTTTCTTTCTCTTTTTCACTTTCTTTCTTTCTTTCTCTTTCTTTCATTCTCTCTTTCTCTCTTTCTTTCTTTCTCTCTTTCTTTCTCTCTTTCTTCCCTCCCTCCCTCTCTCCCTTCCTCCCTCAGTTCCTCCCTTCTTTCATTTCCTCCTTTCCTTTCTTTTCATCTTTCTTTTTTCTTTCCTTCCTTCTTTCCTTTCTTTCATACTTTCTCTCTTTCTCCTCCTCCTCCTCCTCTTTCTCTTTCCCCCTTCCCCCCTTTCCCTCTTTCCCTCTCTTTCCCTTCCTCTTTCCTTGTTCCCTCTTTTTCTCTCCTTCTCTTTCTCCCTCTTTCCCCTTTTGTCCTTTTCTCCCTTTCTCCATCTTTCTTTCCTTATTTTTTTTTCTCCTTTCCTCCTTCTTTCCTCCTTCTTTCTTTCCCCCCCCTCTCTATTTTTCTATAGAAATCCCATTTCTTGCTTTGAGAAGGCTTTGAATATTTGCTGACCCACTTGCACCTGTGGTCCCCAGGTCAGGGCTGATGATGCTCCTCAGCATCCCAAGTCCTTCTCAAATAGCAGCAGAGCAGGGTGGGGTGGTGGGAGTACAGGCTGCCTCACATGGAATCATCATAATGGTCCTGCCAGCCCTTTTCACTTGAGAAAATGAAGCTCAGATTAAAAACTCTTAAATAAAGTCTAATATA
The DNA here is from genome assembly GCF_951394365.1 of Tetrao urogallus. Lineage (NCBI taxonomy): Eukaryota > Metazoa > Chordata > Aves > Galliformes > Phasianidae > Tetrao > Tetrao urogallus. Next base: position 2,516,116 of record NC_136813.1, on the reverse strand, counting down.
CACACACACAAACAATCACTGTTTCTCTTTGTTTAAGTTTACTCTCCAAGTAATAGAATTTTGCCTAAATCTTTTTTGCTCTACCCCAAATCTCTGGCAGATTAAAGAGTTTAAGAATCAGCATAAGATTGAGAGTGCATTCTCAGAAAGTAAAACAAATCATTTGGAGCAGAAGATGTTGGTCTCACAAATGGTCCTTCTGTGACAGCTCCTTGGGTTGTATCACACCTCCTTGGGTCATATCACACAAGGGAGGACGTGGAGATGTTCTCCAAGGGTGCTTGTATGGAAGGAGATCCTTCCACTCTATAAGGGCATTTTAAAAGGCACCAATGCTTCACTGCTCAATTTAAAAAAAAAAAAGCCCTATGAGTGGGTCAGGAACAGGGTCCTGTGTGCCCCTTTATCCTTACAAAGCTAATTGTGTATGGCTTTCATGAGTATCTCTGCTCATGGATGTTGCTTCTATGAATAGTCTTCTCATGCAGCCTAGCACTGAACCTATACTTCTCAAAGGACCCAACACTGTAAAGCATTCATGTTTCCAAATGAATTTATTAACTGCCTGAGATAATTAGAAGAGTAAACGAAAGTCATGATCCATCCATGCATCATATTTCCTCTGTAATTACCTTTATGGTTTTCTGTCAGTATCCATAACGTCAACTGAAAGCCCTGCTATGCTATATATAAAGCAGGAGATGTTTGGTTTGGAGCCTGTTTATTTAAAGGGATGGGTCAAATATGTATATATTTATATTTAAAAAAAAAAAACCATCAGCCTCCCCTCAGTTGTCCTCACCTTTCTGGAGAATGAAGGATGGAGAAGAGTCAGGGGAGGGGAGCATGATGTTAGCAGAAGGAAATTGTGAAAAGGAGCATTTATGGGATGGCAGCAGGTAAAATTCCTCTGGGCTGCTTCTCAGATGAAGCACTGGAGTTCAAAGAAATGTTTTCTTCTGGGATTTTTTCCGATACTGAAGAGTGAAGGCTGTCCTGCTAACTACCCATTGGGGCTCCTTTATTGGGGCTACCAGTGCCTCTTTGGCCTTAGCAGGTAGAGACCCACCATCAACACCGGAATTCATTTCTGCCACTCAAAAATGGGCTTTGCTCTCCAATAGTATCCTTTGCAGATGGTGGAAGACACTCCATGGTGCTGTCAGAATTTGGGGAACACGGAGGGCTGGCTGCTACCTTTGCAAAGGGAGATTTAAAGCAAAACAGGGGATGGGGGAAGACAATGTAGGACAGAGATTGAGTAAACCTGCACTGTCAGAGCATGGGCTGGATGACCTAATAGGCCTCTAACATTCCTGATCTGTGATTTATAGATGTGCTTTTTGGTCTCAGCAAGCGACTCCAATAACTGAGTTTTCTTTTCCATCCCCATTACCCTTTACTTTTTCCTCCCGACGCTTGGAGATGTTTCCAATTATAGGTTCTCACAAGCAAAGGCATGAAGTTCAGGCCTGGGAGATGTTCAGAAAACACCTTCCTGCATCTTACTTTTTTATTCTTGGCAAACTCCCTGGAGCTTGGCTCATTCGACAAGAAACAGCCATTACTGCCATTTACTGAATTCTTCCCAAAGGGGCCGCAGCATTTCCTCTGTCGACCTTCTGGCAGATCTTTTCCCCTCTTCTATAAGGCACATTTCTTTCTCATCATGTTACACATCTCATTCTCTAATGGTGATAATTTCAGGCCTTTGGTAATAATGCCGTGCTACAGCAAGCTCTTTGTACCTGTTTAGTCCCCTTTCTTCACAACCAGTATAAGCTTCAGTCTGTGTTCATCGTTTATTCCAACTCAAAGGTGGTTATTTCTGCTGTTTGATTTGTCCGTAATGATGAGATGCAGGTGCATCAATATGGGCTTCCAAATCACAGAATCATAGAATTGTTGAGGTTGGAAATGTCCATTAAGATGGTCTAGTCCAACTATCAGCACATCATCGCTACTGCCATCCACCACCAAGTCCTTTAAAGACACTCAAGACCTCCACACAGATCTAGAAGATGTGGTGCAGGACCTATCAGGTAGATGCATCCTTCTTGAGGAGCAGCTAGGCCCACAAGGACAATCCAAGTTGTATTTATGACTTTTATTCAAGGAGCAGCAAGGTGCTTCAATCTCTTGCCCGATTGTCATTTCAGCCCATTGCTGAGAGTTGCTGATAGGTTTTCTGGAATAAACTTTCACAGATTTTTGGCACCAGGTGCTGAGGGTTGGACTCATCTCACCCATCTCTGTGTGCTTATAGAGCTCAGGTGGCTGCATCCAAGCTTGATGCCTAAGTTCCCCCTACAGCTAGTGCAGAAAGAGCACTTTCAGGGCATGAGTTACCTTAGCCTCACTGATACTGGCTGCCCAGAGTGGCTGTGGATGCCCCATCCCTGGAGACATTCAAGGCCAGGATGGGAGCTAGTGGTTGGCAACCCTAGAGTGGATGGAGCTCAATGATCTTTAGGGTCTTAAGCCATTCTGTGATTCTGTAACTATTCTGCTGTAGATCTCCAATGTGCATCAGCTGATTATCTTTTAGGAGCTCCATGGGTCAAAGAAGGACCCTGGAGGACTAACATGAAGTCCTCACCATGGAGGTTTGCATTAAGATGACATCGGTACTGTTCCAAGACCTTTGCTCTCAGCCTTCAGGAGTATGATATGTTTGAGTTTACTGAGCACTGGGTGCAGAACTTCTAACAATTAAATACTCTACTCACTTCCTCCCCTTGTCCAAAACTTTTGTTCTCTGTATGTTTAATGAAGCTCTCTAAATATCTGTATGATGTATATATTTACATTGCTAGCAGAGTGGTGGTTTCCCTTCCAAGTTTGCCACTGAGTATCCAGCACCAGAAATGCCAAATTCCAGTCGACTGGGAATTTGTGAGCGCAGACCTGCTCAGCCCTAGCAAGGATTTTAGCTTTTTCCCACTCACGGAGGAATTGGGGTTAGCAGTTATGCACAGCCCGGGGAAAGCTCCAACATACACAGCAGCTGGTTTGAGCCAACCCTGAGGTAGTTGGTGGAATATAGATGTGTTTTCCTGAAAGCTGGAGATCAGAGCTAATATCCCTGATCTTGGTTAGGGCTCATTTTTAGCTCCATTTCCATCTCATTTAACTTCTGAAGGACGTGGATGTTACAGCAATAAAGTAAAATATGCCCAGAAATGTGTCTGCTAATATGCCAAACTAACCAAGATGGCTTAGGATGAAACTGAAAGGCAACATTTAACAAGGAGAGAAGGAAATATGTGTTAAAGCAGTTGTGTTGCCAGGATCACATGCCAGGTACTGATGCAGCCAGCTAGAAAGTTGTTTTATGGGAATGAATAACATTTATGACTGCTCTAAGCAGGTCATAAAGATACAAAGAGAGTTACACACCAGACTTCTGCTGATCATTTTGGGTGCTTGAGAAATAATAGCACAGCATGCTCTGAGGCATGGCACCATTTGCTTTTTTCTTCTTTTTTTTTTTTTAACCTGGAGTGTGAAACACTGCAAACTGAAAGAACCAATGGAGCCCTATGGGTATTGCCAATTTCTTCCATAGTAACTTGCATTATGATTCTAGTGGATTCTTCCTAAGTTTTGACCATGACAGCCTCTTTGCATGTACTTGCATTGTGTTTCTTCACTAAATCTTCAGAGACTAGAGAAATAGATTTAGATATCTAAGTGCAACGGTGATGGAATTGGTGGAGGCCCTTGGTGTTAACTCCATGGGAAAGCATCTGTTTTGCAAACTTGGTGGCTTTTCCCTGGATCTTGCAGGGGATTTTCTCTATAATTAATCACATGACATTTAGTATAATCCTCAAAGAGTCTGTGAGACAGATGCTGAATGCAAATCACTGATAAAACCAACCTCACTCTTTTTTTTTTTCTGAATACCACAGTCACGGAGGACCCAGCTTTCCATTATCGTGGATCCAACGGGTTATTTTTCACTCTGTTGGGAGGTCTGTCCTCTTCATTCTTCTGCAAAAAAAAAAAAAAGAAAGAAAAAAAAAAAGAAAAACAAAACCTTCCCATAAGGATTTACACAATCAGTCAACTTGGCATTCACCCCAGGAGATTTGTTCTGGCTCCTTTCGATGATGGGAGAAACACACAGGTTTAATGGCGAATTGTCCCACCCATCTTCAACATTTACCTTAGATGAGATAAATGACTCTGAACAGTTTCCCATCTCTCTCATCAGCTTAAACTAGGCATGTAATTTGCATGTAGCTAATATTAGGTCAGCTGAACACAGGCCAAGGCGTTTGCTGGGTTGGAGGTAGTCAAGAAATTAATACTGACACAAAGACTGACTTTTGTGGGTTCTAATGCCTTTTTTTTTTGCATGTGCTTGTCTCCTCAGAGCTCTGTCCAAGACTCCTTCGGCTTTGGCCCTGAATCAAACCCAGCACTGCAAGCAGCTAGAAGGCCTGGTGGTTTCCCAGGTGCAATTGTGCCGCAGCAACCTGGAGCTGATGCAGACCATCATCCAGGCGGCACGGGAAGTGATAAAGACCTGCCGTAAAACTTTCTCAGACATGCGGTGGAACTGCTCTTCCATCGAGCTGGCTCCTAACTACCTGCTGGACTTAGAGAGAGGTAAACAGCACTGCTGCCTTGGGTGGGGAGCAGAGGTTGGAGCAGATGTACCCAGAGGTCTCTTCCAACCTCAGCCATTCTGTGATTCCTCCACATGCTCCAAAAGTAGATCATACCACAGTAGACTAGTTGCATGAGCCCATGTACCCCTTTCCCCTGCTAAGATCATAGAATCATAGAATGGCTTGGGTTGGAAGGGATCTCAAAAATCGTTTAGTTGCCACCCACCAGGTCAGGCTGCCCAGGATCCCAACCAATCTGGCCTTGAAGGCCTCCATGGAATGGGCACTCACAGCTTCTCTGAGCAACCTGAAATTGGATGTTGTCTCCCAGGATGAAGAGCTCTCGTTGCATATTTTCTCCAAGCCTTTAAAGGACTCAGATGCAAGGAGGCAGCGTATTAGCCATTCTAAGGGGCAGAGATTATGTGGGTCTCTTTTGGGGGAATACTTAGCCATCCCTGGAACCTGAGTTGGAGTTTCTTATCTCTTGCAGGTACAAGGGAGTCAGCATTTGTGTATGCCCTTTCTGCTGCTGCTATCAGCCATACCATTGCCAGAGCCTGCACCACCGGGGACCTCCCTGGCTGTTCCTGTGGTCCCATCCCAGGTGAGACACCTGGACCTGGGTATCGATGGGGAGGATGTGCAGACAACCTCAACTATGGTCTTATCATGGGGTCCAAATTTTCAGATGCTCCCATGAAGATGAAAAAATCAGGATCACAAGCCAATAAACTGATGCATCTGCACAACAGTGAAGTAGGGAGACAGGTAACAAATCCACAAGAGTTATTGTACTTGTACAGTCCTCTTTAGTGGTCGGTCGCTCTGTGAGGTTCAGTGTCTCTATCAGCTAGTGAAAGGAGCAGGTTTCTCCCTGATTGCTCCCAACTCCTTTGGCCTGCTGAAGACTGTGGCTATCAGTCATGCTGGTCCTCAGGAGGCCCTAAATGCTAATTCCAGCCCTCTAGAACTGTGGGTGGGATGTGTCATTGCCACACCTTCCACAGCCAAGGATGGCTGCGGCTTGCTTACCCCAGGAGGTGTGGTGGGGATGAGTCCCATGGTGCTCTGCCAAGGGCATTGCACACATGAAGTGCTGTGTAAGCACAGAGGATTACTATCTGCCAGACGTGTCCAGCAGCAGCTGCCTCCCAGCCATCTCTGCAGCCAGGAGGGCTGATGTGTTCCTTCTCAAACTGCTTTGCTAGTGATTACTCCCCTATCTGGCAGAAGCTGCTCTTAATAGCTTGCATTCATGGCTGTGCCAATGGAGGAATAGCACTGTACATGCTGCTTGGCATGCCCTAAGGAGCAAATCCCCACCACAGCCCTTCATGCAGCTTGAGAAATTGGGGTGGGGAGCTGTAAAGGCTTCAGCAGTTCCCTGCACTGGTTCTACTGCACAACTTGTCCTTCTAGGGCAAAACTTGGAGCATACTGAGCTCATTGGCAGCTTACTGTGTAGCTATGGGCTGAACTTACCTTTCCAGAGCAAAACCCTATCAAACTCACCTCCTCTGGGTGTTTTTCTCTATGGTTCCCTGCATTCCCTCTATCTTATTATTATTATTATTATTATTATTATTATTATTATTATTATTATTGCTATGTCTTGAGTTTTTGTTTGAATTACAATGGGCAAATTATCACTTGGGATGCAGCACTGTCACGGCTGGTGGATTCACTGCTATATCCTACCAGACCAGAGCAGAACTGAAGTAAAAGGCTCTGCTGGCCCCATACTCAGCAGAAAGGCAGGGTGTGGGTGCTTTGAATTCATGAGTGCCTTGACATCTGTTATCCAATGCCTAAACATGTTGCAGGCAGACATGCGCATTAAGAATCTATTTATGGATTGCTTTGATTTTCGGATCCTAATTTAGAGAGTTTAAATGCAGCCCTATGTAGATATCTGATCAAAATTCAACATATTCTTCTGTCTGCTGGCTGCAAATGTGTCGTACTGAGAGCAGTCCTGGTCTAATAGTGATCACCAAGGGGCTGTGGGATTTCATTCCCTTTGCTAGTAGCTGCTCAAGCACAACCGTGCAGAAATCAGAGCAGCAGGCCTTTTCTATAGCAGTCTCCATTAAGAAAGAGACTTATTTAGTAAGCTTGTGGGATGTTTGGACTTAAGAGAAAGACATTTCCTAACTCCTGCATTCCTTTTTGCAGGTCTTGAAAGCCTCTCTTGAAATGAAATGTAAGTGCCATGGAGTTTCTGGGTCATGCTCTATCAAGACCTGTTGGAAAGGCCTTCAAGAGCTGCGAGACATTGCACTGGACCTCAAAAACAAGTATTTGTCAGCCACCAAGGTCGTTCATCGGCCCATGGGCACACGCAAATACCTCGTGCCAAAGGATATTGATATCAGACCGGTTAAGGAGACAGAGCTGATTTACCTGCAGAGCTCGCCTGATTTCTGCATGAAGAATGAGAAAGTGGGGTCACACGGGACCCAGGACAGGTGAGGGTTTCTGCACTCTGTGCCCCTAAGAAGAGGCAGAGGGGGTTGTGTATGAATAACAGGCAAATCATTTGGGGGTAGCATACATGCACAGGCAAAAAAATTATCTCTGATGCTCAGTGCAGTACAGAGATGCCCAAGACTCTCAGTGGTGACTGTGGCTAAGATGGAGCTTTGTAGATCCCTTGCTTTATAGAGGTAGGCACAAGATATCTTTGAAATACCCTAGGAAAACCATATAGGCTGCTCATCTCCACAGGTACAATGATCAAGCAGATGATATTGATCGTATTGAGTTCCTCTTGCAATCATTGCTCATCTGATGAGTTGTTACTCTACTTTTAGGCAAATAAGGCAAGATTTAACCCAGTTAGGACCGGTGCTTCCAAGCAGCCTTAAAAAAAGCCACATCACCCACAAAGATGGATCTTGAGCATTTTTCTTCCACTGGCTTTTAAGAAACCATGTATGTTTGAATTGCTCATGTCTATGAAGAGATATGACTTCATTCCATTAGTATTGGTGACCTAAGGTCATCACAGTCAAGCCTTCAATGAGCACAGTTGTGTGCTAGGAAGCAGACACGCATGTCTTTTCTTGTGATTTGTGGAACTCCCTCTATGACAAATCAATTCCATAGGTGGGCACTAGACTCTCTGACAGCCAAACAGCTGTGTATTTCCAGAATTTTGCAGGATTTTCAGGACTTTTGTTCAGGGAATGTAATGGCTGGATTTCAAGATGGCTCATTCACTGCTATCTGCTGACTTGTCTTTTTTTTTTAGAGAGTTCCCATCATTATTCTATACTCTTTGTGCCACCTCATTGTGCACTCTCAGGCTGTCATGTTGCAAGGCGCATGCATGCAAGCGCTCTTTTGCAGAGCATCTTCCTTTCAGCTCTTGTTGGACATAATGGTCTTTCCATTGTGCGTTGAATGTAGTGAAGGTTTTACTATGACAGAAAGGAAGTAAATGACCTCAATGCACAAAAGATTAAACCTTTTTAGTTATCTTTGATTAGTAGGAATTTGTACTTAGGAGACTACAGAAGATATCCTTTAGCAATTCTCTAGGACCATGGTTCTACAGAATATATATCAGCATCTGGAATTGACCAGGTGAAGATGAAAATTGACTGAGACACCTTGTATGAAGCATGTCCTTTTTGATCTCTGATGTTGTGTGATGTTTAGAGCTTTGTATCCTCCATTAGAATGGAAGGCAGTGGCAGGACCACGATAAAACAGCATGTTCATTGCTGGCCCAACAGTGCAGCAGTAATTAGCAAGTGAAGATGTCTATGAGTCATTGAGGGCTGTAGGGAAGAAAGCATGTGCTGAACGTGTTGTCTGAAAGAAAATGTCATTTGAGCAGAAGCAGTGTTTCTATGGATTTGTATGGATTTTGACAAATTCTTGTTTTTTAAAATGAACTCTTTGTTGAAACTCCCTGTTTTGCAATGAAAAAACTGTTGAGGATATTTGGAAGCTGGTTTTATAGGAATTGTGTGAAATCAACAGGTTGTGTCAAAAACAAGCTGAATTCATTAGAGATCTGCCAAGTGAAACATTTTCCGTGAGCTGAAACCCTTTCAAAGGTGGAGGAAGACACGGTTTCCTATAATTTCATTTTACAGGAGATTTTGCCATCTTATCCCAGCGAGGGATGAAAAATATGTTGTGGTCTTGAGTGATCTTTTTTTTTTTTTTTTTCTTGAGGATAGGAAAACGCATATTGCAGGCGTCCATTTATCCTGAGCAGGGTGAGAGCAGAGATTGTGAGCCTGCCAGGCAAGGATCCAGGGGAAGTGAGGCTGAGTGAGGACTTAGAGGAGCGAGATATTAAGGCAGGAGGGGATGACTTTCAAAAGGAACCTGTCAAGAAGGGCTCTTTATTGTTGGATGTGCAAGATGATGACGACTGTGAGAGGGGAGGAGGGTGAGATAGACCTATGTTGAATTGTAGTCATCTCTTGGGCCACGCTGTAAGGTCATCTGTAGTTACACTCAGTGCAATTGAGAAGATACCTAGTGTCTCAAAACTGGCAGCTATAGCAGCCCTTTCTCTTAATTAAATCAGAAGAAATGAGTATAATGTGCTTGCAGATGGGCTCATTTTTCTTCCTCCTCCTTCCGTGGATGTATTTTTTCCTCTGATTTTTTTTTTTGTTTTTTCTCTCACAGAGAGGACATTTCATGTGTTTTAAACACGGTGGCTCTGTTCCAGTGGCAGAGATAGTGCTTGGTGACAGGGACAAGGAAGCAGGAGGACAAAGGGGCAGCTGTTGGAGAGAGCAGGAAAAATACATGGCTCGCGCTTACCCCACAATGGTGTAAAATGCTTGTTTGGAAGTAGCCCAAAGAGGCTTTCACTCTATAAGTGAAGTCCCAGAGCATCTTAACATTTTATCCTTGTTCATATCAAAGATTTTGGGGAGAAAATTTCTATTAGGCCAATTTTTAAGGCTTTTTTTTTTTTTTTTTTTTTTTTTACAGCAAATGTAATCAAAAAAGGATTTTAATAGTGGTCTCTGAGTTTGTTTTCTCTCTTTTTCTATCATTTGCCTATTCCCTCTTTGGCCTCTTTGTGTTCAAAAGTAGAATCGTAGAATCCTTAAGGTTGGAAAGACCACTAAGATCATCAAGTCCAACCATCAACCCAACCCTGTGAAGCTCTAGGCCATGTCCCTCAGTACAACATTCACCCTTTTTTTAAACACCTCCAGGGACACCACTTTCCTGGGCAACCTGTTCTAATGCATTACCACTCTTTCTGACAAAAGATATTTCCTGATCATATCCAACCTGAACCTCCCCTGGTGCAATTTAAGGCCATGAGCTCTTGTCCTGTGGCTTCTCGTAGGGCACTGTAGTGCAGACCCTTCTCACTGTGCTCAAGGAGACCTCAGTCTGGGTCTTCACCTCTTTCCAGCCCCGCTTTCTTCCTCTGAAGGGGTGTAGAAGGGCGAGGTTCCCATTAATAACCTTTCAATTGTATTTAAAACATTCAGATTTTCATTACAAAAAGTGAGTTGTCTTGCATCATGAGGAGGAAAAGTCTTTTCTGCCTGTTCATATCTTGCTCAGAGAATGCTGGGAGCTGGACAAGGTCTGACACAGCTGCAACACTCTGTTCATTCTGGGTTTCTGTATGCTCCAGGGAGCAACCCTGCATTAGTAGGTGGGTGGGAGGGATAATCTAATCGGTCGCTTCCATCTCTATAATTATCCTTCGCATTGCTTGGACTCATTGTGCTAACATCAGGCAGGAAAGGGAGTCAAGTTACTTTGTAGTGGAACTATGTGAAAATCCACTCAGAAAATGCAAACCTGGCTACTCCAAAGCCTTTCTGGGCTCTTCTCTGAAAGCTTTTTCAAAGCCTTGTTCAGCACAAGCCTGAAGTGATTTCTAAGACATTTTGGCCTTCCTTAGTTTCATGTTGAAATCAGAAATGGTTTGGGAATCCGCATGCCTTCAAGCAGCTGGAGTGGATCCAGGTTTCAAAGCCAGGCAGCTGAACACAGACCTGTGATTTGAAGCCTCACCACTCTTTGAAGTGCTCAGAATCTGATTAAGGAGCTGAATTTTGCAACTGGCTTGCTGCAGCCACAGCCTTCACTGATGGCAGCCAAACTCCATGGGTTTGTTTGCCACCATCATGCTTACATAGCTAATAATAATCGTCTGGAGAAAAATCTCCAGGAGCAAATCTGTGGAGTAGCATGTGGATTATATGATTTTTGATATGAGTTAACCATGTGGAATGAGAGGTTGGTTAAGATGAAAGAGAATTGCCTTAAATTGCACGAGGGGAGATTAAGCTTGGATATTAGAAAATATTTCTTCTCAGAAGGAGTGGCAGTGCATTGGCACAGGCTGCCCAGGGAGGTGGTGGAGTCACCATCCCTGGAGGTGTTCAGGGAGATGTGGCACTGAGGGACATGGCCAATGGGCATGGTGGGGATGGATTGGAGTTGGGGTTGGTGATCTTGAAGGTATTTCCCAAACTTAATGACTCTATCATTCTAAATACGTATATATTTATATATATATATGTATATATATGTACTACATATATATTTTGGAGCTTTCTTGGAAGAAAACACCCTGTAACTCATCTTTTAATGAGTTTGTTCAGTTTCTCCAGACTGAAATATTCATTATCAGCTTCAAACAGGAGATAAAGAATAGCAGATTATAAAATAGGGATCTCTGTTGTGAGAAAAGAAGCAAAAGTATTAACCTCCTTTATCAGTAGGGTGCAATGTATCGTATTTCAAAGTCTATTTAAAGTCCCATAAGGAATCCAAGGAACGGGAAATTCTGCGATACAGGCAAAGGCCTCTGGCTTCTGATGCCTTGAAGGGATTACTGAGTTGTTTATTACTGATCTTTCCCAAAGCTGCTTTGGAGACATGCAAATACTACTCCCTCTTTGCTGAAGATGGGAAGGAGCTCCCTTACACTACAGAAATTGGGATGCAGTGTTGTTTTTATGCCACACAGGGCTGATCAGCCACCACTCCTTTGCTGACTCACTTGGGCAATGAATACGGCCAACCTTTTGTGGCTGTTTCTTGTCCAGGTATTTGTTCTTATTTTGCAACACATAAAATTAGTTTTATCTCTCTCCTGAGGTGTCCTATGGGATAAGAACATGCATAGAGTTAATTGACCATGCATCTGCTGCTTGGTGGTGACAAGTTTTGGCTACAAAACCTTTGTGGCTGGTGACATATTGATGGTCAAAACAACAAGGTTCATTGAATGCATAGAATCGTTTGAATTGTAAGGAACATATTGAGTTCATGTGGCCCAAATCCCCTGCAGTGAAAAGGAACACCTACAGCTCAGTCAGGTGCTCAGAGACCCATCCAGCCTGACCTTGGGCGTCTCCAGGGACGAGGAAACCACCTCTCTGGACAGCCTGTGCCAGTCCTTCACTACTTTCACTGTAAAAAAACTACTTCCTTATATCCAGTCTAAATCTCTCCTGTTCTAGTTTGAAGCCATTTCCCCTTGTCCTATCTCATCAGACCCTGCTAAAGAATCAGTTTCTTTCTTATAGCATCCCTTTAGATACTGGAAGGTCACTCTGAGGTCTCCCTGGAGCCTTCTCTTTTCCAGGCTGAACAGCCCCAGCTCTCTCAGCCTGTTCTTATAGGAGAGATGTTCCATCCTTTGGATCATTTTTGTGGCCCTCCTCTGGATACACTCCAACAGGTCCATGTCTCTCCTATACTGAGGACTCCAGATCAGAACAGAAATGGACCCGCTGATATTCAGTGGGAAATGTCCTTTGCATTGTGTGATCATGGGGTCAATGAAATTCATGGCACTCAACTAATAAAGATATACATAATAACACTCAACTAATAATGATGGAATCATAGAATGGCTTGGGTTGAAAGGGACTTCAAGGATCATAATGTTCCAACTCCCTGCCACGGGCAGGATTGCCAACCACTACATCAGGCACCAGATCAGTCTGCCCAGGGTCCCATCCAGCTTGGCCTTGAACATCTCCAAGTATGGGGTATCCACTGCTTCTCCAGGCAGCCTGTGCCAGCACCTCACCACGTTTTGCATGAAGAATTTCCTCCTGACGTCTATAATGACTGAGAAATAATGAATTGATCTTCTGTGGGTGTCCCAAAAGTTTACACTGAAGGAAATTCAGAAAAATATCTTTCTTTTCCTCCCACTTGCTCTTTCCATCTTTCCAAGGCAGTGTGCTCGTAGTTGGCACCGATTTCAGTAGCTGGGCCAACTGTAGTTTGGGTCATCTGTAGTTTCTTGGGCTTTTTCTCATTTAAATCTCAGTGAAGATTTTAGAGACCTGGATTTGACCTGAAAATATTTGCGAATCATTTATTTACTTATTGCAAAATTGCAGTGGATAGTGAATTAAGGTGGAAAAAATAAGCCAGTTCTCCTAATATATTTAGTCCCTCTGCATCAAACCAGTGTTGAGGTTAGAGGACAGCAGGAATGACTTTTCATATAGTGAGATTGAACAGAGAATACCTGGTCCATCACTGGTGTTTATCACTTCTCTTAAAACCATTTTCTGCAAACAACCTGTTCCAGGCTTTACTCTCCTCTGAGTTATGTTTGACTTCATCTGAATTTCCTTTCTTTTCTATTTTTCTATTTGTTTTTTCCTTTTTCTTTTTCCTTTCAGTTTTCTTTTCCTTTTTTTCTCTCCAAATTAGACCGATTGTCTTTTTCTCTTCATATAAACAAAAGTTGTTCTCTCTTTTTTGTAACGATCCTTTCTAGGTGGGAAGACAGCTTTTCTTACTTCCCTAAGCCAGTTCCCTGAATCCTTTCTGCTTTCTGAACTGCTCCTCTCTGCTCCTCTGACTCTCCTGAGAACATTCCCACGTTTATCTGGATCTTGCTCAGAATGCATTGCTTGCTTTGCATTTTAATCCACTCTCAGAAATGCTCTCAACTCCCTTCTCCCCAGCATTATCCACAAGTTTGTAAGTTTACTCTCTGTTCTTTAATGAAAATACAGGCTGGTTCCAGGATCTCCCTTGATATCCCCTTGCTGACATGAAGTATTGATAACTCTCTTTCGTACAGTTGTTCAGTGTCAGTCTCCAGATATTCCCCATGGCTGAGAAAGCAATTTAAAAGTAGTTAAGATCCTGCCCTTAAAATCTGACATGCAGTTGTGCACTTTGATGTATTTTTAGCTATGCCCATTGTTTTACATACTTCCTGGGGGACTCCAACTATTTTTCTTTTTCTTTTATGTACTGCTGTGCAGCATGACATTACTGGAGCAAGGGGCACTAGAGAAATGACAAGAAATTTGATCTAAATTAGAAAAAAAAGAAAGAATTTCTTTACTCAGCAGTAGTGTCTTCTGGGAGTTGTGGCTGCTGGAGTTCATGCAGACAGGTGGTTTCCCTGAGGTCAGACAGGGATGAGACAAATCGTGCCCAAGGGAACGCCATGAGGTTAAGCAGGAACATCATCCCAAATTCAGCAGCCCAGATGTTGGGGAAGTATGAGGGGACAGACTCCAGAAAGTGGTCTGATTTGTGTTTTTCCCTCTAAACAGCATCTCCCACCTGAGGAGATGCTCAGCATGACACTGAGGGACATAGTTTAGTGGGCATGATGGTGATGGGTTGATGGTTAGATTTGATCTTTGTGCTGTTTTCCAACCTTAATGATTCTATGATTCTGATTCCCACAGACATTGCAGAGTATTGGGCCAGGCAGGCAATTACAAACTCAGAAGGACATCATCTCTAGCCAGAAAGTACTTCTTTCCTGCATGACCATAAGAGATCTGGAATGTCTGTTCTATGTGGGATGGTAGAAGATGGATTGTTTCCAGGTAGAAAAGGAGTCATTGTCCTTAGAATCATAGAATCACAGAATCAGAGTCACAAATGTTGGAAAAGACCTCTCACATCATTTAGTCTAACTGTGGTCCATCTTGCTTTTGACTAGACCAATTCACTCAATTCTCCTAAAACAGAACTTAGGTGGTTTTAAGGATAGCTTGAACAAGCTCTGGTCTGATCTTATGATCTGATTTTTGGGTGGTGCGATGTGGAGGAGTTAAATTCATGAACCTTATGGTTCCCTTCCACCTCAAGATATTCTATGATTCCATTATTCTAGGCTGCCATCCATATTGTGCTCCTGTTTGCTGTACTTCAATTTCTGACTCAAAATCCAAACAAACCTGCCTTTCTATTCTATGAAATGGGTATGCTAATGGAAGATTCCCCGGGAGGGAGATGGCTTAGAGGTGTGAGATGGGGAAGACTCAGAAATGCAAAGATATGCTTGCCCATCTGTGCCAAGGACCATCCCCATTATGAGGCTGTTGGGACTCTCAGGGTGATATACAGCAACATACCTGACTTACTGGTTGTCAACCTTGCCTGTGGCAAGGGTTTTGAAGCTAAATCTTTGAGGTCCCTTCCAACTCAAGCCATTCTATGACATGTTTTTATAATATGTACAGCAGAGGTTTTCCAAACGAGGGCTGGAAGGGGGAGATTTTGGACAAGAAGATTGAGTGGGATTTGTCGTGTTAGCAGGGCTGACCTCTTCCCTTCTTGCATAAAGAAGGACAAAACACTGTGGCAACGTGAAAGCCTGTCCCTGAGCCAGGACCCTGGCTGGGATTATGGCTGCAGCACCATTTTTCAAGTCTGGTCTTCCAAGTGCTGCTGGAGGTTATGATGTTGTGTTAAGATGCAATCATCCATGTTCGTGTTTTCTCTCTGTGACTCGAGAGGAGGACATTTCTCTGAGTTGTTGGAATTGTGCTGGACCAGGCCCAAAACAAATGACATTGAACTTAACCCATCAGCAGGGAGCCTGATGAGATTGCAGTCGTGGGCTTGGAAAGCAGACATCCAGGAGCAGCTTCTGTGGGTAAACTCTGGTCTTTTTGCTCCTTTGTCTTCCCTACTCGCTTTTCACATGGGTAGCTACAGCTGAGAAACTCACTTTTTATTCTATTTGTTTAAAAAGGGAAGAAAATTAAGAAAATTCACCCATGCCTATAATTTTAAACAGAAAACCAAACATGCTCAGTGGCATGATCAGAAAAGTCTTCTAGAAACATATTTAGGTTCAAAACAGGGTTATAGCAGTCCTTTTGGCTCTTCATCCTCCCATCTTCCAGAATGTCCCTGATATTTGGTTAACAATGGTGATAAGCCTGAAGATTTTTTGGTAAGATTTTATTCTTTCCCTACATTTTAAGCTGTATAGGATGGGTGCTGCTATGGGAAATCTTGTTTTGATCCCCTCCCTCCCTCCCTCCCTCCCTCCCTCCCTCCCTCAACTCCATTTCTTTTTTTGCAAACCACAGGAACTGAGATCAAGGAAAGGGTGATTCACTGTTCCCAGACAGCAAGTAGAAGAGTTTTGCTCTCTAAATGGGATAAAACTGATCCTAGGTGGTGGACTGGAGTCAGAGGGTCATCATTTCCCTTTTCTTGGCCATCTGAATGGGTTCTTAGGACAAGAGGGAACACCGTCTCTAGGTGAACCTTTGGGCAGCAGCCTTTCCAGTCTCCAGCAAAGCTGAGTGAGATCGTCAAATTCTCCACCGTCTTCTAATATCAACATCCTTATATTTGAACATTTGCTCTGAATATTTATTGCCTTTATGAATCTGTTTATGAGGATTTGTTCAAAGGTTTCCTGGAGGAGGGGCCCTGGCCCATGGGGCAGTAACAGTGCCTTTGGTTCAACATTGGGCAAACACACTCAGTGTGGTGGCAGCCCTCATCTTTGGTAGAAGCTTTCAAAGGTTTTTAAATATTTACACACACTCCCGAATGAAGGGGAGAAGGGGGGGAGCCTTTAAAAAAATGAGCCTGGTGAGGAATGCGAGTCAGAAATAACAAACAGGAGGCCTGACTGAGTCAGAAATAAATAAGGGAAGAACAAGAACAAAATCTCAACACCTCATTAATACCATAACTTTTCCTAAAGCATTACCTCATGAAGAATTCCTATAAATCTCATGGATTTGTTTTCTTCTGTTACTGGACTGTTCAGTCCAAGTGTCAGACTCATGCTCCTCTCTTCCTTCTCTACCCCAACTGGCCTTACACTGTTTCTGTCCAAACTAGATACGCAGGAGGGAATTTAGGAGAGATGCCAGCAATGCCCCCATAGTCATCAAACTGCCTTTCCTACATTAGTGTCAAGTGTCCATCTAGCTCACAGCCTCACTGTGCTGGGTGCACAATGAGATATTTTGCCCTGAAGCTTTGGTTTCCAGCCAAGTATCTGACCCAATATGAGTGTTTTCTCCCTGGGCTATGTGGTGAAAAGCTGAGGAGATTGCTTTGGTCCAGCCTGGAGAAGAGGAGGCTCAGGGGAGACATTATGGCTCTGTACAACTCCTTGAAATGAGGTTGTGGTGAGGTGAGTCTTGGCCTCATCTCTCAGGTTAACAGTGTTAGGGTGAGAGGTAATGGCCTTAAGACGTACCAGAGAGATTCTGGTTGGATATAAGGAAACTTTTATTCTCGGAAAGAGTGGTGAGGCATTGGCACAGCCTGCCCAGGGAGGTTGTGGAGTCAGCATCCCTGGAGGTGTTCAAGGACGGTGGAGATGCGGCACTTGAGGATATGGTTTAGCAGGCATGGTAGGGACGGGCTGGGGTTGGACTTGGGAATCTTAGAGGTCTTTTCCAACCTTAATGATTCTGTGATTCATTGATTCTATGATCTCTACAGCTCCTGGAGAAATGGCATCTGCAGGACATGGTTCATCTTATCCAAAAGTCAATGCCTGTTGCATTTTTACATCTAGTGATCCCACTTGGACAATTTTAGGAGAATGGGATAGCTGTTTATAGAATCATAGAATTGTAGGATCGTTAGAGTTGGAAGGGACCTTTAAAGGTCATCGAATCCAACTCCAATGAACAGGGATGTACACTGCTGCATCACTTTGCCTGGGGCCCAATCCATCCTCGCCTTGAGAGTCTCCAGAGATGGAACATCAACCACATCTCAACCACATCTCTGGACAACCTATTCCAGTACCTCAGCACCCTCAATGTAAATATATTAACAAATATATCAAACCTAAATCTCCACCTCTTCAAGCTTGAAAGCATTTCCCTTGTTCTGTCACCACAGACCCTGCTGTATAGTCTGTCCCCTTCTTTCCTGTAGCTCCCCTTTAGAATGTGAAAGAACACTATCAGATCTCCCTGGAGCCTTCTCTTCTCCAGACTGCACAGTCCCAGTTCTCTCAGCCTGTCCTTGTAGGAGAGGTGATCCATCCCTTGCATCATTTTTGTGGCCCTCCTCTGGACACGATCCAACAGTTCCATGTCTCTCCTGTATTGAGGACTCCACACTGAGGAGTCCTCGGTGAGGAGTTCTCAGTACACACACTTGAGGGCTGCACTCAATCCTTTCATCCCCCAGCTAATATTGGTAATGCAGACCTTACACTTGGATTTGTTGAACTTCGTGAGGTTCTCCAGAGCCCACTGCTCAGCTTGTCTAGGTTCCTTTGCATGGCATCACATCCCTCTGGTGTGTTGACTGCACCCCACAGCTTGGTGTCATCAGCAAACTCGATGAGCATGCACTCAACCCCACTGACAATGTAATGGATGAGGACATTAAAGAGTATTGGTCCCAGCACTTAACCTGTGGGACACCACTCATCACAAGTCTCTATCCAGACATTGAGCCAGTGACACTACTCTCTGGACTCAATCCTGAAGCCAGTTCTTCGTCCATTGAACAGTCTACCCATCAAATTCATATCTTTCCAATTTGGAGAGAAGAATGTTGTGGGGTACTGCGTCAAAGGCCTTACTGAAGTCCAGATAGATGACATCAGTGGCTCTCCCCTTGTCCATTGATGCAGTGTCACCATCATAGAATGCCACTAGGTTGGTCAAACAGGATTTGCCCTTGGTGAAGCCATGCTGGTTCTCCTGCATCACCTCCCTGCCTTCCTTGTGCTTTAGCATCGCTTCCAGAAGGATCTGTTCCATTATCTTTCCTGGCACAAAGGTAAGACTGACAGATTAGTAGTTCCCAGGGTCGTCCTTCTTAACCTTCTTAAAAACGAGTGTGATGTTTATGTACTGGTTGTGATTTTCCTGATAAGTTCAGAGCTAAATAGTGGCTGTAAGAGTCTGCTCAGGAGCTTAAAGCCCTTTCTTATTGTTGTGTCACTACGTTTCTGACAATGTAGACCCTCCCAGATCTTCTACAGTTGCTTTACGCACTGGAAAGACACTCTAAGGTCTTCTCAGAGCCTTCTCCAGGTTCAGCAACCCCCAGCTCTCTGCCCATCTCCATAGGAGATATGCTCCAGTCTCTGAGCATCCTTGTGGACTCCTCCAGACCTGCTCTAATAGGTCCAATTGCAGAGCTTGTCATCATTGGTTCAGAAAGCCCTGCTGGGCCTCACGCTCACTCACCATGTTTCCTTTCCTCCAGGCAATGCAACAAGACCTCCAATGGGAGTGACAGCTGTGACCTGATGTGCTGCGGCAGAGGCTACAACCCCTACATGGACAAAGTGGTGGAGAGGTGCCACTGCAAATACCACTGGTGCTGCTACGTCACCTGTAAAAAGTGTGAGAGGACTGTCGAGAGATACGTCTGCAAATGAAAACACCTCGCTCTGCTGAGCTGAGATGCTTCAGAGAAGAGAAAATATTTCCTTGACTAGATGTCACTCATCTTGTACAAACATAGACTTGAAGAAAGATGGTAGGAGGAAAAAAAAAAAAAAGCAATCACATCAAGTAAAAAAGTGACTTTAAAGAAATGTAAAAAATGGAAGGCTTTCCCCCGCCAATAAAATGCTCTCTGAGAAGACACAAACTCATTTGGGATGGTATCTTCTTCCACAATCTTCCCTATGGTTGCCAATGACATCCAGCCATCAAGTGCCTTAATATTTTGAGAAGCTAAAGTAGAAACTTTCCCTTGGGGAAGAAAAGCAGCTCCTGTCTGAATATAACCAAGACTCATGCTTGCCTATGCCTTCTTGCACAGATACTGAGTCTGCATTAGAACCATCCCAGAAGCAAAAACTCTACAACTTTTCAGCAATAACTGCATTTGTTGCCAAAGACCTAATTTTTAAAATGGAAGCATCCACTCTGGATGGAAAAAGTGGAAAGAATTCAGGTCCATGCCCTGAAATGACCAACTCATTTTAACCTTTCTTTTATGCAGGTCTGTGACTTCCAATGGGACTTTTCCACAGGAAAACCTGACCCTAAATTGTCTAGGCTTGATGGATTTTCACACTCAGCCATGGAAAACAAACAAACAAAAAACCAGATGCCAGAGACAGTGAGAATAGGGCATGCTGAGAAGGGTGTTATGGGGTTCTTGGGTTGTAGTGGAGCCATTAGGATAAAGTATGACACTGAAGTGAAAATCCAGTGGAAAATAATAAAACATACAAAGCTCCTGCTCTCTTTCTCTTGCCCTTTGGGTCTTGCACTCTTAACTCTGCCACAATGGGCCACCCCTCCTTAGGAAAAGATGCCACTGTGTCTTTCCCCAAGCAAAACTATTGAACCAGCCCCAAAACACTGCAGAGGGCAGAGTGGGTCTGGTCCTGGTGTGCAGACGTTCAGGTAGCAGCCATTCCCCAAAGTAAGGAGTGGGAACACAGCAGTCCTTCATGTGACTCTGCCCTGGTGCAGAGAAAACCACTATCGGTGGCTGTACATATTTTATTTTGTACGCAGACATACAGAAATATTTATAAGATATATCTCCTGCTTTACTCTGCTCTTCTTCCTACGTAAATATATCTCTATGTTATAAACAAGCCTTAACGATAGTACGCAATAAATGCTGAAGTTTCTGGTGCAACAGCAGAATGCTAGCTTATTATGTTTCATTCAAGGTTTCCTACTTGGAAAGCAAGCCGGGTCTCCTTCCCAAGGATGGGAGAGGCACAAGGCTTGAGGCACTCGCTGGCGTGGGATAGATAAGTTCCTGTATTCCCTCTTTCCCCAGCCTCTTCATTTTGAGCAGAATTAGCCAAGATATAATCAAGACAAAGAAACGGAGCACTCAGGGGAGGAGAGTCACCATTCTCATTTTGCTCTTGTATCAGCAATCCTCTCATCACTTAAATATCCCTGTGTCCCCAAAGAGTGCATTAAGAAATGTGACTGATGTCTCTCATGGGTGGTTTGCTCCTCACTTCTGCATGCAGGGAGGAGAATCATAGAATCATAGAATATCCCGAGTTGGAAGGGACCCGTAATGATCCTTGACTCTAATTTGAGAAGCTGTGGAATGGAGATTTTAGCTTAAGATTACTTCATCTCTCTCTCTCTTTATATGTATATATATGTTTGCTACAAGCAACAATCTCTGTGTCTGTGTTAGGAAAGACATCTGCTCCAGAAGCAGAAGGTATCAGAGCCTGTGAGGTTTCGCAGAACATTTCTGGGGAGCCTGTACCCCAGGAAAAGTGCTGTACAAATCAATCCTACAGAAAAGCAGGGCATTTAAGCACTTTCCCAGAAGGAAATACAGCCATAACAACACTGTTGTCCTCTTTTTCTTCTTTTCCAGCCACTCTCTAGGATCCAGCTGCTCCTGACATGCCTCTGGGCAGCCCTTGGGAGCTGGAAGAAAATAGCATGGTGGCAATATGAGAGCGAAAATAGTACGACTAGCAATATTAGAGCTATTCTGTACTCTAGCATTGTGTGCTATAGTAAATTTAGAGATATTTTGTTCACCTTGGTTACTTTACTGGAATTGGTCTCTTCCTTGCCTTCCCTCCCCCAGCACTGAGCAGGTAGAAAGAGGCCTTTGGTACTTTGTCAGTGGTTTGTGTAATTGTCACCCCATAAAAACTGGTGGACTGAAACGTCTCTGCAGCGCGGTGTGATGAGAAGTTGGTCGTCTTTAGGCTGACATGCAGACAGGTCGGTGGCACAGATCCCGAAGCCAGAATTTGGCTTTGTTTGATATTTTAAAGACAAGGTCAGCCGTCATTCTTTTAAGGAATTTTCTTTTTAATTCAAGGTTCGGATGAAGCCAGGGCATGTTCTGACTGAAGGAAAACTTGAGCATTTCAATTCTGTTCTGTAATGACTTTTTTCTGCTCCCTTGCTGATGTCTTGAGTCTTTGCTTGGCGCAAAAAACAGTGAGATGGAAGAAATGCTCTGTATGCACATTGTTTTCAGCTGCAGTTCACTCCTACAGTGTCAGACCCTTGTCCCTCATCTGCTTTTCCCATGCCAGAAGAAACTTTATCTTTGCAGAGCAAGAGAAGATGTAAGTCTACCAGGCATCTGCAGGTCCTCCGACCCCAGGGTGGGAAGTGACCTTTAGATGTTGAACTGAAATGGCTGCGGCATTTGGAGATTTGTAATTTGAGGCATCCAGGCTTAAAATATCTTCTTACTTTTCTAAGAATCCTTCACCACTAGCTTAATCTGAGTTTTGCTTCTGTGAGCCCAGAGTCCTTGTGGCCCCAGCCCATGTCCCAGGCTGTTGTCATAGAATCATAGAATCATTTGAGTTGGAAAGGACCATTGAAGGTTTTCTAATCCAACTCCCTTGCAATGAAAGGGACATCTACAGCTCCATCAGGTGCTCAGATCTGTATCCAGCCTGACCTTGGGTGTCTTCAGGGATGGGATATCCACCACCTCTCTGGGCAACCTGTGCCAGTGACTCACCATTCATACTGTAAAAAATCTTCCCTATATCCAGTTTAAATCCCTCCTCTTTTAGTTTGAAACCATTTCCCCTTGTTCTATCACAAGATTGTGCTGATGAGTCTGTCCTCCTCCTTCTTCCAGTTCCCCTCTCAATACTGGAAGGTCTGTTAATCAACACTGTTACACTGATTTTACCATAACTCCCAAGTTTCCAGAGCCCTTTACTTTCCAGAGTGGCTGCACCTTGACCAACATCCCTAGTTGCACTGTCCTTTTTCATCCAGCAAATTAGAATCATCTTGTTCTTAATGCTTTGGATGCTTTCCTCCTGGCATCAGCAGCAATTCCAATTGCAATTGCAATGAAACGTAGCTGCCAAATAGTTTTCTGTGCATGTGTGGCCCAGAAGATATTTGTGAGAACAGCTACAAACCAGTTCTGCAAGAGTCTGCAAGGAAAATGTATCATTAATGGCAGGGCAAGATCTTCATGCACCAACTCTGCAGTAAGCAGCTTCCAAGACCCTGAAACACAGAGGTCTTTAAGTTTCTGAATGAAATGGCTCTAATTAATGTGAATGCCTCTGTCGGGTGATGCTATAGTTCCTCTCTCCTAACATGCCCTGCTAGATCCTTAAAGCTGGTAGCATTTGGCTCAGCTCTACACCCTACCACACAGTTCTGTTGAATTACACTAGCTGGAAAAATACAGCTGATGTATTCCCATAAATATTATTATTTCAAAATATTGCAATCTTACCCCTGAGGGAAAAAGGCAAGCTGGCTTGAAAAATGTTATATTGGTGCCTTTGTAGCATTTAATCGTTTGAAGAAATATCCACAATTTAATAAAACAATTTATATTTAATGATATTTCCAAATCTGAGGATTTAAACCTTGCACTCATCCAGCTGGCTTTATATTTTTTGACGAATTCTCCCCACATCCTCACCCTGTTCCATTTTTATGCCATTTAAATAGCTCCCCAAAGGTAGGCAAATGACATTCATTGCAGAAAGCTCTCACCCGACCCTTCATTTAGTCTGTAAAATGGGAAATGTTTTAGAGCCATAGAATCATTAAGGCTGAAAAACACCTCCAAAATCATCAAGTCCAACCATCAACTCACCAAACTGTTAACACGGATCACACTCAAGCAGGCAGCCCATCAGTGTTTCACGGGCTGCCACTACAAAAGTCCTTAGTGATGGGAGAGATAGGGAAAAGGAGGGACAAATCTGGATCCAGTGAATGGTGTCTTTGTCAGGAAGGTGATACAAGAGTCTTCAAGTGATCCTTGAAGGCAACCACCAGCATCATCCCAGTGTGTTTGTGTGTTGCCTGGCCAGGGTACCAGCCTGGGAAGCGCCGGGAGGATGCTCTGGAGGTAGTGGGAGGAAAACTCAGCCCTGGGCTTTTCCTTCTCTTACACCATTTGTTTGCAAACACGTTTCTAACGGCATCTAGGGCATCAAGGAAAATTCAAGAAGGAAGCAGAATGAGAGAATCGTAGAATGGTTTGAATTGGAAGGGGCCATTAAAGTTCATCTGGCCCAACTCCCCCACAGTGAAGAGGGACAGCCACAGCTCCACCAGGTGCTCAAAGCTCCACCCAACCTGATCCAAGGATGGAGCATCCACCACCTCTCTGGGCAACCTGTGGCAGTGCCTGGTTACCTTTATTGTAAAAACTTCTTCCTTATATGTAGTCTAAATCTCCACTCTTAGTTTGAAACCGTTTCCCCTTGTCCTATCAGTGAAACCATCCTGCATTGTCTGAAGTCATTTTTTTCCCCAAACTTAAGTCGTTCCCCTTATTACACATTCTACAACCACCCATGATATCCTTAACACTCTCACCCCATCTCAAAGATTTGCCTTCCTTGACCTGAAACGCTATTGTGTTGCCATAAGAGCAGACCAGACTCAAACTCTGTCCTCTACATGTGGCAGACGGAGTAGAAAACAAGATTTGGGAGAGGGAAAGAAAGAACAGGAAACTTGAAATCCACCTGAGATTAATGACTTTAACATGTACAACATGGTTTGTTTTGCTTTGTTTTCCCCTCAGGAGCAGTTTCATCAGTCAGACAGCGTTTGATTAAATATCTCAGCAGAGCTATGGTTTATTCATCTAGAACAAAAGTTATCCTCCTGGTCAGGGACACAGCATTAGCTTTGTTTTCTAATTATAAGAGCAACAGCGATAATAAAAAGAATAACAATAGTGTGCATTGTGGATCAATTTAGTTTGGTTTTGTTTTTCTTTGTTGAAAGTAAGTGAACTGTGTTTTGTCAGTCTTGTAAATGAGTGATTTTAAAGATCATTTCTGTGTTTTGGGGAGGCTTTTGCTCCTTGAAGTGGAATTTCTCAGTGTTTTCACCCAAACCACATGACCTAACAATTTCTCCTTAAAAAAAAATAATAAAACAGAAGAAAAGATTGTAACTCAGTTGCACGACTTTAGAAGCAAGAGCATGAGGAGGGGTGCTGTAAACACTTCATTCTTCATGCATGTAGAGAGGAACCTGAAGCACGAAATCTGCCATGGGTTGTGTTATGGAGGGTCTTCCCATCCATACAACACAGCCACAACCTGAACATGTGCGTAAGTGTTCCTCTGGATTGGGGTCAAAGTGCTGAAAACCTCAGAGGATGGAAGGGCAGTTATCAATACCTGAGATCTCTCTAAGTGGTAACTGCTGACAAACGTGGGCTTTTTGAAATGGAGAGATGCATTTCTTCCAGATTTCCTAAGGCTAACACTGGGCCTCACATTCACCCTATCTGGAATGGGAGATGTAACATTACTTGGTGGCGATGAACGGTGAAACTAGACTGAAGATGAGATGCGAAAATAAAAGTAGGCAACATCATCTCCATAGGTCAGAAATAAGGCAGAATAAGCTAGAAGGGAAAGAGAATAATGAACTTTTAGAAAAGCTCTGCAGCTGTGAGAACAGTGGTAGGGACATCAGCGGGGCAGGAAGCAAGAACTGCATGCAAAGGTTGGACTCTTCTCC
Source organism: Tetrao urogallus (assembly GCF_951394365.1). Taxonomy (NCBI): domain Eukaryota; kingdom Metazoa; phylum Chordata; class Aves; order Galliformes; family Phasianidae; genus Tetrao; species Tetrao urogallus. The sequence goes on along the minus strand of NC_136813.1, from coordinate 2,490,819 downwards.
CAGGTAACAGCAATAGGATGAGACAAAATGGCCTCAGGTTGCACCAGAGGAGGTTCAGGTTGGATATCAGGAACAACTTCTTCAGAAGGAGTGGTAACACATTGGAACAGGCTGCCCAAGCTGGTGGTGGAGTCATTGCCCCTGGAGGTGTTCAAGAAACGTGTAGATTTGGTACTTAAGGCCATGGTTAGTGGGCAATATTGGTGGCAGGAGGACAATTGGACTAGCTGATTTTCATGGTCTTTTCTAATCTTAAAAATTCTGTGATTCTGTAATTCGCTATTTCTTGTCAACGGTCCCAACTCATATTTATCCTAATCTGCATGCTCTGAGGGTGTGCAACAGCTCAGCGTCAGCCTCCTCCTCTGCTACTTTCTCTAAACTCAGACTGAATTTCAGATGAAAAAGAGGTTTAAATCCACTATTCTATGGAACATTCATTACAGTGGGCACGGTGATGATGAGTGGATGGTTGGACTAGAGGACCTGTGAGGTCTTTTCCAACCTTAATGATTCTATGAATTCTTAGCCTAAATTTTTTAAGCTGTTTAAGATGAGCTGCCATAATCTGGGTTATTATAAAAGTCAATGACAGCAACTCAATCAACAATGAAAATCTCAAGGTGCATCTTAAAGCAATTTCCCTCAGGTCTGGTACGCTGATCTCAAAAAGGAAGACCCAAACCCCTCTCCGATGCTTGCAGACACTGTAAACATGCACCACCTGTGGCTCCTTTCCACTCCACTACCTGTTCAATATGCAATTAATTTTACAAAGTGCTGCATATGTCAACCAGGGCCAAGGTCAGGCAGGAAAACGGTTTCCTTTTCTAAACTCCAAACAGACCAACTGCTCTGACCAGGGCTGCTCTCCTCATCTGGCATGGATAGATTAAAATACCACCTCCCTGCTCACCTCTGCAGGTGCTTCCTTCCTTGCTGCAGGCAGCTTGTGAGCTACAGGGAGCACAAGCTGGAAGTATCCTCACATTTGGAAATGCAAAGAAACCCCCCTGCATATCCACGCTTGAGGAGTAGCCCTTGGCCTGACATAAAAGCATCAAGCAGACAGCTGCAAAGAATTGCTTGATTTAAGGCAGTCACAACTCCCCAGCTTGCCCTGACCCCTGTGCATAACTCTTCCTCTGCTGAATATAGGGCTCCTCTCAGCAGGCAGCAGGGAAGCATCTGGTGCTATTACAGGCGTTGCAGAGGACTGCAGGAGGGACTGCAGGAGGGACCTTGACCCCACAGGAGACCTCTGCTCACCTGGGCTGGAGGAGGAAAGCCCAGGGGACACCCCAGGGCATTTCAAAGAGTTACGATGTTCACCCAATTGTATTGTACTCCTGTATATGGTGATGTTCAAGTGCACTTTCCTCCTCCGTAACACTGACCCCAAGGGCTCTGAGAAGTAACTGTGGACCAACAAACTAAAGGATGCTCAAAAATGAGCTTTGCAAAGCCATCTGTAAGCAAGCAAGCATCAAGTTGATACTACACCCTACAAGCCAGGCCAGACCTGCAGGCCACTGAATATAGAATCATGGAATCATTAAGGTTGGAAAAAAGCTCTAAGATCACCAAGTCCAACCCCAACCCATTCCTACTATGCCCATAAACCATACCCTCAGTACTACATCTCCACAGCTCTTGAACGCTTCCGGAATGATGACTCTACTATTTTCCTGGGCATCCTGTGCCAACGCGTTGCCACTCTTTCATAGAATAAGTTGTTCCCAATATCCAAATGGTTGAGGTTGGAGCTACCTCTAGTTCAATCTGATCCAGCTCCTGCCCCAGAAGATACACTCAGAGCGGAGTGCCCAGCAATCCTCAGCTCTCTTTGCTGTCAATAAAGAAAGATTTTAAAGTGCAAGAAATCTGGGGATCAGGTTAAGATGAATGGTGCCCTTTGGGAGTTAGTATGACCCTTCTTGTACAGACATCCAGAGAACAGATGCTGGAAGTCAGACGAGATTTATCCTTCTCCTGATGTTCAGTGTACAGGTCCTTCTGTTTTCATATTTGTCTCGATATAAAACAAGTGTTAAGCCTCACTGGACTATTAGAACCAGAGCACGATCCTGTGACTCCTGTGCCCAGGATGATTACAGCTGACATCTGTTATTTGACATAAATTGCTGGAATACGCTTCCAAATTAAACCACACAACACAATCAAGTATTGTAAACATCTAAATATAGCTGGTTAGATTCTCTTTTTCTTCTTCTTTCCGTTAGAGGGAACATTCTCATCTTGGGACCTGCAGATGATTCCAAGGAAAGAGGTTACTTTTCATAGAGTTCACAAAGAAAATGAGCCCAACCAAGCATTCTGTTCACTTGTTACAACCAAATGCCAGATTCACGACGCCTGAACATGACCCATATTGTTAACTGCTATGGTATGGTCAGTGCTAAAGTAACGTTTGTTTCCCCCCAGCCATTAAAGAGACTATTTCAGATAATAAAATGTAAACAGAGAAACTTCAAAGGACAAAATGAAGCCATTGAGTAACTGTGTTTTACATGCAGCTGAACTGCTAGTAGTGAATTTCTCCCTGAAAAAAAAAAAAAAATGAATAAAATTCCATTACTCTATGTAGTCTGGTGAACAGTTTAAGTGTCCTGGTTTATCTTCAGGAGACTTAGATAAGCTGAGAAATTTTCCTCCACAGAAATACACCAATCATCTTTCCAATGGCATCCTTCTCACAATGATCCTGGTCAGTCTAATGAGATTGACCTTATTTCTTGTTGCTTACATCTTGGCAAAACCTTTGGAAAACGCTCTGAGACGTGTATGTGTTGGATGAAGTATGCGAGAATAAAGGAATCACAGCAAGTATACTGGAATACTCCAAAGCCAAACATCCAACACCTAGGGGAAGGCACTCCAAAACTCCTTTTTGGCTCTTAAGTTCAACAGTCAGACTCAAGGACATCACTGACTAATATATCTCTTTGCCTTTTATTATCTTTCAGTCCAGATCAATTGTTTATTCCTAATTTCAGAGTTGATACAAATGTATGTTTAAGACAGGTGTAAATGAATGGGTCTAGGAACTAAACGACACTTTCATTAAATAAAAATTTCTCTTTCTTCCAGCACAACAAAAGAGATTCCACCGATATTGAATTAACAGAACCGTTAAGGTACGAAAAGACCTCTAAGATCACCAACTCCAATTGTCAACCCACCCCCACCATACCCACTAACCGCATCCCTCAGTGCCACATCCCTACAAATCCCAGCCAAGGTTTCCTTACCAGATGCTATACATTACCCTACAGAGAGGCACCTGGTTTGAGAGTCATCTCATGAAACTTCAGGTGTCTGCATTGAGGACATCCTCATCTGAACTAGCCTGGCATCACCTTGTTGGTGGATTGGTGCAAGAAAGAGACAAACTGGTTGCATTCCCTGCGTTACACTGTATTTTACCTTAGTTTTGTATAGGAATATATGCTCTTTGCCAGGTTTGCTTCTAGACTAATTCTGGATTATAAACAAATCCAAGACTGGTTCTGTTAGGTTTTATGATAAAGGTGTTTCCATCTCTTCAGCAGAGGCAAGGAAACAGAGCTACGATACATTAGAAATCCAACAGAGCTGGGTTTATATTTATCATCAACCTGTAACTAGGACTGACACACACAAAGAAGATTAAGGTAATAAAACCTGAAAAAAGAACATCTTCTTGTGGATTTTTGTTAAAACGTCCAAAGTTTTCAACTAGGACTTGCTGTGGCAGGATGAAGTACATTTTCAGACTTGACTTCTTAATGGGCTACGTCTGCTTAATGTAATTGTGCATCTGAACTGTGTGCCTTGTCAGACTCAAGCACAGTCAGAGCTGCACTCAGCAGTACTCACTTTCCCTGGAATCAGATAAACTCAGCTCAATAAATTAGTTTTACTGCTTTCAGTACCACCTTGTTATCATTGTGAGTGATTTAGTCTGGGCTTACCAAACTTCTCTGTTCTTTCCCAATGAAAGGAATTAAACTCTCAAAGTCAAAATATCTTTTCTCTTCTCATCTTTTCTTTTCTTTTCTCTTCTCTTTTCTCTTTTCCTTTCTTTTCCTTTCTTTTCCATTCTTTTCCCACTTCCAGTCTCTTTTCAACGAAAAACTGTATAAAATAAAATAACTCATAGTTAAACTTTTTGAAAGTGTGGGTTTTTTAGCTCAGATGGAATTTATTTAATTAGGAAATCATGATCTGGCTCTCAGCTGGTGTAAATCAGCAGCAGTGATTTATAACAGCTGAACATATGAATTCTGGTGTTTGGTAGCAGAGTTTAGAGGGCTTGCCTTGTAAAGTGCATTGGACTGTGCGTTATATTAGCTCCAGGAACATTTTGTAAAAATATGCTTATGTTTGATGCCATCTTTTTTTCATATTCTTTATATCCCCGTGTTGTCTACATGATTAAACAAGAGGAAAGATGGACTTGTCATTGCAGAACGGATGGTAACTGGGTGATAATGATCTGAGCTCCCCCTTACACCACTGGCAAGCTACTCGAAGCTGAAGTATGAATATTTGAGGTACTGACAGCTGAGAGCCCACAGTGCTTTACAGGGCTCTAAGAGATCTCCAGAGGCAACTGGGCTTTGACAGATGCAATGTACAGGTTTGGATGCTCAAGGGGGAAGCTGGAAATAGGTCTTCGCTCAGCATAGGGATGTTGTGTTGGGAAGGACACAACAGTAGAAGGAAAAATAGGAAGAAGTTATTTGTGCTTTTTTTGGAAATGCATTTCATTTTCTCAGGAAGACCAAGAGATCTGTTGCAAGGGCAAATCGTTTGAAGAAGTGGCAATCAATATATGAACCTCTGATTAGAGAGATCTGAGATCCTGGAAAACATCTTCTGCTTCTCTTACAAAGCTAGGCATGTCTGGCTAAAATCCAGGCAGAGGGGTACTCATAAAAAAGGAGATAGTACTTGAGAATGATGGCTGGCTAAATTGCTTGGTAATCTTGACCACAGTTTGACTATTGGAAAAGTAGCAAGTCCTGGTAAGCTGTAAGGACTATAGTTCAAGCCCTGATGTCTAAGGGTATAAATCTTCTGGGATCTTCTTTCTTCACGAATGGCTGTAAGCCTCTCTTTTGTTCCTTCTGATACCTTGAGACCTCAGAGGCCGCTTCACTGAATTTCAGTAGGGGATTGAGATGTCAACAGCTTCAAAGGTGGGAGATATTGTGTATGCCTAGGTATGCTATATCTGTTGCTGATCTAGTTCATCCTGCAGTCCTTCTATGAGCAGTGATTAGAAATGGACTTTCTTTGTAGAATGCTTTTATCCTTGTGTAAAATAGCCCAAAGATGCTCTAAGATAGCATGCTGCCAGGATATTCCAGCATTACCACCCTAAGTTGTAAATTATACATCATATCCTTAAAAAAGAACACAGTAACTGTATTTCTTGCAGAATTAGGAAAATTCATTTTGTTGTAATAATCTCAAACTCTTCGAGCTCATTTTCTGTTTCTATTTTGGCTGAAGTGTCATTGGAACAAGCTAAATTATGAGCATAATTGCTCAAAGAAAGGCATTTGTCTGTGAAACACCGATTAATTTTCCTGTTCTCCTTTGTGTTCTGTTGTATGCAGAACTTCATAAGTGTGTGCTTGAGAGTGGAAAACTATTATCCTTCAAATGTGGAGTTTCAGCTACAGCTGAACTTTCTGTTTGGACTTTGACCAAGCTGCTGGGCTTAGATCCCAGCACTGGAGCTACCAGATGGACCATGTTATTCTCACTTGCAGAACCCTATCAGACAAACTGTTTCAACCAGAACAGGTCTGCTGCTCATGGAAGGTGTGAGGTACTAATGAGACACTGCGTTCCTGCTGTGGGTGCCATGCTTCTTACAGTACCTATCCCAGCTTATGTTGGACTTCTTTCATGCGTTGCTCAGATCAGAAGAGTAGGGAAGGGTCTGGTGGAGTCACAGTCCTGCTAGTGGATGGGATAAGGCCAGGTGGACACGCCTAAATGAGGACAACTGGCACCTCAGCACTGCAGCAGCCTAAAAGCATCATGGAGCAATGCCTCAGCCCAGCCAACAGGCACTGCCAAAGGGAGAGACGTGTTGGAAATCACACTTCTTTCTTGGACTTCAGCTTCTATGCGCAGCCCCAAGGTACTTGCATCTTTGGCTGTATTTGACCAGTAAATAAAACAGACTGGAGCCTGTTCACTTGTCCCCAGGGCCAGTGGCACAGCAGAATCTGCAAACAAATGACTTTTATCCCCCTATCAGATGACTCATTTTGACAGCCCTCGTCCTCTGCTAAGATGACTGCATATGAGTGTTCTACTCTGCACTGGGTGAGACCTCACCTGGAGTACTGCATCCAGATGTGAAGTCCTCAGTGCAGGAGAGACATGGAACTGTTGGAGTGCACCCAGAGTAGGGTCACAGAAATGATCCAAGGAATGGAACATCTCTCCTGTGAGGACAGGCTGAGAGAGAGGAGGCTCTGAGGAAACATGATAGCAGCCTTTCAGTATCTAAAGCAGAGCTAAGAGAAAGAGGGGGACAGACTCTTTAGCAGGGTTTGTTGTGATAGGACAAGAAGAAATTGTTTCAAATTAAAAGAGGGGAGATTTAAATTGGATATAAGGAGGAAGTTTTTTATGATAAGGGTGGTGAGGCACTGGCACAGGCTGCCTCGAGAGGTGGTGGATGTCCCATCCCTGGAGTCATTCAAGGTCAGGCTGGATGGGGCTCTGAGCAGCTTGATCAAGCTGTGGGTGTCCCTCTTCACTGTAGAGAAGTTAGACCAGATGGCCTTTAATTGTCCCTTCCAACTCAAATGATTCTGTGTTTCTACATTATCTGGACTTAACAGCTGGTGTGGGTCTCACACGTGATGGGAAGTAAGTCAAGATTTGAGCAGCCTGGAAGAAAGAGCTGAAGCCATGCTCTGTTTATAGCTATGTAGACACAGCATTTAAGGCTTAACGCCTTTTGTAACCCTTCAGTTTTCCTTTCCTGAAGGTTTGCTTTCTCCTCTTAAGCTTTTGTCGCCTTTTCATTTCCACAGCAGAGAGTCCTGAAATTCATTTCTCTGTTAGATGAACAGTTGCTTCCTTGCTGGTTGTGAACCTCAATCCTAGCAGCTTTACTTGCTGTTCTCAGTCCTTCTGCAAGAGAAGGTTTTTGTACTGAAAGAGATAGCTCTTCATTCTTCCTGTATGTCCACCCAGGACATCCTCTTGTTCATTTGTAGCTATTTCCCTTGTAATCATCAAGGGTGTGTAACATGTGCACAACAGAGGCAGGAGGATACCCTTTTATAGCCAACAGCCAAGAAGTAAATAGGCTGTAGGCCTATGTTTTGTTCCTCCTCAGGGACACGCTTTTCATGAGCGCAATTTCTTCATTGCGAGGAGTTACTTTGATGTCCATCCGTTGCCTCCCGGGAGACTTCATACCTAAGGGAGAGACTTCAGACAGTGATCCTGGCCCGCAATGCAGTCAAGTATCCTTAGAGAGAAACTTTATCTTTTCAGATAAGAAAAAAGCCCCAGTTACAAAGACACCAAACTTCTGATCACAAGAAATGGATCATATTCATCTTCACTGTTGACACGAGGTCAGGTTTTGTTTTACTCATTTACCTTCTTGCTTAATGAATTGGAGAGGGATGACAGAGAAAGAAGTGGGTTCTACAGCATCTTCAGGTTCTCCTGGGCTATTGCTTAGAAGGTGGGGGTTGGCTCTTCTACCAGGTTAGTAATGATAGGATGAGAGAGAATACCATCAAGTTGTTCCAGGGGAGGTTCAGGTTCAATATTAGGAAAAACAGCTTCTCAGAAGGAGAGGTAATGCATTCAAACAGGCTGCCCAGGGGGGTGGTGGAGTCACTGACCCTGGAGGCATTCAAGAAACACGTAGATGTGGTACTTAGGGACATGGTTAGCAGGCAATATTGATGGTAAGTGGATGGTTGGACTAGAATCATAGAATGATAGAATGGTTAGGGTTGGAAGGGACCTTGAACATCATCTAGTTCCAACCCCCTGCTATAGCCAGACACACTTCCCTCTAGACCAGGTTGCTGAAAGTTTAGAAGTCTTTTCCAACTGTAATGATTCTATGATTGCTTTTCCTCTGCAGCCAAATACAGACAAATGGAGAGGATGGAGGTCCTGGCAAGCCTTGACAACCCATGGCAAGCTGGGAGCAATGCTTAGGGCTCAGCTCGTATGCAGATGGATCATTTTTGAGGGATACTAACAGAAGTTAGAAAACCCCACTCCTGCCACATTTCCTACCGAGACAGAAGAAGACGACACTAACTTGGGAAGACTGCTGTTTTCCCCATTTCTCAGCTATGGCAGGATACCTCTGTACCTTCATTGTACTTGTTCCTCCTTTATGAAATCCCTTTATGTGCTTTTGAGTTAGAGAAGCACACAGTTTGATCCAGAGACTGATCCCAAAAAGTCTCAGGAGCTGGTAGCTCCCCTTTCTCCCCAGTTGAGCTAGCTTTGAGAACTGGTGGTTTGAGTGTGTGATGGCACGGACACCCACTTCATCATTGCTTTGCATGTGTGGGGAAGTATCTGCAAAGGGGATCAGGAGTGCTGGCTGGCTCAGGGCAGAGTTCATTGCATGTCTTGTGTGGGACTTGTAAATATATGAAGTCAATCGTGACCCGGGTGTAGAAAGGAGTGGGAAGTCAGGAGTCTTACATGACTGTGCTCCTTTGTGTGCATGAAAAGGCAGGTAGGAGGTTGAAGAGTGGGCTGGAAGGCAGTGGGCTGGGAACCACAGTGAAAAGAAAGTGTAGCAATCAAGGAAAAGAAGGGAATGAAGTCACTGATTGCTTCTCAAGTCTGTATTTTAAAATGTCACCTGATTGGTTTTCAAGCCAGAAAGGTTTCGGGTCCAGTGGATTTCCAGTAATGATGGTAAAATAAGGAGGAACATTGAAAGGAGTTTGTAAACTTTGTATTTCTTTCCCAGTTTTTTAAAGCTTCATGAAAAGGACTTTTGTCCTTCCTGGCTTGAAATCAGACTTGGGAGTAGAACTTGTCTATGTTCATCAAGAGAAAAGATTTTTTTTTTTCTTCTCAGCAACATTTTCAATACTTGGATTTGTAGCATTGGAAGCTTTTTTTAGGAAGAAACATTTATCTGGGTCTGTGCAAAAAATTCATGTTTCACACGTTTTCCTGTGTGGAAACAGCCTTTTTGCGGGCAGGGTCCTTAGAGCCACAGATTTCCAGCGCCAGGAGGGAATGAGACATTTACAATGAAAATACAACTCTATCACCTCAATCATTTGAAGACAGCATTGCAAAATGCATGGCCACCTTCCAGCTGATATATGTTCTGTCAGCTAAAGCAACACATCCACATGCCAATGGCTCTTCTGGATCTGCTCTTCTCCAGCCACAGCTACTGCAACCCATAGGAAGTGCAGTAGTGTGTTCGCTGACTCCCCATTGAACCATATCATTCTGTCAGGAACCACCATGAAACATCCAGTATATCCTTTCTACCACAACACTGTGCAGAGAATTAATTGGGAGGCATCCCAGCTCATAAATAAGTAGGGAGTACCCTGTCCCTACTAGCACTACAGCAAATGTTGGGACTGCTTCCTGACTTAAAACCCTTGTTAAAGAACTTGTAGTCAAAGCCGTGGTTCTTACAAAGGTTTTTCAGAAGAAAGAGACATGACTTCATCCTGTTAGCAAGTGTTAGGGAAGGAATCATGCACCAGGGTCCCAGAGGCATTCAGGAATCCAAAATGTGCAGAGCCAGTAAGGGACAGGATTGCTGGAATAACAAAAGTTGCATTACTATAGCCTAGCAGTTTGATCCAACACTAGTTCTGGAGACTCACCTGCAACACAAGCAGAAAACCACCAGCTTGTGCAGCTCTTACACAGACCCCAAAGCAGAGGGAGTCAGATCTTATGTGCTCAGCACAGAATGGTTGCAAGGGATTTAGTGAATCCAGTTTAATTTCCATTTGTCTTCTGATGAAATCTATGTTGAAGTCATTATGATAGCATAGGTTTTTCCAGATGTGACAGTAAATGTGTGCAGGCACACTTTTAATCGTCTGCAGGGCTAGAAAGACATTTTATGATCTAGATGGACGAGGCTGTTTAATGTCTGAGGAAAAAAAAATAATGGCAAAGAGCTGTCTAACAAGCCTTTTTCTGAGTGCTTGCTAGCCAGGCTAATGTGTATTTAGTCATAAACTAGCTGGTACGTTTGAGATGTATTAGCCAACTTTTGCATAGCATATGCAGGAAGATCCTAAAAAGATATAACTGGTATGTTACCATGTTGTACAAAACTATTGAGTAAAATTTGAGTCTCTATAAGAAGGTGACCCTTGTCACTAACATGGACGTGGCTTATACGAAATGCACAGCTTTTTGGTGTGACATTTGTTGATGACGTTTTATCTGTATTTATCTATATGTAAGGTCTGTATTTTTAGACTGGATGTAATGTATCGTGTAAAATAAGGGTAGGGAAACTGACACAGGTTGCCCAGAGTCGTGTTGGATGCCCAGTCCCTGAAGACAGCCAGTATGAAGCTGGATGGGGCTCTGACCACCTGATGGAGCTGTGGGTATCCCTGTTCATTGTAGGGGAGCTGAACTAGATGGTCTTTAAAGGTCCTTTCCAACTCAAACGATTCTACTTCTTTCTCACCCTGAGGATCGTTCCAATACAACAGCAACGAGACTGACACCTCCAAGAGACCAGGCCCAGACCATTTTTAGTGGCATGAGACCAGTAGCTGTATTTGTGTAGTCTTGATAGCACTGAGTCTGCTACTCCCATGTGGAATTACACTTTTCTTTTTTTTTGTAATAATGGTGTTGCCTGCATGAATGACCTGTGCAAGGGGAAACCAGAAGATATGGTGGGCTTCTCTCTCAAGTGTCCTTGTATCCTTGTACTCGGAGATGGGCAACGTTTCTGCTGTTGCATTCGGTAAAGCAAAACTGGGCAACAATCTATTTTCAGATTGCACGATAACGCCCTAGCAGTCCCCACAAGAAGGTCTAAGTTAGAATCATAAAATGGCCTGAGTTGGAAGGGACCTCAAAATTCACCTAGTGCCAACTCCCCAGTTCTCTGAAACGAATTCCAGAATTCAAGGAATACCCTCACTGCTAAGTCAAGAGAGGTCCAAGTGCAAGCGTGAGCCCTGGCTGCCCACACAGCCTTGCTGTTAGCTCCCTCCCAAGCCCTGCTCACAGGGAGAGGAGAGCCGAGGTGTTTGGACACAAGCCACACTGTGACACTTGGCCTCTGGGCCAGCAAACGGGCCCCGGCCGGCTTTATTTAGTAGAGGAGGTGTTGCTGATGAGACTGCACCACTTTTGGCTCCTTCTGCCCTGCGCAGTCCTTCAACGCCGTCCCGGCAGGCTTTGCACCTTCAAACACCCCCACAGGTCTTTATGCCACATCTCAGAGCTCGTAACACCTCCCCTCACTTTCTTACTGTAAAAACATCGCTCTGGCAGGCTGCAGCGTGGCCCACTTAATATTTCAAACACTTTGAACTGAACCCCCTGTTCCTCCTCCAATAATTACTATGAACTAGGGCCGTGGGGCATCGCGTAGGGCCCAGAGTCGGCCCAAGGCCAAATGCCATGTGCTATGGACCCAGCAGTCTGCTGGCAGGCCTGAGCTGTGTGCGGTAATACAAACCAGGCCATGCAAACAGACTTCAAGGCCAGATCTCAGCACAGCCTTTCCTTGCTGAATCCAGGGGAATTCATTGTGGATTTAGGGGAGCTGCGCCCTTAAAAGGCAAAAGGATCTTTGTCAGTGCAGGCACTGGAAATACTTTGTCAGACACACATTCTTCCAACTGGACATAAGGAAAAAGATGTCTGTGATAATAGAACAGGTTGCCCAGACAGGCGGTAGAAGCACCATCCCTGGAGACATTCAAGATCAGGCTGGATGGGGCTCTAAGCACCTGATGGAGCTGTAGGTGTCCCTGCTCATTGCAGGGCATTTGGACCAGGTGGCCCTTAAAGGTCCCTTCCAACTCAAATGATTCTATGGCATCCCTGCTCACCTTCATGAGATGAAAATTGTGCCTCAGTGAAATCTTGTTTTGATAAGACAAATGGCAATATTTAAAACCCAACAGGTCTCCACAAATACCCCAGTATATCACCAGCACAACAGAACCATTTAATAGATTTATCAAACGCAATTTGTGTCACGATTAGCCAAATGTGATGTCATTCACATCAGCTTAGCTTACTATACAGAAAATCCAATTTCTGCCCTACTTGCACAGTTGAATACACACTGAGATTAGTTCCCATATCTCAGCCAGTGTGTGGAAATATGTTCAGCTGCCTCAACTGGATTGTGTATTTGAGCCCAGGCATTCAGCTGCTCACAGATGAAGGGTTGCATTCCAGTGGTCAAGCACTGGAACAGGGAACTGCCCAGGGATGTGGTGAAGTCACCATTCCTGGAGGTGTTCAACAAAGATGTAGATATGATACTGAGGGACATGGTTTAGTGGGTAATATTGGTGTTAGGTGGATGATTGGACTTGATCTTAAAAGTCTTTTCCAACCTGAATGATTCTGTGCTTCTGTGATCGCCATGAATGGACAGCAGATGTGGACTGTTCTATGAGAAAGAAAATCCTGCTTGTCCTTAATCCAGAAGGCATGGGTTCGGCATTCCAGGCATATCTTGACATTGCTACAAATATTACAGCAAACCTCTATGTCCCCACACAGCATGAGCACAGATAAGTTGTTATATGTACAAAACGACCTTGTGCCAAAATACTTGTGGACTAAATCTGATAGCCTGGATGCGTTCCGTGGGAACAGCAGCAGCTTGATCATGTAGAAAAACGTAGAGAGGTGCTTCAGGCACAAACTGGTGTGAAATCACACAATTGTAGGGGTTGGAAGGGACCTCTAGAAATTATCAAGTCCAACCCACTGCTAAAGCAGGTTCCTTACAGCAGGTTACACAGGTAGGCATCCAGAAAGGTCTGCAGTGTCTCCAGGAAAGGAGACTCCAGAATCAATCTGGGCAGCCTGTTCCAGTGCTCTGCCAATCTCACAGTAAAGAAGTTCTTCCTTATGTTAGTATGGAACTTTCTGTGTTCCATTTTCTGCCCGTTGCCCCTTGTTCTATTGCTGCAGAAAATCATGGACATCCTTTAGACTGGTCAGTGTATCCTTTAGACTGGTCAATGAGCAAGTGATTGAAAAATCACTACAGAAAAAGCCATCTTGACACTTGGGGAATTCGCATCTTTTTATGCAATGATCTTGCCTGGAAGAGATAGTTTATGGAGGTGTGAAAGCCAGCAATGCATCTCTCAGGCAGTCAATCTTGTGAGCCTTCACTTCTATCCCTGGGGGGGATAGAAGGGAACATTACTGTCCCATTTCTGTAGGTGCCTGGGGAAGATATTTCCAACCTCATGCCTCGCTCACCTCAAAGGAAGTAACTCTCCTCATGTTTTATTTTCATGTACCATTGTAATAAGCTGTTCAAAGTGATTTGAGGAGATCTCAAATCAGGTCGGGGAAAGTAGGCAGGCTTGCAAAAGAAATACCAGTTCAGATACCATCTTGCAAAGGATGGAAGTGATGTGCTTCTGTCCAACAGTGTGAAAGTCTTGTTAGGTCTTCAGAGGTGAGGTGGAAGAGAAATCATCCCTCAGTGAGCCTGGAGGAAGGAGATGCTCCTTCATCATCCATTTCATTGTCAACAAGGAGACCACAGGAGACGACTGTGGCTTCTGTAAGATGGACATAACTGAATTTTCTGACTCCAGGCAGTGAAGAATTGGCAGATTTTCACTTCTGTCAAACTAAGCTGGTTTTGAACTAGCATCCAAAACATACCACAGCAGACTCACAGGCCTCTGAACGTCTCCCTTCTGTTGAACACTCAGCTCTCGGAGGCCACAGGTGTTATTGCTATAATAAACATCAATGTTAGCTCTGTATATGCCAGGTATGTTGTACTTCACAAATGCCACACATGTTCCCAGCCTTTAGGAATTTTCCCAAATCCGACCCATTCGAAACAGATCCCCCAGCTGCTTCCCCTGCAAAAATCCAGCTGCATCTTCTATTGTGCCTTTATAGTGATTGTCTGAAGATTTTCCTTCAGTTTAGCAGAGCTGCAGCTTATATCATCTTGACCTCTGAAGCACGAAGAGAAAGAAGAAAATAACAGGGCACAATGTCTCCTTTAGCAATTATTCCACAATGACAAGCCAAGCTACTGAAAGGGAAATCCCTGCACAAATTAAGGAAATTCAGATATTTCTTTCATTCTAAGAGGCATTCTCAACAGAGCCAGGGCTTGTTTCCAAAATCATGGCTGCGTTCCAGCATCAGAGAAACTTTATTATGCAAATATTGACCAGTGTTGAAGGAAACAGCAATGAAATACTGTCAGAGGTGACAAAAGTTATTGCGCTTTGGCTGTAACATCTAAAGGCAAATTTGGGGAGTATTGTTTCACTGGTGAGCCAGCTTTTGCAAGTAGAGGGTAGCAGGGGATGGTCTGTGTTTCTTTTTTATTTTGCTTCATTCTGCATTTTAATTAGAGAAATTTCAGTCCTGGAAACGATGATGGGAACCTTAGTGAATGCACAGGATCCTGCGATTGTCCAGCATTTAGTTGCATAACAGTACAAACAATGATCCAACACGTAGACCAAAACTAATAAAGACCTACCTGGCAGGAACATGAGAGGAACATTATACATTATGAACCGGCCCCAGGAATGAGAGCGCTGGGTGGAAGAATATTGGAAAAAGATGGAAACTCCACCTCCAGTGATGGAAAAATCAAAAAGAGGCCCAGGGATGATGGGGCAGGAACTCAGTAATGATATACAAGTTGTAAGGTTTGAGGCAAAAGTCAGGGGTCACACCGATGAGAGTTTAAGTTACACATTGGTGAGGGAGAGCCAAGAAGTCTAAATATTTGCAGCTTATGTGCAGAGGGGCTGCAGGAGACATGAGGATACAGCAGAACCATGCAGGCTCTATAAGTGTGAGTCAGGGCAACATCTTCCCCTTAAAATGACTTCATCTGCCTCAGCAGCAGAACTGAATTAAATCTCCACAAGCAGGGAGAAACACTTAAAAAGTCATCTTTGTTCAGAATCCATTTCTTGTCCTTTAAGGTGCAATGATGTAAGATTAACTACATCAGTCCGGGTCACAGATGCTGTCCCATGCCCAGACATAATCAGGCAGAAGTATTTGTGAAATGTTTCAAAAGACAAGTAATGAGCCCTCATTCATTCGCAATAGCTTCCTATCTTCTGATAGTAGTCTGAGATGGAATTTTATTGTATTCAATTGCAAATATAGCAGTACTGTTTTTCATCCTGGGGAATTCCTACAGAATCTAAAGGAGAATTTGGCCCCTATTTTGGCTGATAGTTTTTTTTTTTTCCTGCTGCTTCTCTCCTCCTGTTAGACATGCCAGCTCTAAGCCATGCCTAACTCAGTAGTATATAGGCATGTCCCAGTGGCTAAGTACTTCTGTATTGAAAAATGACCTCTCCCTTTTCCATTCATGCTCTTCTCATCTTACTTATAACCAGTAGCATGGACAGTGTGGTAAATGAGCTGGGGCTGTTCAGCCTGGAGAAGAGAAGGCTCCAGGGAGACATAAGAGTGGCCTTCCCATATCTAAAGGGGGCTGTAAGACAGAAAGAAATAGATTCTTAAGCAAGGTCTGCTGTGACAGGACAAAGAGAAATGGTTTCAGATTCAAAGGGGAGATTCAGATTGGATACAAGAAGTTTTTTTTATGATGAGTGGTGAGGCTCTGGCGCAGGTTGCTCAGAGACTTATTGGATGCCCCATCCGTGGAGACATTCAAGGTCAGGCTGGATGGACTCTGAGCACCTGATGGAGCTGTGGGTGTTCCTGTTCACTGAAGGGGAGTCGGAATGGAAGGTCTTTAATTGTCCCTTCCAACTTCCAGTGATCCTATGGTTCTATGAAATTAGGATAAAAACCCCATCTTTGAGTTGGCATTTGATGGACATTGTTTCTGAATGCTGGCATCTAGGCAAAAGTAGTTGTCCTACATCCTCAGCAGATCATCATCAGTACCTGAGCATATTGGATAAACTGTCCTCTTTAGTTTATACACTTTTCCCATTGTCTACAGGATAGATTGATACTGCCCCAGACGTTAACTAATTGATCATAATAACTATTGAGTTGTTCCAAAAGTGCACGGCTTTTCATGACCTTCGTACTCTATGTGTGTGTGTGGGATCAAGGGAGCATTCAACCACATGATACCACCTTGATCTACATATGGTATTGCCCATAGAGTTTGACATCTGGGAGTGTCATCATATTTGCCATCCTGGCCCAAAAGCCCAATTAATGTGTAAACAAGGAGTTTGACCCTGAAAACTCCTGGTTCAAGGCTGCTACACCTCCAGAGCCATCAAGGGGATACAACATGCCTGTCCATCTCTGCATGACTCTTTTTCCCACTCTATCTTATTTATTTAGGACCACTGTTGGTTTCTATTTTTGTTTATTTAGGCTAATTTGATCTGGCTCTGAGGAGGTCTCAGTAAAAAGGGAAAACAGCAAAAAATTTATTTCATAAATGAATGAAATACACAGGATGACACCTTCTCCAAACAGCCTGCAATGAGGGGGGCTCAAATCTGCAAGTAAACTCCTAAGGATTTAGAGGGGAAAAGTAAAAGGAATACAGATTGCTTCTTCCTATATACCAGACACCAAGTGGTCCTGGGAGGTTTAGGAGTAAGAACAACACACACATGCGCTCACAAAATAAAAAACATGAAGAGGAATTTAGACTTGTTAAAGACTTTTCCTTGCTAGTCCTGTCTGGCAGAGCCTGAGTTTGAAAATACCAATGCCTTTTCTTGTCACTCTCAGCTATAATTTATAATTTTTTAAAATCAATAAATATCCCTCCACTCCTCTATCTGGAGGATTCTTCCTTCATCCCACCACTGCCAAGCTGATCAGAGCCACCTATGCAATGCCATTTGATCCAGAGCATATTTCAATCTTGGCCCGTTCTCAGCCTCATAAATTCCTGACATGATTCGGGAGGCGTTTCTGTTGGAAATAGCTCTCTGCTCTGCTGTCGTATTTATAGAGATTGCTGCTGCCTCTGATCTGGGGCCAAACATTAGGAATAATTGCAGCAGGAGGCGGGACAGAGCTCGACATATTGTTTGTCTGGATTGTTTTAATTTTGAGGTCATGGAAGTACCCCCAGTTGCTGATGTTTAGAGCACACGCACACACAAAAAAGCATTGTTCAGGAATTATCTATTTTAATTTTTTGTTTTGTTTTGTTTTTATTGCTTTTCTTAGAGGCAAAGAGGGAATCATTATATTTGCTGCTCAGGACAGGGAGGTGAATGAGATGTTGGTGACTTATTAATTCAGGAATCCTGTCCCTGCAGATTAGAGCAGAGGTTCCACTTTTTTTTATTATTATTTTTTTTTTTAAATTTTCTGCTTGTTGAAACAGAGCCAGGAAATGCACATGGCTCTGCATACACATATGTGTGTCTATGTGTGCATGACAGGAGGGAGGGGGGCTTGGAGCTGTAGGTGGGCCCCAGAAGCATCAGGCACAGGGCTGCATCGATCAGGGCTAAAGCTGCACATGGACAAGGTGCTAATGCTGGCAGATTGGAAGGAGCTGCACATTCAGCCAAGCAATGGCCAACACTCAAGGCGTGAAGCCCTTGGCCATGTGGCTGAGAGCTGAGCAGGAAAGAGGGAGGGTGTACGTGCCAGGAGCCTTCAGACATGCTGTGTCTGAGCTGGGGTAGCTGCATTTGGAAGAAAGAGACACATGCACATGCTGGGAGCCTGAGCTGAGGCCTGTTGAAGTTGATGGAAAAACATTTTTTTCTTCATTAGGCTTTGGATGATGCTTGAGGTGCAGCTAAAAGGGAGTATGGGGAAAAAGACAGTAAAGTCTTCCCAACATATCACCTCCTCCAGAGACTCTGCATTGAGGGGGTCCCAGATCTGCAAGTGTGTCCCCAGGAAGATGGGATTTAGAGGGAAAAGGTAAAAGAATAGGGATTGCTTCTTCCTATGTACCAAGCATGAAGTGGTCCAGAGAGGTCAGAGCTGACATGAGTTAAGATTCAGATGGAACTAAGAGTTACAAATACCCTACTCACGAAAAAAGTTTGGAGACAATGTGAGTCCACTGGAGGATTGGGGAGAAAAGCTGGTGATGGATGGATGACATGGAAAAGGCTGAGGCACTCAGACTTTGAAAGAAACTGGTCACTTCACAGAAAGACTGCAGGGCGGTGAAATACTTGCTCCTAAAAAGCGATCCTCTGCAACCTTTCCTGAATTATTATATGGGGAAAACTCGTTGACACACAGTAAGAAGCGCAGATCTAAGAGTAGAAAAAAGGATGGACTCATTGTGTTTTGCACTCAAGGAGCTAGCACAGACAAGGCTGTAATGGAAGGCTATCACGAAATGGGGAATTACACTATTATTTTGAGTCTCATCATGTCTGTCATTCTATTAGCCCGTTTTCAAGGAGCTGACCATCACAGCTGTGGCTGGATGTTGTGTCAGCCTCGGCAATTTCACTGACAAAAACCTTATCACAACAAGAGATTTGTATATTTTTAACTTTATATTTCCCAAGTGCATAAAAATCTGTGGAAATGGGATGCCTAAGCGTCCAAATGCATTCCAAATTGGTCTGGGCCCAAACTGGAAATGGGGGGAGTTTGGCTCAGGGGGTAGGAGATTGCAGCAAGGAGGTTCCTGGCACTCAAAAACCTCACGTTACATGGTAGATTGAGGGACAAACACCTCCTACCTCTGTCTGACCACAAGGCATTGCCAAATTATCTGGGAAATCACTGTAGTGCAATGAGCTGGTGAAGTGGGACTGCAGAGAAGCACCAGGATTGTCTTCTCCTCCTAATGCTGTGCCTTCCACCTAGCATTACAGAATCACAGAATCACCAAGGTTGAAAAAGACCTTCAAGATCATCCAGTCCAACCACCCACCCATCACCAACAGTACTCACTAAACCATGCCCCTCAACATAAAATCCAATCGTTCCTTGAACGCCCCCAGGGTCGGTGACTCCACCACCCCCCTGGGCAGCCCATTCCAATGCTTGACCACTCTTTCAGAAAAGTAGTATTTCCTAAATACTACTTTCCAATTTCCTAAATTACTCTGATGCTGCAGGGATTTTGCTTTGCCCTAAGATTTCTGCCTTCATCAGAGTGCTCAAAGACCTTCTTAATTGTCCCCTTTTCCCAATAGATTCAGGAAAACCCACTGCAACCTGCTTCAGGTTTTGAGCAGGGGGGCTGGAAGTCATGAACCCTAGAGGTCCTTTCCAACCCTTACAATCCTGTGATTCTGTGAAAAGGGGAGAACCAATCTGGGCCACGGTGTTTCAAGCCTATCCCTGTTTCTGGCCAACTAAGCACCTCTCTTATGAAGGAAGGTTGAGGGAGCTGAGTTTGTTTAGCTTTGAGAAGAGAAGGATCTGGGGAGACCTCATTGCAGCCTTTCAGTACTTGAAGGGAGCTTACAAGCAGGGGGAATTGATTTGTACATTGTCTAATAGTGGGACAAGATGGGACAAGAAGGAATGGCTTTAAACTAAAAGAGGGGAAAGTGAGTTTAGATGATGATGAAGAAATTCTTTACTCAGAAGGTGATGAGGCCTGGCACTGCTGCCCAGAGAGCTGTGGGTGCCCCATCTCTGGAGGTGCCCAAGCGCAGGTTGGATGGGGCCCTGGGCAGCCTGAGCTAATAGGGGGCAACCAGTCCATGGCAAGGGCTGGAACTGGATAATGTTTAAGGTCCTTTCCAATCCAAGCCATTCTATGATTCTACGATTTTCTCACATAAAGGTAGGTACGGGCTAAGAGCTGCCACAAGTTCAGAGGAGAAAATCATCCATACTTCTAGCAAGAGCTATAATCATATTATCTCAACACAAGGGAATAATAAAGGACTCTACTCAGAGAAAATACACTAAGAGCCAACAGCTGGGAGCTGAAGCCAAAAAAACGTTGGTTATGAGCAAGTGAGCCTTGTAAATTGAAGGGGGAGGTTGACAGCCTGGGGCAATCTATCAAGAAATGGTTAAAGGGTTGGCCAATCATTAGGGTGCCTCCAGGAAAAGATACTTTAAACAAATCCAAGTCACTGGGCTCAGTCCAGTTACGAGGTGAAAGCGCCTGGTCTATGCTAGGCAGGAGATCAAATTGAGGGTTCAGTGGATTTTACCACATTTTAATCTCTGCACAGGGAGATGCCAGGAAGCACATGTACATTTCTTAACCTGATAGAGAAAATGGAAATGAAGCCATCTCAAATTGCTTCTTGGTTTGTCGGTGATGTTGTGCATTTGCATTTTACATCCAGCAACACGCAAAACAGGTCAGACAAGGTCAAAGGTAAAAAATATATAAGGAAAAAAGTGCAACGTGTTTAGCTTGATAGGGGCAAGAAAGTAACTGCCTGTCTGGATGCTGGCATGAAGGTATCTTTGGCAGCCTCTATTATGCTTCTAATAGTCGAACAGCAGCTTCTAGTACTGCCATTTTCTCAGATGCTGAGTCTACAGCCTCAATCAAGATGCCCAGAACCAAAGAAGAATGGTAAATAGATATATTTTAAGGTCCCAGAACTGAACAAGGGCAGAACTGAAACATTCAGGCTTCCTGAGCTACTAAATCTTTTCAGAGGTAGAACAGAGAAAATAGCAGATCTGTGGGCTAAACCAGTGTATCCTTCCCTACATTATTATATGGAAAAAAGGATGGATTTGTTGTGTTTTGTACACAAGGGTCTGACCAGGCTGTAAACATTATCACAAAATGAAGAACTACACTATTATTTTGTGTCCAACCACATCTCTGTCATTCTAGTAGCATCTTTCAATGGAGCTGACCACCTCAACGCATAGCACTGGCTGGACATTATGTCAACCTCTGGAGTTTTTGCCACAGTTAATTCATAATAAATTCTCTCCAAGGGAAGAAGTAACTCTGAAAATGTTAATAAGTTCAACATTGCCTTGAATCTTCTGAATGGCCACTGATGTGTTTCAGCCTCCCTCAAAATCTGACTCTGGTCATATGTATATCTTTTGTTTAAAAGATTAAGAATAATAGCAAAAGAGAGAATGCAAAATAGGCAAGGAAGAAGGCTGGGACAGATGCCAGGAGACCTGATGCTAATCAGCTCCAGATAATGTTAAAGCTCAGTTTCACCCTCCCTGGGGACTGTACCCAAGACACTGCGCCAGGAGGATGTCAGTGCCAGGATTCCTGAGCTGTCAGGGAAAGGGAATCTGCAAATATTTGGTCTGTCAGGAAGACTAGCCCAATTAGTGAATGGTAGATCAAAGCCTGAATGACTCTGAAACATGTAAGGGTTTGGGCAGGGCTCACCCAAGTCACCAAAGGGTTGTCATTTGCTTAAAACTATTAGTATCTGACAAGCATGTGCATCTCTGGGCACTTAAACCAGAAATTTCTAAAGTGAGGCTAACAGTCATTGGATGGATTCCCTTTAATGTGGGTTCCTGCATCCCCAGAAAGCTGAAGGAGCCTGAGCTGAGTTCATTGCTGCTCATTCCATGGAAAATTGCATATTCGTAAACAAAAAGCACTGCTGTTATCTGAAAAAAGGGTTGGAGCCTTTGTCACAGAAGACAAAGTGTCATCAGGCAGCTGTGTTATTGCTAGTTTCAGGCTGTCTGGTGGTCCTAATACAGATTTGGTTAATGTTTACACCACCAGTCATTGACAAGCAAGGACTTTTTTGGAAATAAAGGAAAAGAGCCCCACGTGAACACTGAAGTGAAAAGAGTCATGTCAACAGATGTGGTTGTGGGAAGGGCACTGCTCTCATCCACCTTCATTTTTCCACACTGCAGCTACAAGGGCAGGAGAAACTTGCAGGTCAAAAAAAACCAGATAAAAAAGAGGTGGAGAGCGACTGGCAGGGTGGAATTTAAGGCACAACACTGGATGTGGATACTCCTGTTGGAGAATAGAAGGTTCCAGGGAGACCTCATTGTGACCTTCCAGTATTTGAGAGGAGCTTATAAACAGGAGGGAGTCTGACTTGTTACATGGCCTGATAATGATAGGACAAAGGGGAATGGCTTTAAACCAAAATGAGAGATTTAGATTGGATGTCAGAAGATATTTTTCGCTTGGAAGGTGGTGAGGCCCTGGCACAGGTTGCCCAGAGAAGATGTGGATGTCCTATCCCAGGAGGCATTCAGGGCCATGGATGGGGCCCTGGGCTGATTTAGTGGGGTGCAACCTGACCATGGCAGGGGATTGATACATGATCACTGGAGTCCCTTCTAACCTAGAGCATCTCTGATTCTGTTACTCTATTGCAAGAAATGGAGGCTGGTAGAATGAACCAAGCTTTGGACATGCCCTGGGCTCTCACAGAGTCCTACTCTGGATGCTCTACGTAGGTGAGGTGAATCCCTGTCACGTTTACCTTGTGCCTTACGTCTGGATGGACAAGGGATAACAGGAGATGAGGGAGAGCAACTCTACATGGTGTAACTCCAGGATGTAGCTCCAAGCCTAGATCTGGCAGATCTCTAAGGTTTAGCACCTAAAGCAGTAATATTACCTGGGATTATGGTCTAACTACAGACCTCTGCAGGTAGTCCTCTTAGACTGACCTTCCGACTTTGGAAATCTCACCAGTTTTAGAAAATCATAGAATCCTAGAATCATAGAATGGCTTGCGTTGAAAGGGACCTCAAAGATCACCCAGTTCCAATCCCTGCCATGGGCAAAATTGCCAGTCACTAAATCAAGTCTCCATCCAACCTGGCCTTGAACACCTCCATGGATGGGGAATCCACAACTTCAAGCAGATCCACCAGAAGATCCTTTATGTCACAGAGTATTTCAGAAAATGGGATTCCATACCATTACCCAAACAACACTCTGCAGAGTCCAGCCAGACAAAACCAACAAGCAAAGGAGGACAACTGAAACACTTTGTTCTACCCAAAATCAGCAAATATGCAATAGGCAGGAAATCAGGTGCAATACTCATACCAAGTAATGAGCAGCTTCTACAGGTCTCCTCACCACGCAGGGTTTTGGAGTTTATGAATGTGTGACCTTCTAAAGGGAAACTTTCATTTGAATTACTCAACAGGTGAGCCCCAAATGTGTTTCATGTTCCATTGCTTTGAAACATGCAGCCAGGCATGATTTGATATCCTTTCTGGTCCGTGAATATGATAGATTGGAAGGGTAAGGGAAGGGATTTTTTTCCAGCGCCATGTGTGTTTTTAGCGCCTTGCAGAAGGCCATTTTCCTACTGCACCTCATCCTCTGAGTGAATGAGTAAATCAAGTTATGTATTGAGACAGTAATTGACAAATCAGACAGACAGATGCATTTGCTAGCAACAAAAGCCAGTCCAACATTTGGGTTATTTTTCAATACCAGCTTCTAACAACCTGCATTTTGTGCATGGAAACTCAGGGAAGGAATCTGGCCATTCTCCCCAAACTTAAAACGTCACCAAGAAATTACTCCCAGACCGTACTTTTTCCTTCTGCTTTTGTGCCACAACCCCCTTCATTCACCCTCAAGCAAATCTGCAGAGCCAGATGCTGGAGTTCAAGCATAAAAAGGGAGATTCAATACCGAGACCTCATACTGTCCTTTTCCATCACAGTCCTCCCCTACTGACCATTTCCCAAAATTAGGGGCCCCTCCATTCCATGAAATGCTTTAAACATTTCCACATATCCACACTGTCATATTACCCTCCCTTTTCCACATGTTGTGGTTTGGCTTGTTTGTTTTTTGTTTGTTTGTTTGTTTGTTTGTTTGTGTGCTTGGAAGTAGAAAATTAAACATACAAAGAGTCAATAGTAATAAATCTCTGCCACCATTTCAAACTGTCACATCCCTTTAATATCTTCATTTATGCTATATTATTCTGTGATTCTATTGTTTACCAGCTTCACTGCAGCACATTTTGGAGGAAGATTGGCCAAATACTGGTTTTGAAGAATTATGGGACTGAATTCTGAGAGGTTTCTCATTTTCACCCTATAGTTTGGCTACCAAATGCATAGGCAATGTGGAGTCCATAGGCAGCCACAGAGTAATGAATGGGCCGGATGAGGTCTAGCTGTGGGCTGGTCCAAAGACCTCACTTCCAGACTATTTTTAAACTCCTATGCATGCCTTTCAGTGAACTGGAGCTGACCTTTGTTTTAGAACAGGAAACTATCCAGAATGTGTTTCTTCTGGGGGTATGTGATGCTTTGCATATATTCCAGTATCTGCTGCTAGCTCATGGCCCATGTTCCTTCCGTGTCCCTCTGGTCAGGTCTCCGTGGATAAGTAATCTCTTGCATCTGTATCTGTAGCTTGTATTTGCAATGGGCAAACGTATTTAGGGCTTCAAAGAAATGTTTTCTCTTATATGTCCTTTACTTCTCAGTACACATGACACTCTCACATTTTATTCCAAGGAAATAGTCCAGTTCTAAACAAACAAACAAACAAACAAACAAACAAAACACTTGGGAAGGTATTTTATAAGATCTCTAGCTTGTTATAAAGGTAAGATGTGGACTTGGCTGTCTTCCTTCTCATCTTGTGTTGTGTTTTGCTTTTCCACTTCTTTTGCTTCTTTCATGCTGTGCAAGTATGTGGACATTTGTCCTTGAATCAGAGCATCATGCTGGTCTTCAATGAAAGCATTTCTCCCCTAGAGAAGAGCTTGCCAAGAGTTGTCTTTGCTTCCTTCAGTCCAATCTTAGCAAATAAAACTGCTGGTTCAGCTTTGCTGTTTGGTCACGGTCAGAGTGCGACACGCTGGGACAGGATCTCTCTTCCTGGGTAAATCATGCAAAGTTACAGCAAGTCAAACACGGTGCCTGCTGAAACACTTCTTCACTTTATTGCATTTCATCCGACAGTTCATCTGCCTCCCTTCGGTCTGAACACTTGTCTGCAGCGATGAGGTAGTTTGTGTGGTTTGTGATGAAAAGGTCCCTTCCTAGTTTGTTCCAAACTCTACTGGGGGTTTATGTATATTTTCGTTGTCTCTGTTTGTTGCTTGGCCGGCATTTCCTTGCTTGTATAACATCTGCTCACCAGACCTCAGATATTCTTGGTCACATCTGGCCAGCAAGAGGCACTTCTACCTTTCTGGTGTGTTCTCAAGAGTGCACTGATTCCAAAAATCTGGGTGTTGTGATTCAGCTGCATTTCTGTCCAATCCATCTCTCCCATGCGATTGGACTGTTCCTGTATTTCCAGCTGGTAGAGTCACTCTCTGTCTTCTTTTCCATGGAATTTGTGCATCCTGTTGATATCTAGTGTACTTTATGTCTGTTCTGAACTTCTCCTGACATAGGTGGGAGTTCACTTCCTTTGTCTACACTCACAGATCTTAGCAGAGTACTCGTGGGAGCATTAGGGTGGATGATTTACAGTTTTGGACAACTGGAGATGGCTGTGAGGAATCGCTCTCCTCTTTACCCAAGAATTCACTAAAGGAGCTGTCCTTCCTCTCTCCTTTATTCCCCAGCCCCTTACATTCCTGCTTCTGACCTCTTCTACCCTATCTTCTACTTAGGACCTCCAGTATCCACCTCCACCTCTTTGCTTTACTTCCACTCCTTCTCTATTTTCCTCATACACAGATTTTTAGATCTATACACCTTGTTTTACCTAGCCCAAGATAGTTAAGGTGCTGAGGTCAGGAGCATCCTCAACTCATTGTAACCAATGGGGACAGATTCAAAGGGCATTTCAGTACATTTCTTGGTATGGTGATGATGAGTTAATTGATGGCTGGAGATGATGACCTTAGTGGTCTTTCCAACCTTAATGATTGCATGCTTTTTTTTCCTGGAAATATATCCTTCTTTCCCCTGACCATAAAGGAGAACATTTAGGCAATGCACTGTTTAGTCCTCTGCTTAGATGCTTAGTATAGCCCAGAACAAATCCTATCCATATGCTGCGTAGAATCATAGAACCACAGAATGGTTTGGGTTGGAAGGGCTCTTAATATCCATGCAAATCCCATCCCCTGCCATGGGGAGGGATATCTTCCTTGGCCCAGTTCTCAGTGCCCCATCTAACCTGGCCGTAGGCACTGCCAAGGATGGAGCACTCACAGCTTCTCTAGACAGCCTATGCCAGGGCCTCACCAACCCCCGAGTAAAGAATTTCTTCCTAGCATCTAACGTAAATTCCCCCTCCTGTATTTTAAAGCTGTTACCCTTTGTCCTATCACTAATCTGTGACTAAAAGTCCCTCCCCACTTTTCCTGCAGCCCCTTCACATACTGGAAGGCTGCAGTAAGGTCTCCACAGAGCCTTCCCTTCTCCAGGCTGAACACCCCCAGCTCTCAGCCCTTCTGCATAGCAGAAGTGCTCCATCCTCTGAGCATCCTCTTGGCCTCCTCTGGACCCGCTCCTACAGCTCCAGTTGCAGTGCCTGTAAACCTGGCCCTGGATGCAGCGCTCAGGGTAACTTCTTCCAATGCCTCTGGAGCAGTGTCCACAGCTTTTTCACCTGCCATTCATATATCAGCAACCCACTTCTGTCCACATACTACATGCTAGAGAGCAATAATAAAATCTGCACAGGTTGGAGGAAACCCTGACAGCTGCTAAGTCTGGTGAGCCTTTTCATTCAGGCTGCTAAATCTTTCATTCCCATTGCAAATTTTGTATCGTTTGGCAGTGGTCTGATCTATTGTTTCTCCAGATTTTTCATCTCTGCCACCAATCTTTCATAGATAACTTTTTCTGCAGGCTGCAAGTGATTTTGGAGAACAATCAGCATTGATTTGGGTCCTCTGATGAAAATGAAGGGTGAGCAAATGACAGCCACTGCCTACTGCAGCTTGTAATGCGATAGCTTATATCTAGCTTCATTTTTGGGAAGAAGGGTTTGATTATATCATAGAATCACAGAATGGCTTGAATTGGAAGGAACATCAAAGATTACATAGTTCCAACCCAACTCCACGGGCAGGGTTGCCAACCACTAAATTAAGCTCTAAATTGAAGCAAGGAATTATTGTAATTTAGTGCCAAGGAATGATTTCTCTCTGATTTTTCTACCTCTTTGCTTTGGATTTCTTAGATTTGCTCCTAGGATTGTGGTCACAAAGTAAGTGGAAAAAACTCTCACTTCAAACATGTATGCCAAATGCAGCCATTTTTTACTCCCTATGCCTCAAACACAGACGCATTCCATGACACATTCCCCCCAAGCCGAGCTGCTTGCACACCCAGGTGTTGTCTGAGCATCAATGTACAGCAGTGTCCCCACTGGGGAAAACATACACCATAATCCTCCAGAAGTGAATTTCCCTTCACTTGCCTCCCTGCATCCATCTGGATGGAAATCCAGCCTACAGACCCACTTGTAGCTGTTCGGAGGGGATGAGGGGAAGCAGCTGCATGCCTTGGTCCAGCTCTGCCTGAGCAGTGACCAAGTGGGTCACTGAGCTGTACTCACAGGACCACAGCTTGATCTAAGACAGAAACAAAAGATGAGAGCAAGCAAATCTCTTCCTTCTTTTTTCCTCCCCTGCTGTTAGTATGTCTTTTCCATTTAGAGATCATCGCTTATTACTTGTACAAGCAGTGCACAAGGGACCTGTGCTCTCCGCTTCTTAAACTTCTTAAATATAAAGGAAATAAAAGGAACCATTACCCAGTGCCTTGGGCTGTGTTTGCATGCCTCATCACCTTCAAAGGTCTGACTGATAGCTTGCATTTGGAGTGGAATCCCTTTCTCCTTCACAAAACTTCTCTTTATGGGATCATACTTTATTGCTTTTCTCCAAGTGTTTCATTTACAAACTCCATTAATGAACCACTAGGGGTAGCCAAATGTGTTTGGTTGCACGCAGAACCCAGAGAGAGGATTATGGAGCAAGTTCAATGCAAACAGCCTCAATTTGCTCACAAATAAGGCAGGCTAACTAATCTTCCTTCCTGCTCTGACAAATGGGCTCTCAAAGCCGGGACCTCCACTAGTTCAGGTCCTCAGGGAGACCTGGAAGGACATCAGAAGCTCCAGTACTGAGAAATCTGTGCAACAACCTGACCCCATCCAGCCCCAGCACGCGTCTGGCAAGGTAAACCAGTGATGCTTGCCTCATGGCTGTCACACATCTCGACACAAAAGCCACCAGTGTCCCATTGGGACGACCAAACGTGTGTTGGGGAATACTGGGAATGAGAAAAGTCTCCACGAGTTTAAGTAAAAGTGCTGGGAGAATGAACTGCAGAAAGTACTGACGTTGCCAGCTCTCACGTCAGCTTTCCCTCTTGTGAGATGGTGGCGTAGGAGGTAGAGACAGAGCTTTATATAGCTCATTGTTTTCCATCTTCACCTTATTTCAGGCTCTCCTCGCTGCACTATTTATGTACAGTCGTTAACTGCTGTAACAACAGCACGCAATAAGAAAACAGCGCTGCCATAGCATCGATGGGGAAACTTCATAAACTTAATGATTTCCCAAGGTCACAAAGCAGCCCAAGAGATGTACAAAAGTCCTCCTTCCTCCCACTCCAGTGCCTTAGGTGGGCTCTTTTCCCCCACTTTTCACTCCGTGGACAAAAATAGAGTAAAATGAAGCAATATTAGAAAAAAAGAAGGACCTTGTTTTGTTGGAAAACGAGACCCCATCCAACTGGCTGTGATGTGGTGGGTCTCAACGCGCATCTGCTTGCTATTAGGCTTCAGGTGACCTTCAAGAGATTCTCACCAGCTCAGATGAGATTGTAGATTTTGAACAAAGCACATGCTGAGCTACTTCACATGTGCTTGACTAACGCCACCTGGAATTGGCAGCTTTCCTCTGACGATGTGAGTAAAATTCTACATTCCTATTCAAGTTTGTGAATGATACTGAGCTGTGTGGTGCAGCTGACACACCCAAGGGATGGTATGCCATCCAGAGAGATCTGGGCAGAATGAACAGTGGACCCAGGAGAACCTCATGAGGTTCAACAAATCCATGTGCAAGGTCTGAACCTGGGTCGCGGCAGCTCCCACTACCAGTACAAGCTGGGGAATGTAAGACTGGAGCACAGCTCCCAGGAAAGGACCTGGCAGTACTGGTGGATGGCAGCTGAACATGAGTCATCACTGTGCTCTCACAGCCCAGAAATCCAACTGTATCTGGGCTGCATCCAAAGCAGTGTGGCCAGCAGGCAAGGAAGGTGATCCTGCCTCTCTGCTGGGCACTGTGAGCCATTACCTGGAATACTGTGTCCAGATGTGGAGTCCTCAGTACAGGAGAGACATGGAGCTGTTGGAGAGCATCCAGTGGAGTGCCCCAAAAACGATGCAAGGGATGGAACACCTGTCCTACGAGGCTGTGAGCTGGGGCTGTGCAGCCTGGAGAAGAGAAGGCTGCGAGGTGACCTGATAGCAGCCTTCCAGTATCTAAAGTGAGGCTATAAGAAAGAAGGGGAAAGAATCTTTAGCAGTGTCTGCTGTGATAGGACAAGGGGAAATGGCTTCAAACTATAAGAGAGGAAATTTAGACTGGACATGAGAAGTTTTTTTCAATAAAGGTAGTGGAGCACTGGCACAGATTGCCCAGAGAGGTGGTGGATGCTCCTTCACTGGAGACACTTAAGGTCAGGCTGGATGGGGCTCTGAGCACCTGATCAAGCTGTAGGTGTCCCTATTCAGTGCAAGAGAACTGGATTAGAAGCCCTTTAATGATCCCTTTCAACTCAAATGATTCTATGGTTTTATCTCTTCTAGAAACAGAGCTGAAAACTGTCCCTTGGTACACCTCTCTTAACTTCCAGGTTTGCAGGAACCCACAAAGTAGATGAATTTTTCCTATTCTTTCATTTCCAGGCTCTTTAAGTACCTGAAGTGCTGTCTTTCCTAATCACTTAAAAACATGACTTCAGAACTTTTGCTGCTTGATGAACTCTTCATTTAGTCTATTGGTTTTGAGATGTTATGGGTAGCCCTACCATAAAGATTCTAAAGCTTCTTTTGATTGAATGATCTAAAAGTTTTATGGTTGCTCTTCCAACCACAGTGGCTTTGGATAACCAACCAAATGCTTCTAAAGCTTTTCTTAGCCACCATGAGGACAGACAGCTTTGGAATAATATAATATGACTCTATCTCTGCGTATCTCTACAAGATGCCTGTTTCTGAGGGAATCATTGCATTCATGGAAATAGCTCATTGTGTCTGTTCAGAAGCACAGCATGCTGGGCACTGCAAAACTGAAGGCAAGACTACACACAGAGCATTTTTTATGCTTGGACACGTGTATTTCCTCCAGAAACACATGCTGCTGATCAGCCCAGCAAGGGAACGGTGCTCTCCTGATGAAGCTAGCTGATGGTAACAAGAACAGTACAACCTGGCTATCAGAATGCTCGTCATTTACCTTTCGACACACTGCCTTTCTCTGTTCCCAGCCTCTGGATATGTGAGACGAGTTTGGGATCCAGGTCTAAAACCAGACCTTGGAGGAGGTGCGTGACAGTTCAGATTTCAACCTCAATCTACCTCAAATGCAAGCACTTTTTAATAAAACAGAAATCTCCAGATGCATCCAAACAGCTGAAAACCATCAGTAAGGATAGTAAGAGCCATTTCAGCTCTTTCAGAGGAACCTCTACTCTCCTTCTTACAATTATTTTCCACCTCCCCAGTCTCCATCTTGCCATCTGTTGTAACTGAATCGTTGCTTTGCATCTTGCTCATGCCCTTCACCTGACACAGCCCATTCCCTCCTTCCAATAAAGGTAGAAACAAAGGAGATGCTCTGCACACTGTAATCTCATTTCAAACCCATCCCATGCTGGGGGCCCCATGCATACCACACTATCCCTGTGATGATGGAGCCCACATGGGAACCTTAGATAATGGATTACAGTGGAGGGCACATATTTTTAAATGTGTTTAAGATGTCTGGTAGTTTTTTAAGAAGTGAGAGAGAGAAAGAATTAAAATAAAAAAGACACCAAACATGGAATTCAAGGGAGAGAACAAAGACCCCAAAACAGCGAGGTCTTTTTGGAAAGAGGATGAGGAAAATTCTCTGACATGCTGCATAACTCACCCACCCCAGAAGAAGAGGTGAATGATAAAAGCATCCTTAAGGCAGAATTCCCAGAGCTGAAGGCAAGGAGGCAAACAGGTAATGTGGTAAATTTTACACATGGCTTAAATTATCATTGGTACTAAAACAATTCATCATCAGCCTCCATGCTAAAGATGGAGATAGCTATTGCTCCTGAGGACTTAGTGACTGAAAGAATGAATCATTTGCTGTTGTCTTTTCTCTGACCTCCATGGCTCAGGGTCTTGCTGCAAAATGACAGGTCAGGTTTTCTGAGCTCAATAGCCAAAATAATAGCCCGAGATTCAAAGGCAATAATCATCACTGGTGTGTCTCAATGCTAGTTTACATGGGGCCTTCTCTGGCATGAGGAGCAAATTATCTCTGCCTTGAAGACTTTATTCACATAGTGACATAGCAGAGAATGGGATGGAGATGTCCCATGAGTGACCCTCCAATGGCTGGTGCTGATGGCATATCTGACCCCAGAAGTCTGCTAATTGAAGTTTCTTCACTTGACCCCATTAAAATTCTGCCTTTTTACGGTGCTTATCACCATGGCTGTGGTATTTAGGAAGCGATGTGAGCTTCCCTCCTGGAGATGGACACAGTGCACCCCTGCATGGTCTTCCAGAAGCCCTTAGAACAGGGTCTGTGGTGCACTCTGCTTAAGGTCACAACTAAACAACCTTTTATTTAAACCAGCACCTTTGGAAGAAGACAGGAAGAATCTTCTCCGTTGCCCTCCAAAACAATGGATATCTTTCCCTACTGAAATCAGTAGACTGTTGTCTCATTTGGTAATGGGTGTACGAGTCTGGGCAACACCGTCCAGTGCCAAAATGCATTCCTTCAGATTAACACCAAGAGTAGGAGCCAGCCTGTTTCTGGTATACCATTCATTCTCCCTACAGGCCCTGAGTCTATCCTACGAGCCAGGATCATAACTTGCTCAGCCCCTGCCAAGGCACAGCCATTCTCATGGGTCTGGGACCCATCCACCCTCTTCCTGGCAAAACATCTCACAGAACAGATGCCCCAGCATTCCTTCCATTGCTTTTCTTCCAAACAAAATCTCCCCACCCATAAATCTGCAGGCTTGCTTCTCCTTTCCAGCTCCACCAACCTGTGCCTCTTTGCACACCGAAGCAAAATCCCTCTGATGCAGCATGTGTGCATGCAGGTTGGGATTGTCTCTGTAATTTCAGTGCTTGTGCTCCATCAGGGCTGCAGAGGTAATAAGTCACTTCCCTTAGTGTGGAGCCTGGCTAGTTGTAGAAATCACTGTTGGCTCCTCACGTTACACCGTGCTTTCTTTTGGCATTTTCAAGCTGTGTGAATAATAACAATAGCAGGTTGCTCTTGCAGACACATTCTTTCTCAGCTAGCAATGCTGTTCAGGGCCCACTTGGCTCCTTGTCCGCAGAAGGGGGACACATTTTTAGCCACACCATGGAAAGATAGATGAAAAATGTGGTATTTTGTGCTGAAGAAATTGAGCTGCAGTGTTGTGGTGTAGCCAAACAGGACTGATCAGCCAGCTCTCTTTCGCTGACACACCTTGGCCATCCTTTGGCCATGTTGCTCCTCGCTCATGTATTCGCTCTCATTTTGCAACGTAAAATGCTGGTCCTACCTGTCTCCCAAGGTGTCAGCTGATATGTTTCACTGGATGAGAACAGGCATGGGGTTAGTTGAGCATGCATCTGCTGCTTGGTTATGACAAGTTTTGACTGCAGAAGCTTAATGGCTGGTGGTTATCTATTGGACAACACCATCTTGGACAGCCCATGCCCATGCATGATCACTCTTTCCCAGAAGAAATTTTTCTGAATATCCAACCTGAACCTCCTCTGGTGCAACTTGAGGCCATCACCTCTCATCCTATCACTGTTACCTAGGAGAAGAGGCCAGTCCTCATCCTGCTTCCATCTCCTTTCAGCTGGTTGTAGAGAGTTGTATCACTTCAGCTCTGAGGCAAACAGGGAAAATAGAAACAAGACAATGCCCACAAGACACTCAGAAGTACAGTGCGGTTGCTGATCTCTGCCAAGCTTGTTAGCTCCACCACAATCCTTTCACTTCTCTGCCAGAGTCAGCAGGGCCCAGATTTACAGATGTTCATGCACAAATCTTCCAGTTTCAGTGCTTAATATTCAAATAAGTTAGGCACAGAAATGCCTCTGTAGATTTGGCATTCACCCCTAGTAGAGTTTCGACAGGGAACATTTTCCCCTTGAATATGTACGACTGCCAGTGAAGACTGCAGTGTTGCTTTTTGGAGCAAACCCGAAGCTGAGATCTTGCTCTTTGAGGCTGTACAGAACCTGTGCCCCTTTTCTTTGTTGACTTTCAGTGCTTCAAATCTCTGATGATTTCCTGGTGAAATTCCAGCTCTGCAGGTACAGGAGACAAAACCAGTTAACCCTGAGTAGCTGCATCAGGTAAAGACACTCCCACCCTAAGCTTTCTTTCCTACCTTTCCTCATCACCACATGTATTTCTAATCCATTTCAGTGCAGTATCAAACCTATGTTTTTCCTGCCCTACATGTGTAGGGATGCTTTTGCCCAGGAATTTTCATGAAGTGCTGGCACAAGGACCAGAGCAGGGATGGGGAGCTCTAAAAGCCATGTGGATATGGAGCTGGTCACCCTGCTCTGGATGTATCCCTCCTGGAGCAGCATTGGACCTTGAGAACCCAGAGGTGTCTCCAACCTCAGCTATTTATTGACCCCTGCACATCTTCATCCCTCTCACATTTTCTCATCTCCATGGAAATGCAGAATCCCTGTGCATATGGGTGACCAGGAGCCCAGCTCACCTCTCTAACCTGCATTCCTTGATCCACTGATCTGGAGAACATGAAATGTGTTACATTCCCTCTCATTATCCAGAGTTCCAACACCTTCAAAACATGGATCTAGACAAAACAAGTTTTCAAGCTTAATTTTTTATTAAGTCACTTGGCTTCCTCCATCACCCTTCAGCTGCATTCCTGAGATTTAATTATTCTCCTCTCTCCCTCCATTTGTATTGTGTGCATGTTGCCAGAGGGCAAGGCACTGGCAGCTTATCACCAGATGACGTTACCCTTCAACTTTCTCTGCTCAGACCTTAGGAAAGAGCACCCCTCCCATGGCCAGCCATGACCTCTCTTGTCCCATATGGGAAATTGCTACCAATCCACCACCAGGACACAAACACACCAGATGTTGTTGCGATCAAGAGGCATTCTGCTCCAAAGCCCCTTTTTATTGCTATTATGATTATATTAGAAACTACCAAAATTTATGGGTTGAAGCTTGGCAGGCCAGCCTATTCTCCAACTTTAACCTCCTCTCCTCTGATGTTTTTATTGTTGAAAAAATCAGAGCTGTGTTTGCAGAACAAGGGGGAAACAAAAGAACTAATGAGCAAACCATTTGCCAGCTTGTAGGGTTTTCAGTCCAAAAATGTTTCCCTTGGAGTCAACAGCAAGAGTCCCACAAACCCTAATGAGAAGACTATCTCTGAAGAAGCAGAGAAAATGAAGATCTCTGAAATAAACAAACCACACACATGCAAAAAAAGAAAAAGAAAACAACAGCCACAGACCTCCTTTACTCTCACGAATTACAGGCTTTTAAATCTAAGACCTAACACAGTTATTTTCAGGTGGTCATCCATGTTCCTCTCCATTCTGATGCACTCTGTTCATCCACTTGTGGAAGCCAGATGTTGGCTTCCTCATAGCTAGACTACCATCCCTGTGGCGTTCTCTTCCCCACCTACTCAAAGAGTTTGCAAACAGTTAATTATCCCTTGAGCATTTTGTGGGAGAGTCATCATTTTGGGATGACAAAATAAGGTTTCCATTGGTGTGACGATATTGCTAGCCACTTAACAGGGAGTCAGATCTTACTGGACCATAAAGTGCAGGTGACTTGGAGTAATTAAGCTTTCTGTTTCAACAACTTATTCCACTGATCAGCAGCCCATCTGTCTCCCCACCCTTGAAGATACTCAAGGTCAGGCTGGATGGGGCTCTGAGCACCCATGTGAGCTGTGAGTGTCCCTCTTCATTGCAGGGGAATTGAACCAGATGTTCATTAAAGATCCCTTCCAACTCCAATGATTCTATGATCTGGAGTCTCAGAGATCTGGGGAAGAAGGGAATGGATACAGAGTAGTAGCACTAACAGATGCTTGGGAATTGCTCAGATTTGGTCTAAGCCTCTGTCTAACTTTATCACTGCATGTTGGTGTTTCAAAGAGAAGAGAACCAAAGCTTCATGGAGTTTGACATGGTTTGGAAAGAGACACTAGTTAATTCAAAAGACAGGGACAAAATGTGGGAAGTTCTCTGTATCTGTAGGGAAACCACTTGAAAAGAGCCATCCGGAACCCAGGTTCCATGGTGGTGAATCCCATCACACTCTGGAGACCCAGCTCTTGCTGGCCCTCTGCTTCCAATATAGACAACAACACTGATAATATAATCACCATAAAACTTTTTATTTGCCCAGAACTTCTCACTGTAGTAAAGGCAGTAATGAGACTTCAGGATGAGGAAATTTAGGTTAGATGTTAGGGAGAAATCATTTACCCAGAGGGTTGTGAGGCCCTGGCACTCCACAGAGAGCTATGGATGCCTCATCCCTGGAGCATCCCAGGAGATGCTCAAGGCCAGACTGGATGGGGCCCCGAGCAGCTTGAGCTGGGGAGGGGGTGGGAACAGTCAGCCCATATCAGGGTGCTGGAGCAGGGTGAACTTTCAGGTTCCTTCCAACCCAAGCCATTTTATGGTTCTATGAGAGCCAAGATGGCTGTGACCCCATGGTCACTGCCAGGCATGCCCCAACTCCCTTGATACAACACCTCCTAAAACAACTTTTTTCCACCCTTTTTCCCCCACCCTTACCAGTCTACAATTGACTCTGTAGATATAAAAGCTGTTCTTCCTTCTGAGGTATTTTTATTTTTCCTTCAGAAGCCAAACAGGCAAACTCCCAATCACCACCACTTTGCTTTCCACAGCCCGCCTGTTCCTTGCAGTCATTTAGCCAAGCCAGGTATTCCAGAAGAAACCGCTCATCAGAAATGCGACATAAAGTGGAAGTGACCCCTGACACCAGCTTAAAATTAGCCTCGATGAGCCTACAATCAGGAAACTGTTCCCCCAGCCCCCTTTAAAATGTAACAAATGAAAAACATTTGGTTGCTATTACCGGTGATTATGATAAGCTATGTTAAACTATGAAGTGGGGGAATTTATCTTTATTTCCTGGGATAGCACAGATGAAAAATATGCTGCTCCATCTTGATTTTCAATCATTCGAATGAGCTCTGTCATGCATTTATCTTTATTTGGCTTGATGTGTGTAAGTGATCTGGTGAGGGAGGAAGGGCAAGGAGAAGGAGGGCAGGATTGGCAATTTAATCTGATGCAGATAAGTTTATTAGCTGCCTTCAGATCTGTTCCTGACTGAACACAAGAAATAAGGCTGCATGTCAGATATCCTTTTTACTCCTTCAGGGAAAAGGCACAGCGTAACGCTCACTAAATGGCTTATGTCAGCATTTGTTAAGGTGAAGGTAATCATCCTCTGCAAAACCCAGGGTCTGGGTAAATCCAAATGCCCATCAGCACATTGGGACTTTTCACCTGTAGAATGAAAGCAGACTTGGCCAAGAAGCAGGGTCAAGGTCAGCAAAGCATCTCCCGGCCTCCCCCCTTTGCTGCAAGTGAGATTAAAACAGTCTCTTACATTTTTTTTTGCACCTAAATCATAGAAACATAGAATCATTAAGGTTGGAAAAGACCTCTGAGATCATCAAGTGCAACTGGCCACCAACCACCAATGTTGCCCAGTAGGCCATGTCCAGCAGTGCCACATCTCCATGTTCCTTCAACACCTGCAGGGATG
This sequence comes from Tetrao urogallus, assembly GCF_951394365.1. Classification (NCBI taxonomy): domain Eukaryota; kingdom Metazoa; phylum Chordata; class Aves; order Galliformes; family Phasianidae; genus Tetrao; species Tetrao urogallus. Next base: position 2,453,711 of record NC_136813.1, on the reverse strand, counting down.
GTGACTCCATCACCTCCCTGGGCAGCCTGTGCCAATATTTTACCACTCCTTCCAAGAAGAAATTGTTCCTCACATCCAACCTGAACCTCCCTTGCTGCAACTTGAGGCCATTCCCTCTCATCCTATCGAGTCAGAGGCAGATGACTTCAGATTCTGACAAGATGTGATGAGAATTTTTATTATTTTATTAATATTATTTTGTATGACAGAGTTTTTGCAAAGTTTAATGTAGCACAAAATGTTTGCTAAACTGCAATGCCACTGCTCAGTGCAGCACTGGGAAACCAAAGAAGACCTGCTAGAGATTCACCTATGGAAAACACAAAGCAGCTTTGTAGGAACAGCAGTAAAGCAGAAGGAAGCAAGTTCACACTGCCAGATTGGCATTGAAATCAGGGGAATAGATTATACAGAGTTAATTTACACATATATACATATGCATATACGTATATACACACGCATATATAGATTTCTGATTCAGAACTGGTCTTTTTAAGCATCCAGGAGTGAGCATTTTTCAGCTGGTGCAAACTACTTGTGCTGCAGTCCTTAGGGCTAGATTGAGTTTCACCAATTGAGAACCTGTCCAAGAGCTTTCGGGATTTTGTGGCTGAAAAACCCCAAACCACCAGAAGAATATTACATCTCAGGGCAATTAGCACTCATTGAGCTGTCCTGAAAGATCAGTTTTTTCTACCAGCTCTTACTGTCTGCTTTATAAAGAGCTGAACTGAAATGAAGATGTTTCTCATGGAGGAAAGCATGAGTCAGGAGAAGAACAGACCAGGTGAGCATTTCTCCCCCTTCTGTTTAAGACACACAGGAAAGCCACTTGGTTTTCTTTTGTGGGTTTTATATAGATTTTTTTTCTTTCATTTAAAAAGAAAAAAAAAAAAAACCCACCCTCGCATGGAGTACAGCTCAATTTAACAGATGTTTGCTCATTTACGACAAAGTCCTGGTTGCAAGATGGGGCAACTCGTCTGGTTCTTGAATGAGAGCAACTATATTACCTCGCCACAAAGGCTGGAGAAGAGGAAACATTAGAAATAACAACAGGTGAGAGCTGACAGAAGAGACGTAATGGCTCGTTTTGCAGAAAGTGTCAGAAACCATTTACTGCCCGTGTCTCTGAGCAGAAAGGAAACCTCTCTGAAGCAGGAATGATTTCTCTCTTGTTTCTTATTTTTTATGGGAGGCGTTTGTATTTCCGCCCTTGGATGTTTGCCCCATTTGTGACAGTGCTGTGCAGAAGCTTTTCTTTCCTGGGGTCTGTTTCATCTGATGCTTATAGAGATTCCTGTCCCCGTGTGCAAATGAAGGGATAGCAGGATTGCATGGGTAGACCTAGAAGGAGGGTATCTCTAAGCACTGATGGAAGAGGTAGTGGTGGTGATGGGTTGAAAGTTGGACTTGATGATCTCAGTGCTCTTTTTCAACCATGATGATTCTATGATTCTATGAAGTGGTGTTTTGAAGTCATACAGTAGAATCATAGACTCATTTGAGTTGGAAGGCACCTCTGAAGGTCATCCAGTCCTACTCCCTGCAACGAACAGGGACATATACAGCTTGATCATCCCATGGCTGAGCACCTAAGCTATCATGTGGAAGAGAGGAGCAGCTCTCCCATTCACAACGTGAAGTGCCTGCCTCTAAATCCCAGATTGTCTTTTATCCAAATCATCTGCTCTGGATTCTAAACTTAATCAGCCAGAGCAGCATTAGCTGCTTTCCACCAGGCTATGTACATGGAGCTGCACTGATGGGGGAATTTTGGTCATAATGGTCTTAAGTTGCACCAGAGGAAGTTCAGGTTGGATATAAGGAAAAATTTGTCCTCTGTAACAGTGGTCAGGTTCTGGAATGGGCTGCCCAGAGAGGTGGTAGAGTCACCATCCCTGGAGGTGTTCAAGAACCATGGAGATGTGGCACTGAGGGACAGTAGTGGGCAGTATTGGTGGTAGGTGGCCAGTTGGATTAGACAACCTTAGAGGTCTTTTCCAACCCTAATGTTTCTGTGATAACGAATGGTCGCATGGCAAGGATGAATGCACTTTGTTGCATTTTAGGGTGAGATGTTAGGAAAGCAGCAATCCATTTGGTATCAAAATTGCTGTTCTTGCCTGTGTCAGTTGTCTGGCCAAAACCATCTCAAGCAGAAAGTGCTTGCACACAATGGGACCTTTGAGGGCAGGTTTAGGCTTCAGTAGGCTTCAGGGAAGAGCCAAGAACCTGGATCCTCAGCCCCAAGGGAGAAGAAGTAGAGGCCAAAGGGGATAAGAGAGGAGATTTGTGTGCAGCAATCTTTCTCTGCTCATTTTGAGGACCCTCCAGTTAAGCTGTTAGTATCTTTTACAGCAGCAAACCCTCCACAGATGGATTAACATGCTGCCTGTGTCCTTTTGCTGTTTGCTTTTCCTCACCACCTGCACTTGGAGATACAAGTGCACATTTGCCCATCTTCTCATAAGCAAACCCCATCAAACACAGCACACAGAATTTTTCCTATTTCTCTGGTAGATTCAGGGCTCTTGCTGGATGCAGGGATTTAAGTTTGGAAGCATGTTCTCTCAACTCAGCTCTCCCTGATAATTTCATTGTGGTATTTCATGTTTAAGTGATGGTGTTTATTTTCTCTTTCTACTAATTAGGGTGTTTTTAAAAGGTTGCATGTGTCCCAAGTACTTATCAGCAAGACCCGACCACGTGGATGTGATTCACAAGCACAAACTGGGAATTAGGTCAGGGTGCTGCAAGCTCTAAGAGCATCACCTCCAAAGGCATCTACTTGGCGCTTGCTTTGCAGCCCAGTGGCCAGAGTTAAAGCCCAGGTGCATGAAGAATGATGACACAACTGCTAACAGAAAACCATAGAACTGTAGAATATCCCTAGTTGGAAGGGACCCATGAGGATCATTCAGTCCAACACATTCCCACCACTTGCCCAACCTCATGGGGATGGAAGGGTAGGAATGTCCCTTTCTATGCCCAACAGCTGTGCACGGAGGCTTGCATGGTGGCAATAAAACAACAGCACTGTGAGGCTTGTGTTTATTTAAAACTAAAAGTTTGGTGCTTTGGTATTCCCCACTGCAGGTTTGCAGCCTGCTCTGACCACTCATCTTCCTGGAGATAAACTGTTTCCAGAAGCGCCCTCACAGAGTCTGCCCCACTGGAGCACTTCATAGCTCCCACTTGCCCAGTAGACAAAGGGTTCCACATCTGGGGACCAATTCTTGTTTTCACTCAGGCTTAAAGAAGGTATCATTTAAATAAGGACCCCAAATCCCTTATTCTTCCATGTACCTTTTATACATGAATGTGAAACTTCAGAACCTGCAAGCAGCACATCTATGCCCTCTGTAGATTTCAATGGAAGGTGCACAGCTATCAGGAATGTCACCAACTGGAAGCAGAGACCAGATAAATGCAGAAGGCTGATGTGTAAAGGCACATTTCCTTTTTCACAAGAAGCATAAAGTACCCTTCGGACTGTTTATCTATAGATGTGATGAGTCCTTCATCACATCAAGTCCCTAAATCAAGATTGAATGCCATTTTGAAAATAAGATCTTAGCTAGAGACCTAGAGTTGTAGGTTCAATGCAGGAATTGCTGCTTTAAGTACCTCTGTTTGTACTAACAATACAACAAACTAGATGACGGCTGCAGTCTCTTGCAGATATCTGATTTTTGAATATGCAGACATAGGTAGGGGAAAAAAATCAAGGCAATATGTTAACATGATTTACAAAGTGACAAAATGCATTTCGCATGATCATGACTCATGGAATCGTTGTGGTTGGAAAAGCCCACTAATATCACCCAGTCCAACCATCAACTCAGCACCACCATGCCCATTGAACTATGTTCCTAACCATGCCTAAAGGTGATCTTTTGGTATAAATCCCAAAATGTTTTGTTTTTTTTTTTTTGGTTTGGTTGTTGTTGGTGGTGGTGGTATTGTTTTGTGTGTGTGTGATTTTGTTTGTTTCTTTTCCAGAGAGGATTTATGTCTGAGAAAGACAATTTGACTGCAATTTTAGCACCTTGCTTTCTCCAAATAATTATCTGTTGCCATTCTTTCAGTATAACAAACTCTGGGGCATGTACTTGAGTTATCAACTCAGGGTGGTGGATGCCTCATCCTTGGACGTACCCAAGGCCATGAGTGGAGCCCTGGGCAGCCTGATCTGGTGGGTGACAACCAGCCCATGGCAGGGCATTGAACCTGAATGGACTTTAAGGTCCCTTCCAACATAAACCTACGAGTCTATGATTCATTGATTCTCTTATTCCATGGCACACACTATTAACCATATGCCATTACCCAAATGCACACCACCACGGTACCCATATCATCGGCTTTTGAGATCAGATGTTCAGAGATCAGTAGGCTTGGAGACAACAAAACCCATCACACACTGCAGAGATTATAGGTGTGGAGGCACAGATCACCACAATTTGCAATGCAAGGGCAATGGCAGTGCAGACATTGCTATTCTTTACACATTCTTCGGTCCTTTTCCAGGTGTTGAAAGCGTTATGCTCCCATGCCTTCAGCAATTAGCTGATTGATTGCTCTGTTGACAAGAAGAGGAGGCAGTCTTCTTGAGAGCCCCGTTAGAAGTAAGATGTCTGAATAAGGGACTAAAATAGATGTTATGAGAAGTGGAATGGAATCAAAGTTGACAGAAGTAGCTAACACAGAACCACGTCATTTTACAGCCCATGCACGTAAGGTTTGGAGCTGTTAATTACTCTGGCTGGTGGTCTACAATGGCCCTTGTACCTCCCAGATCTTGAGGTGTTCACGGTGCTTTGCCACCCCCTAATGTCTCCGGTACATGCAGTGACCACAAGCAACACACCAAAACCCTCACTCATCCATCTCACCATCACTTGAAGAATGTGGGAAGACCAAAGCTTGGAGAAGAGGAGACTCCAGGGTGACCTGGTTGTGACCTTCCAGTACCTGAGGGAAACTTACAAGCAGGAGGGGGTCCAACTGCTTACATAGTCTCATAATGACACGACAAGGGGGAATGGCTTCAAAGTAAAATGAGAGATTTAGGTTAGATGGTAGGCAAAAATTTTTTTACTTGAAGGGCTCTGTGAGGTGTTGGAACAGGTTGCCCAGAGAGGCTGTGGATGGTCCCTGGAGGTGCTTGATTGGATGGGCCCCTGGGCAGCCTGGTCTGGTGGGGAGAAACGAAACCATAGGCAGGGGGTTGGGTCTAAATGATCTTTAAGGTCCCCTCCAACCTGAGCCATTCTGTGGCTCAAAGAGAATGCTAAGGAGCTCTGGATGCCTTTTCAAACTCTGGTCTGAATAACTTCACTGTGCTTCGTGTGAAGCTGGTGGAGGATAAGCATCTGCCCTTGCATGTCCTGCTATATTTACACCATTTGTAGTTTGGAAAGGTTTTTTAATATTGAAATACCTGTAGAATTGCATCATGAAGGATGAAAAACAGGATATACTCTGAATACAGCACAGCAACCACTTTCTAAATAAAATCAGTAAATGCACCAACCTCCTCCTCCTCCACTGAAATCTTGGCATGACTTTCCAGGAGTCTCTGCTCCAGGAGGCAGAGCAGTTCCTTTGGATGGCTTTTATCTGGGCAACACTGAGCCACAGTACCAGTCAGATACAATGCAGGCTTGTGTGATGCTGCCTGCAGCAGGGCCAGGTGCCTGAGCCCTCTTTGTGAGGACAGAGACACGTCTGTATAGTTACCAATCTTGGGTAGCAGCAAACAGAGGAGAATGGTTCACTTCTTGGCTCATCCCTCAGGGAGATGAAAGGAAAATATTGTTTACTTGCTTCAGCATTGCTCTTGAGTATTGCTTAAGCATGGAAAGGGAGAACGGAGGGAGAAATGGGCAAGCCTTAGATTTTCAGCTCTAAGATATTTATACCTTCTCCCTGATGGCTTTTATGTATTAGATGACTGGTGGATTCCTCTGGGATAAACATGTAAGCAAAGAGGAGGAACTGTGGATTGACTGCCTTGGAAGTCTCTATTTGTGATGGGCTGAAGAGAGGCTCTATGAATCTTGATGACACGACATGTCCTTCATGAGCTGGACTCATATGAGCAGATGCCTGCACCCAGAAATCTCCAAAACCAATACAGAATAGGAGGCAGATCCAGAGTCCTAGTGAGCTGCAAAGGATATGTGGGAAACAGGCACTGAGGGAGACATATGCCACACATGGAGTCCTGTGTCCAGTTCTAGTCCCCACAGTTCCAATAAGATGTAGACAAAAACAGAGACTCCAAAGGAGGGCCACAAAGATGTTCAAAGGTCTGGAGAACCTCCTCTATGAGGAAGGCTCCTGTTGTGATATGAGAAAGGGAAAGGGTTTCAGACTAAAACTGAGGAGAATTAGATGAGAAAGACTTCTTTTGTACAATAAGAGAGAGTAGTGAAGCACTAGCACAGGCTGCCCCAAGAGGTGGTGGATGCCCCATCCCTGGAGACAGGTCATCCAGGCTGACCTGTCTCCAGGGATGGGGCTTTGAGTCCCTCATCGAGCTGTAGGTGTCCGTGTTTATTGCAGGGGAGTTGGACCAGATGATCTCTAAGGGTCCCTTCCAACTCAGACAATTCTACAATTCAATGGAAAATTTAAGGTTTTATGTCTTTTTACCCTGGAGAAGACTTAGGAGGGATCTCATTGCCACATTCCAGTAATTAAAGAGTGGCTACAAAGAGCTTGGAGGCTCTCTGTTCACAAGCAGCCAGATGGAGAGATCAAGAAGCAATGGGTACAAGCTGCACCTGAAAAGGTTTCATCTTGATATAAGCGTGTAATAGAGAGACATGGTCAGTGGGCATGGAGGGAATGGGTTGGGGTTGGAATTGGGGATCATAGTGGTATTTTCCAACCTCAATGACTCTGTGATTCCTGCAAGGCACTTAGAAGTGGGTTCACAAAGGGAATTGCCCTTAGCAGTGACTTGGATATGAGAACTAAGTTCCTCAGTAAGGGAACTTAGCTGATGTCCCTCCATCTCTGCCTTGTTGGTGATTTACTCCAAATGTTACCCCAGAAATAGATAGATTTCCTCTTTACAGCTCTCCAGAACCTACTAAGGCTGTGTTGTGAATGAAGTGAATGAACCCAGCCCTCAGGCCACACCATCAGCACTCAAATCATGCAAATCTTTAATGTATTGCTTCAGAAGTGACAGTGAATACAGTTATTTCTTATGCCATTGGAGAAGCCACCATAGGCTGTAGAAACTTGATTTCTTTTCAGGTTTACAGCTCTGTAATGTACACTGATAGAGTAACCTCTCAGAAAGAAGGACTACCCCATGTGGGTAATTAACACACTACAGCCCTGACCCCAAGACTGCCTTCAAAACTAATTGACTGCATCTAATTCTTTACCAGGCCTGGTCATCATGCTTTTATTTGTCATTCATGGAACGTGCAAACTGAACTGTTTGACCTTGCACGGGGCATGTGCATTTTAATAGGAGAATCTGCTTAGTATTAGCACATTTTTCAAGTCCTGTGCACACCTAGACAAGATTATTTCTAACAGATGACACATGGCTATTTGCAATGAAGATAAATATCTCTTAGGCAGAATGAACCAGAGCAGAAATATCTCACTGGAGGTGATGGGGTGAAAAACAGAAAAGAAAATACTACTTGGAAAAGGCAAAGTCAAAAGTTAACATGCATGCAATCATTGAGACCCTCCTGTCATCCATCTGCAAGCCCATGGGGAGATGCATGCAAGGTAAAGTCTGGATTTGACTGATGGTAAGGACCTGAGTGGAGTTCCCTCTGGTGTCTGGGAATCTACACAACCTGGGCTGACAATCCAGTCCTTGGTGAAGGCGTTACACCTCAATTTCTGGGAGAAAAAGCAAGACGAAATTTGTGAGGAGAGCACAAAAAATAAAGGAGAAGTTGTGGAAAAGTCATTCAAATGAGACACCCCATCAGCTCTGAGAGCTGGAGCATCATGCAGAAACATGAAAGTGTTGGCATTATCTTGGCATTATTTGTGCCACACCTGGGTCAGACTCTGCCACACCATGCTCCCCAGCTCTCAGGTTTTGCATCACACAGTATGAACCTGAGGTCTTTGCAAGGGCCTAGGCAAGCCCTGACTCATGAAAGAAAAAAAGACTCATGCCCAAATGAGAATTAACAGTACTATAAAGCATAATATATATAAGCTTTCTGCACAGTTTGCAATTTGCCTGCATAGTAGCAGCAGCTAGCTAGGTACATCGTGGTTGTGAATTGTAGACACCAGCTGAGAATCTGGCCCTGAGAATTAAAAAGAGTTTAAAATAAAAAGAATAAAGAGAAAAAAAGAAAAAAAAAAGAGATGTTGGCAAAGGCACTTATTGTTCACAGGCTTTAGAATGAGTTTTGTGAAAGCTTCACACCAAGAAATCAGCCTTAGGCATAGAAAATGTCAAGCTGAATTGCTGAAGTGTGACAAAGTCACATGCAACTCAAAGGAGGTTTGTAATGGAAAGGCAGAACTAAACTGCACACTGTGTGTTATGCTCCACTGCCAAGGAACAGTCCCAGAGACCTCTAAATTCAAGTGCTCCAGGGCTGTAGGGAGCTGTAACATGAAGAAGGGCAATGGTCTGGCTCCTCATCTTGTAGCACGGTGTGTGTGATGGATAGGGCAGTGCTAAAAGAGAAAGGACAGTGGATTTTCCCAGCCTGCCCAGTAAATCCACTCTTGCACTTACCAGCATCTTTTCAGAGATGTGCAAACTCCCTGAGGCCCCAAAGCTGTGCTAGAACTCCTTCAAGGGAAGACTTTCTGATTTCCTTGCATTGCCTCAATTGTAAGTATCTTGGCCCACCTTCCTTCCAGCTTACATTTAAAACCAGAAACACAAAACTCTGTGAAGCTACCAAGATGGTCAGAGACCTGGAGTGTGAGAGCTACAAGGACAGTTTGAGGGAGCGAGGCTAGTTCAGAAGGAATCTAAGAGCAGCTCCCAACTATTGGGGAGCAATATAGACGGGCAAACCCATTTTGGCAATCAATAGAGCAGGCAGTAGATTACACTGTTTCTGATGGTCATCTGGATGAAAAATGAGAAGTCGGACACTGCTGTAGCCTTGAGAAGGCAAGGAGGTAATGGGTTGGGTCACGGGCTGGCAGGGTGTTTTGAGGTAGAGAAGATCTGGAAACTAAATGGCTTTTTTTTTTGGTGGCGATTCAGATTCCAGAAGGACCTAAGTGATGAAAAAACCTCATAAGCCCAATGAAACACATTGCATTGCAGTAGTAAGAGAGGAGGTGAGATGTTCTGTCCCCTCTGCCATTTGCAGAGGCAGTATGTCAGGACAGTGCTTTGGTTGGGTGACTTTCACCCAAACAGGGCCATCCCAGGGCAACCACCAGCCAAAAATGCTTCCAATTAAAACATTCTCAACCTAGACCTATCAGAGGATGATTAACAGGACTTCACCAGTAGGACAGGGTGAGAGGATGGGCTGAAGCCTTAGACATCACATTATGGAGCCACAGTTACCACATGCCATTTCTCCTCTTAGATGAGTCCTGCAAAAAATTCAGGTGAAGCTCTCATCATAGCCTGAAAATGGAGTTTTGAGTATATTTGGCATGAGACCTTATGCTGCAACACCAGATAAAAGAACTGAACTTCTTTTTGTCATTATCTCCCCAGCCAGCCACAATAAATTATTCCAGTGGGCTGGTTTGGTTTTCTTTTAGTTTCCACACAGTTGTTCAGCTTGGCTGATGGACCCAACCCCTCCTGTGATGTTTTGTCAGATTTCCACCCAGATGGCAACCTCCTTCTCTTAAAAAACCTGTGCAAACGAGAATGAAGCTGCCTTTTATCCTCCACTTCTTTTGTGCTTCTTAATGACTGGACCAAGGAGCTGCTGCAAAACTTTTGTAGGGCACATGAAAAGAGATGGCAATCACAGAGTAAATATTAAAGTGGAATAATATCTCTATTCCAAATTTTCCAGAAAATGTCTTCAAATTCTTTTAGTTCATCATGGTCTTCATACCTTTGACAGGCAAGGGGGAAAAGCAAGGCAGTTTTGAATACTATAGTGAGGTGCAGACTTGCTGTAAGTAATTGCCCATCCCATCCCACCATGGAGATCCAGGGCGAACATCTATAGCCTTTCTCCCTTGTTCCTCTCAGCTATTTCTTCTATTCCACCACATCACTGCCAGTCATGCAGAAATGATGAATCATGAAGCAGTAGGCTCATAAATTCTGAGGCTGGATTAGAAATCATGAGAATTAATGTATTCTGGATTCTTTTGACTACTTGATTTTGGCACAATTAGGCGTACATAAGATGTGTATTCTAGCATTTTCAACATGCATAAGGGCTAAAATAGACTCTTTTCTTTTTCTTCCTTTTTTTTTTTTTTAATTTTTCTTTCCCAGAAGAGGAAGAAATGAAGAGGGAGAAATGAAGGCACAGATATTCAGCTTCTGCAAGTGGGGCTCTAAGACAAAGAATAAACATCATGATGGACCAGGCTCTGAGCAACCTGCTCACGCTATAGGTGTTCACTGCAGGGAAGTTGGACTAGATGGTATTTAAGGGTCCCTTCCAACTCAAACGATTCTATGCACACAGTGAAGTGATGAGAGCTGGCAGTGGTCTGGACTTCACATTGTTAACTTATCATTAACTTAAGCTATCTAATCTGACACGTGGCTCTGTTGGAAGGGAAAGGAAAGTTAAATCCGAAGGTTCTTTCCTTCACTATAAGATTCCTCTTGCTGAGTTATCAGGCAGACTGGTTTTCTAGTGGCTTCTTCTCTGCCTTGGTTTGGGATATTAGAGGGCTCTGGATCAGAACCATTTGGAGAACAGTAGATGAGTCATCATAGCTCACATTCCTACTCAAGTGTGGTGCACCCAAGTTGCCCTTACTGCTCCAGGTCTCCTAATAATTTGCACCTTTTCCTGCTAGGATTTTGTCATCGTTTTGGAAGAAGAACGGATACTGCTGGGCCCTGGGCTGAACTGCATCATCTGAGTTAAATGAAACAATACTCCACAAATGAACAAGTCATGATCTCATGATAGAGCACAGCAAGATTTCCACCAGATGACGAGATGGCTCTGCACCACCAAAGGCCCGGAGCCACTCAATATTATCTTGCCTTGACTTCCTTGAGAGCATTTGACTTCAGTGGAAATCAAGAGCTGAAATACCTTCCTGGAGATGGGCCAGAATGGCTATTTTATCATTATCCGCTCTGCCTCTCCCTGCAGAACTATAGAATTTCTGGGGGTCGAAGGGGGAAACAACACATTTTTTTGTCACTGATGAAAAAGGAAATTATTTTAACTGGACATAGAGAAGAAGAAAACTCTTTTCTCCCTGTGGTAACAATAAAAAGTTCTCAGCCATTTTCTCACTGATACTGCAACATCAACCAAGCAATGCTGGGGCTCCGTGGGTTCATAAACAGGCAACATTTGGCATCATGCAGGATCCATGGATCTCTTCCAGGTTTTTGCTACCACAAAGAGACAGATCCTAGGCCCAGCTGCAAGGATGGTGATTAAAGAAACTATTTCCTAAAAGAGAATCTATGTTTTACACCTTCCTTGCTATAGCTTAACAGGTCAACTACTTCCCCCGCCCGGTTCTTCTGCATTGCTGATCATTCATGCCTCTTACCAGCTGGTACATGAGTAGCTGATCAATGTACGTTCTTGTTACTTGAACTAATGTTTCTTTATGCAGTGAGGGTCCCTAATATGTTGCATGTGGTTTCCATTTGGGGCTTTTTGGGATCTTTTCCAGGAAGTTTCAGGTCATTACCTCAAACCTTCCTCAGCTGAAAAAGGATTGAGGTAATAACCCACAATATCCTGGAGGAGAGAAGGAAAAAAAAAAAAAAAAAAAGAAAGAAAAAGAGAGAGAGAAAGAAAAAAATCTATAAAGCACTGAAGACAAGAGAATGAAAATTGCATGCAGGATGTGTAGAAGGAATGTAGCCTTTGGCCCTCCAGCAAAGGTGCCATAAAATGTGCTGTATTGAAGCAATATGTCAAAATGCAAAATCTTGGGCAGGGAAAGCAAGCCGTGCAAAATTGAAACCATTGAGACTGCTGCAAAGTGGTGGGCCTGATCCCCATCCTATGATCAACTTTCACCTCACAGAGCTGAGCGCTAATTAGTTAAGAGGCTCCACTGAAATAATGGCTGGCTTCTTAGGATGAAAGAGAAGCAGAAAGCGCTGCATGCTAAGAAATGCCTGAGGTGGCTCAAAGAGATCATAGGGAATCGCTACCAAGGGAAGGTTTAAGTGCAGCTTATCCAAATCTGTTCTCTGCCTTAGCTGACTCTATACCTCATTCTGTTATTCACTCATTTTTCCTCTCCCCACCTGAAAATTGCCTTGGCTACAGAAATTGCCATTCACATCCACTCTGTGTTTTCAGGTTGGGAGCCAGATATCCACCAACCAAGCTAACTGACCCCAGGCATCTGCCAAGGGTTTTCAGTGCCTACAGCCCTTTTCAAGGGGAAGGAAGCAGAGAAAGGCTGTATTTATAGCCCAGCATGGGCAAATTACTGTAAAAGAGGGCTTTTGCAAAGTACTGAGCATTCCCTGCTTCTTCTGTCTTCTCTTAAGACTTGAGGTGCTCAGCAGTTTTAATTACTACTGGTGGGTGCCTCTGAAGCACTGAGTACTTAGTGAAGCTTTGACTCAAAAACAGCTGCACTTTTAAGGGAGTTCTGAAATGATCTACCTAAGATAATAAAGACTGGAGCATCCCCAAATGGAAAATGTTTGGTGGTGCTCTGGATGAAAAATGAAATTTCAAAGCAGATTTAGAAGCAGCTGGAACTACTGACTGCCAAATGATGGATGGAGCTATTCTCTTCTGTTTCTTTGTTTCCTAGTTGCTAGCCTGCTGCAGTGAAAGTGGTTTCCATTACTTTAAAGGATGGGGTCAGCTGTCTGGGTACTGAGGGACATGAGAGGAGATGTCATTATCCTTCAGGTCATCTACAGGTTGGTGTGCTGCAAATATTCATTACAGCATTGCAACAATATTGTACCAACAGGTAGAGGTGGAGAGCGGTTTTTACTCTGCAAGTCTATGGTTTCCAAAACTTCAAGATGACTCTGGGTAGCTACATCAGAAGAGTTTCCAAGGACCTTATATTCAGGTTTCAATAACTTCGCATTGCCTGCCCCCACTCTACTGTTCCCCTTTGCTTTACCAACGAATCCAGCCAAAATGAAGTTGGAAACCCTTTGCCTCTGCTCTTGTAAAGCAAAACTTCCCATGCAGTCAAGCATTGTTTTCTTTTTTTGGCTGTGAAGTGTCCTGTCGTTGGTTCCCAGGGAGAAGAGCCTCACACCTCCCTCTGCACTTCCCCTCCTTAAGAAGTTGTAGAAGCACTGAGGTTGCCTCTGAGCCTCCTATTCTCCAGGCTAGACAACCCAAGTGTCCTCAGTGCTCCAAAACACCAGGGATCATACAACCATAGAATCACCAAGGTTGGAAAAGACCTACAAGATCATCCATTGCAACCACCAATTTTTACAGTGCTAAGATTTTGCAAAGGTGACTCTTCTCCACTCCTGGAACAGGCTCCATCTTTACAGCTAACACATTTTCTTAACATCCACAAATAACTGACACAGTTTTTGTGTACATCAAGGACAATATGTTAGGTTTTTCTTTAAGACTTGAGACAAAAGACGAGATCTAAGTGTGCATTTCCCTTCCACTTCTCACTCCTTTTCTATTTCAAGTCTCCGGTGTCATCACCTGCCAACATTATCCAGCACAGCCATTCCAAAAAAGCCATGATCCCACCCTAGGAAGTCATGAAATCAACATAAAATTCGGGAGGTGTTTCTGAGACAAGACATGTACTGCTTTTCTTTCACCTGGTTTCTACAGAGCATCAACTGACTACAGTCAACTGTGATTTTGTACCTCTGCCATTAATGAATGCTTGGACATTCCATTCTAAGTGACAAGTGACTCCCACAGCTTGCACTGATGGCATTTCTGAAAAATACTTCTACTGACAGAACATTGTTTAAATGTGCCTTTGCTTCTCATTTTGGGGGTTGGAACTAGGTGATCTTTGAGGTCCCTCCCAACTCAAGCCACTCTGATTCTATGATGCTAAGACTCCTTCTCCAAGAAATGAATGTATGAGTTCTCTTCAAATGTAAGATGGTACTTCAGGAAATATCTCCACTGGCTCATCTTGGACATTAGAAATAGTACATAAGAGGACTGAATTCACAAAATAAATCTGAAAACTACTAAAATCAGACTATCAGAGTAAATACCATGCTTTGTAGTTATGGAAAGAAAGTATTTTGGGGTGTGGGATATTCTGTGTTTTGGAGCAAAATAAGGTTTTTTTCTGTTGTGTTGTGCTGTGCACTTGTAGGAAAAAAATAAGAAGAAAACTTTTTCGGATTCTAGACCCTTTCAATAATCATAATCAAATCCACACGCTTGGAATAATATCCCAAACCAGAAATCCACTGAAGAGCCTGCAGACAGGCCAGGTTTAGATTAATAAACAGTTTTAGATCGTAGTATAAATCCAGGAGGGACTATTAGCTCATCTGACCTGAGTATTGCAGGCTATTTAATGATACCCAGTTACCTGTACATTAAGCTCAATAACTCGTGCTTGACTGCAGCTCTTCCTAAGAAAATAAACTCAGTGTTCAAGGATGTGAGATATCTTCCAGTTCCTTTGGTGTTTTTTTTTCCCAGAGCTAACCTCACTTACTTCCACACATTCATGCTTTATAATTTGAATTTGTCATGCCTTATCTATGAGACATCTGCTCTCATTAGCTTTGCTCTTTCTCTGTTGCATGAGAGCCCCTGGCAACTTGTGCTCTGCTCTGCACATTCCTTACTTGGCAACCAAGGCACAATGGTATTTGCCTCGTGATGGCTGAGCAGATTGAATGTTTAAGTCTATTTTTGCAAGGTCTTTTCCATTATCTTCAGCCATATCTAGAAGACAAGCATCTGACTGATGTGTGTAGTCCAGGCTCATTTTTGGGTAAAGGAATTTTCTCCAAAGGGGTTTTTTGTCTTCTGTGTATTTCTATCATTACTTGTGTGGGACAAAACGCTTGCCTGCTGTGTGGCTAGTGTTAGTTGAGATAAACCCCACTCCTGAAGACTGAAGAAATGCCCTGAAGGGCTGAAAAGGCAGACAATAAAGAAAATGTTTTGTAGTGAGAGATTCAAGAAATCGGTTTGCTCAGTTAATTCATACAATGAACACTATGAAGTTGATGAAGAAAGAGAAATGTGAAAGCTCAAATAAGTCCATCCTTTGGGAGGGTGACTTGCTCTCCAACACACTTCAAGTTTCTCAGAAAGAAAGGAAGAAAGCTGTACGACAGATTCACAACCTTTTTCTTCCCTACTGAATAATGTCCACAACAGTTACTTCAAACTGGTTAGGTTTCTGAATAATGCCCCAAGAAAATACTATGGAGATTCGTACTAACTTTGTTGATGTACAACAGAAAAGGGGAAGACGTGGAGTTTCCCAATCACAGATCCTGAAAACCATGCCTGTTAGAGAACCCCCGGAACGTGATTCTCAGGGATTATCATTCATTGGTCTTTTCCTCTCAAACTCAGACCTTTGTAAAGAGACAATTAAAACCCACCCAGGATCTCCCCACACTGAGAGAACAAATCCATCTGCCTTCACTCATCTTAAAACATTCTTCAACAAAGTCTTTCCCTCAGTGGTCTGTGTAGCACAGTGTTATTTCCTTTTTCATGTATTTCTGCTCTTCCCCTAGAGTATCTCTTTATTTGTTTATTGAATTATCCTTTGAACTTGCTTCTGCTTCTTTTCAGAAACCTTCGAATTACTCTTTCTATGCTAATCTTCACCTTCCTTTCAGGCCCCATATTGGCCTGTGCTGGCCTTCAATCCTACTGAGGCTTAACAATGAATTTAAATTGCAAGCTCTTCCAACTATTTCTACTTTTCTGCAGTAAAAATCTCGGTACATTCTAAGATCACAATCAAGATTCCTCTGGGCGTTTTACGTTCCCTCTGAGTCAGCTGAGCAGAGGTCAAGAACATTTCAGCATTGCCTTTTCCAACATTTCATTCCTCCCATGCCTTGCAAATCCAGTAACATTGTGATTCCTGTTTGCATAAGATCCATTCCTCCTTCAGATCTTTCCTTTTGCTCTTATCTGCAGCTTTAAACCACATCTTGGCTGTTACCCAGGTGGCACCATGCACAATTGCTTCTACTTCTCCGCACACTTGCAAGAAATCAGCACCCTCTCTTGCTCTCTCTTGAGTCTCAGTTGATTTCAGCCGTTTGACATATAGTCTCTCCTTATATTTTCTGTCATCTGAGTGCCATTTTCTTTTATGACTGCAGTCTCAAAGGAGACTAGAAATAGGTCACAAACCATCATTTTTGGCACTTTGGTAGTTCCTTCGGTCCAACTACTTGGCAAACAGTAATTTAAGCTTCAGCATGAATGTCCTGTCCACTTACATCAAGTAGAGTTTGTTGCAATGTGAGCTAACTTTCTCTTGTGGATATTTCAACTCTTCTTGCTATGGACAGGAGCTGGCAAAAGCTATCTTTATCTTCGAATGCTGTACTAACCAGAGATCCCTGTTAGCAGGACCCTTCCATGAGAATGTTTTGCAAACATGGGCTGATCTGAAGCCCACTGAATGCAAAAGATTCACACAGTAACTTATCACACTGGTGCAACAGACTATACAAAACACAATAGCAGATCTAAGGTAGGTTGCATAGGTAGAGGTGTTTTTTCTTTTAGTGGTCATTCCTGCAAGGACAGCAATAATAACAGATAACAATTCTTACCCAACCCTGCTCTTAAAGGGGATTTGTTTTAAATCTTAGAACGATAGAATTGTTGAAGTTGGAAGGGACCTTTAAAGGCCGTCTAGTCCAACACCCCTACAATGAACAGGGACATCTACAGGTTCATCACACTGCTCTTAATTCCTTGTAACCATTAACAATGCAGTCTCTGCTTAAGGTTGACTGCCTTGGATCCAAGTTTCCTTCATTAACCAATTCACAGAGCCCCTGGCCTCAACATAGACCTGATGTAGTGTATCCAGAGGAGGGCCACAAACAGTCCAAGGGATGGAACACAGAATCATAGAATCATAGAATCACCGATGTTGGAAAAGACCTCCAAGATCATCCAGTCCAACCATCCACCTATCACCGATATTTCCCATTAACCCATGTCCCTCAGTACAACATCTAAATGTTCCTTAAACATCTCCACAGTCAGTGACTCCACATCTCCCTGGGCAGCCCATTCCAGTGCCTGACCACTCTGTCAGGGAATTTTTTCCTAATATCCATCTTGAACCTCCCCTGGCACAACTTGAGGCCATTCCCTCTCATCCTATCAGTACCTACATGGGAGAAGAGGTCAATCCCCACCTCACCACAACCTCTCTTCAGGCAATTGTAGAGAGAGATAAGATCTCTCCTGAGCCTCCTCTTTTCCAGACTAAATATTCCAAGTTCCCACTCCTGATAAGACTTGTGCTCCAGACCTCTCATCAGCTTTGTTGCCCTTCTCTGAATCTCTATTGTGAGGACAGGCTGAGAGAGCTGGGGTTGTTCAGCTTGGAGAAGAGAAAGCCAAGGGGAGACCCAAAAGTGGCCTTCCAGTATCTAAAAGGGGGCTTTAAGAAAGAAGAGGACGGACTCTTTAGCAGGTTCTGTTGTGACAGGACGAGACAGAATGTTTTCAAACTAAAAGAGGGGAGATTTAGATTGGATATGAGAAGGTTTTACAATAAAGGTAGTGAGGCACTGGCAGAGGTTGCCCAGAGAGGTGGTTGATGACCCATCCCTGGAGACATTCAAAGTCTTGCATGTCTGGCAATTGAATTCACAGTAAATAAAACTTCTGTGCATGAAATAGGAGTAAATTAAGGCAGAGATCCCTTCTGCTCATTTAAAACAAAACAGCAAACAAGCAAGAAAGCAAGCAAAGCAACAAATCAAGGAAAGAACTGTCTGGAATATCTAAAATGCAGGACCTTTGTCTACTCTTGAAAATAAAACTTCCAGCATGGAAAAAATCGAATAGAAACAGAGGAATTCCTTTAACCTTTGTAAAAATACGTTCCTTTCTGCCAGTAAAAGTCATTTCTTTGCAACACCATTTGGATAATTTGCCTCTACATCTTGTTCATCTGTCACCTCATAGGCCTCAGATTTTTCTGTGTTTTCTTCACTGGTCTGTATATAAAAAAAAGCGTGGGGGGAGAAAAAAAAGAGGCACACATTTTGGCAGGAATCCCTGCCTGGAATGAATATAAAATCTTGTTTTATTTAAGTGATCTGCCTGTGTGTGTGTGAGAGAGAGAGAGGAGAGAGGGAGAAGGGAAACAAATAAAGATAGTTTTGAAAAAAGTGAGTGTGAAAGAAATTCCCCAGAGAGACAAATAAAGGACTTTTTTTTTATTACTAATAACACATGTTCTGGCATGTGCTTTGCACGTTGTTAACCCACCTTGAAACCAATGATTTTGGTTGTTGTTTTCAGAGCTTTGGTTCTTTTTTTTTTTTTTTTTTTTTTAATATATTTTTTCTAGTTTTAGAGTTGTTGCAGAGAGAGGAAAAAGATCATTAAAAACAAACAAAACACAACAGAAAGATCTTCATTCTTGCTCTTCACTTGGAAATTCCAAATGATGAGAGATGGTTTCATTCCTTCCCCTTGTTATACCACTAAATCTCCCCAGTGGGCTGGGGTGGCTTTATGTTGGCTGGTGCATGTAGATCTGGGCTAGACTCATAGGAGGGATGCATTCAGCAGTTATCTTGGTGGTGGCTATTTGCTCAACCTGGATGGGTCTCAAAGAGCAAACCAGAAAGGAATTTCATGAAAAAGGGGAGAATTTCATGAAAAAGGGGAGAATTTCACACACACACAAACAAAAAAACAAAACAAAACAAAAACAAAAACAAAAAAAAAGAATGGAATTGCAAAGGAAACAAATGAGAGGTCAGATGCATTCTGGCATTCACTATGTTCCCCACTCATGTCCTCATGTCTACCAACTATCCGTGCTGTGCATAATTGCATAACATGCCAATTTTAGACAGGGGTGTACATAAACCTAAACGTAGGCCATGCTCCTGAGCAAGGAAGGATGAAAGCACGAGGGTAAGTATTTTCCTCTATGTGATTCAAATGCTTGTGACCTATGAACAACATCCTAGCCTTTCACCAGTGGTGACCCCAGTGTAAAACCCAGCTCTCAGCCTGCTCTGACATCTGACCATCTTCCTGTATAGTGTGCTCCCATACAATCTATAAGGTCTCAGAATAGGATCTGCATATACTCACCCACAGAGCAGCTCCTTCCACCATCTCCCTGGACCACCTGTCCAATGCATCACCCCTCTTTCTGAGAAGAAATTTTCCCTAACATCCAACCTGAACATCCCATGGCACAACTTGAGGCCATCACTTCTCATCCTACTGCTGTTACCTGGGAGCAGAGTCCAACCCTCACCTTGCCACAACCTTTCAGGAATTGCACGGAGCCATAAAGTCTCTCCTGAGTTTCCTCTACAGACTGAAACATCCCAGTTCCCTCAGTCCTCATCAAACTTGTGTTCCAGACCCTTTATACCTTTGCTGACCTGAAGCAACGAGCCTTGTGCATTGCAGAAGAAATCTTACCTGCAGAGATCTGGTAGTCTCTGTTCCACCACATTTTCCTTAGGACTGCTGGGCAGCAGGCTGAGCAGTTTGTCAGCCTGGGGATATTGGTCTGGTTGGGACAAAGAAGAAACTTGCGTTGTGTCCCTTACTTATTGACCCAAAAGCCTGCAAAACTTGAGCCTAGATGAGTACTGCAGTTATTGTGCTCCAGGAGCCTCGTATTCATGGCTCAGCACAGGAGAGCTCAGGGAAAATATGCAGGAGTTCTCCATGCTTTTCTGACCCGTGCCACTTCCTCTTAAGCCATTCTGAGCCTTACCCCATACTGCTTCAAATCCTTCAGCCCCACTTATCCCAAGCCCATGGGGGATTTCCCCGTGCAGGAGCTGCCAAACCAGGATGGTGTCTCTGCGATGATGACAAGCATCTGGGAGAGAACTAAGGGAAGAGGCTGCCAAATTCTGTCTCTTGTGATTTGGATGAGAATTTGGCCTTCTCCCTACCACAACCCAGTGCTTTCTCTGGGAGGTGAAAGTAACAGCAGACGTTTAGACAAGACCCTGTCCTGCCTTTCCCCAAAGGTGCCCAAGCACTTAACACTCCGCCATCTGACAGAGTCTGGAAACACAGAAATGCTGAACCCAGAGATATCCAGCACTCACACAGACCACTGAAGACACTGGCTGCATGGTGGATAACGATACTGATTTGGGGCCGTGTGCTGTGTTGCTTGAGGTCCCTGTTCAGAGAAATTATGTCCCCTAGCTTCTTCCAAGAAAACCCAAGAAGTCCCACCATGTTTCCCAACCAATGATCTGTGCCAGGGAGGAGCCAGAAGCATCAACAGTTTTCACTTTGAAGTTCTTCTTACTTAAATGGTTGCAAGACAGTTCTGTATGGGGACATCTCTGTCAGCAAAGGCTTTTGTTTCCTACTGACGGATGTATTTCTGTAGGCATTGTCTTTTACCCTTCTATCAAATACTGTATCATAAAGCAAAAGCAGGTTTAAGGTTTTCTTCCACGTTACACGACCCACCACTGAAGAATGGACTTTGGTTAACTGGGATATTCCTTAGCAGTTCATCTGCAAGGGGATTTCTTACTAATCTCTATAATTTTTTAGTCCCCCTTAGGCTTGGGGGCCTGAGTGATTGCTTATGGCATTTTGCCCACCAACCTTTTTGCAAATGACTTTCCAGAGAGGCAAAATTCAGAGAGAAAATGACTTTTTCTCCATTGCTCAGCAAGAAAAGCCAGACACAATCAGTGGAGGAACCTCAGCATATTTTGTCAGGCTGACTGGGCCTCTGCAGCCCCAGTGGAAACAGAACAGCTACTGTCTTGCTATGCCTTCATTTTCTCCCTCCAGCCAAAGGCTGACAATACACAGGGCTTCTCAAGCTGACAAACAGCCAAACTGCTGCTTCTTCAGCTCTTGAAAATGTCTCTTGCTAAATCAAAGCCACAGGTTAGTCGTAGTAACAGTGAAATAATTCCAAAACCCCTATATACTCAGACTTATGAGTTTGATGTGTCTTGCTAAGAAGTATAGCCCAGCCACTTTCTTATCGACCCAGATCTAGACCTGCCCTGGGCAGCCTGATCTAGCTGTGTATGTCCCATTGTAAGGGGTTTGGACTATGTGACCTTGAAAGGACCCTTCCAACTCTCAAGATTCTGTGATTCTCTGAAGCCACGTATTTTATATGAAAAATGAGTGCTGCATTAATACAACCAGGGGCTGGACTCAAACCGTACCCTTCCCTTCTAACTTGTGACATTCTATGACTTTAACTCCTTCTGCACTGCCACGATGACACTCCAAAGTGACATAATTCTCACAAAGACTTGCATTAGTCCAGAGGGTATTTCTTCTCTTTGCAGTAATAAGCTTTATCTTACATCTCACTGCCTGAACTGTGTTTCCTTTTTGGCCCTTAAATCTAAGCCAAAAATGTGGCTGGTCCATTTTGCATGGAACTCCTCACTATCGTCCCACGAGAGAGGCAAGCATAATCATTTTTTACTAGGTAAGAAACTGAGGCAGAAGAAGTAATGAAAACTTTAAACAAATCCTTGGACACACTGTTGGGCAGTTGGTTCCTACATTGTTTCATTACAGAGGTGCCAAAACAAATGAAACCTGCTGGTTGCTCCATTCCTTTGAAGTTCAAGCCATGTCATTTTTGTAGCCCTGCTTCTTCAGCTGTTGGCTTTGAACGTTTTTCCTTCACTGACACATCCATGGCTGGTCAGGGAATTGCTAAAGCTAGAAGGAGTTCCTGCCTCCTAGAACAGTGGTTTGAAGATCAGAGCATGCTGCATCTATCCTCCAGCATACTCACACCTCGCTTCCAGCTGTCCGACCTTGCAAGCCAACAGGAACCGCCTGTAAATCTCAGCTTTGCTCTGGCTTCATCCACCTGGCTGACACCCATCAGACTGGAGCACCGACTCCCACACATGCTAGAAAGACAACTTTTCCAACCATCTTCATTGAAGACACTGGTGAAAGCGAAACTGAATACAAAGCAGATGCTGATCATAACCTCATTCCCCCAGACAACATTATCTCAGCTCACAGCCAGTAGCTTTTATTTCTTGGGGATGCTCCGACCCTCTTCTCTTTTCCTTCATTTTCCCTGTAGATCCATAATCATGTCTTGTCCCAGTTTTCTCTTAGATGGAAGCCAGTTACCTGACTTCAGAAGCAAAATGTATTTCCACCCTCACCTTTCCCCATTCCTGCTTCTCATCTGCAGTGATCCTCAGGCAGTCTGGCTACTGTGCATTCTTCTTTCAATGAGGCAACAATGGCACTCATTAACTCAATTACCGTATAAAATGGACAACATTCTGAAGGGCAGAAGTGCAGAAATCTAGAAACTTCCCCCTAGAAAAGGGGGGGGAAAAATAGAGTGATATGTCAGTAACTTCATTTCTTTGTGATGAATTTGGCAAGTTTATTAGAGTCACTTACTTGTGTACTTGAGCTTTGTTTTTCTTCCTCTCTTCATGTCTCCCAGGTACAGATAACACCTCATAAACATCTCACACTGCCACAGGTTTTATTTTGATACAGCAACCCCCCTGGAACACACGTGTGACCTCACACCTCTGTTTCTGCAGGGGTATTCAAGCATTCACATTTCCATGCAGATCGAAACAGGCATCAGTCTGACACTTAAGGAAGTTTACTAGATACTCCATCTCAGAGGTAACCTACCTCATCACCACAGATGGGTTCCTAGGTTCCATTCTCTTGGCAGTAGCTGCTGAGATGTTGGGAGTTTGCATCTGGAGTTTGGTAGATTTCAGTCCATCACCTGGGTCTTCAGTGTCTCCAGTTCTCTCAGGTCTTGTTCTTTTCCTACGTGGTTCCAAGGCATCAAAGTGCCATTCTCTGATCCAAACCTGAGATGGCCCTTCTCGTACCAAGAGAGAGGGAAGTCTCTTTGCTCTCCCCAGTGAGTGATTTGGTGGAAGACAAAATGATTTTCCTTAGTCTGGAACTGTCTTTGAGACTTATCTAGGAGCTCTGGAGTTCAATGGAGCATCCTATCCATGAGACTCTGAGTGTGTGTCACGGTGAAGAAGGGGAGGTTTACTAGGTAAAACGAAGCTGGATATTGTAATATGAAGTTGGATATTAGGAAAAAAATCATCTCCAAAAGAGTGGCGATGTATTGGAACAGACTGTCCATGGAAGTGATGGAGTCACCATCCCTGGAGGTGTTCAAGAGCCATGGAGATGGGGCACTGAGGGACACGGTCAATGGGCATGGTGGGATGGGTTTGGCTTGGGCTTGGTGATCTTAGAGGTCTTCTCCAACCTTAATGATTCTATGATCAATTCTGCCCTTCAGTGCAAGTGGCATTCTGGACTAGTTCAAGATGCAGAGGTGATAGGTTTGTATTACCTGCAGAACAGAGGATGCTGCAGAGCCCAGAGGCATCACTTTTTACTGACTTCTGTGGGGTACTGTTAGACACCAGGGTTAAAGGCCAGGGACAAAAATCTTTATCTCAGCAGGCAGTTGTCAGTCAATACCAGTAATGAGGGAGAGGTTGCTGGAAGGAGGAGTTTTCAGCCTGATGTTCTCGCAGGGAAACTGAGGCCTGAGGCAGAAAGATGCACCATCTTCTGCCTCTATTAGCATGATCTATCTACTGAACACTGACAGTATTCCACTCGACACTGGATTTTCCTTTGTTGCATCTGTAAACTCAATGTCTGCTGCAGTGGGGTCACGTCTTGCAGGTAATGGCCACAGGTGTTGATTGAGGAAGGACAGCAGTGCTGGGAGGTTACCTGCTGCTGTCCCCTCTGGAACAGCTCTCATGCTCAGAGCTTCACTTAAGCTACCAGACCTCTTCACCTTCCAAAATTACTGATGACTTGCTATTTTTTGCAATTGATTTGCTGATATTTCCTCTTGCTCCAACAAGAACAAATGACAGGAGGAACCACATTCAGCCCGGATATGCATATGGCTCTGAGTCTGTTTCCACCAGTTTGTCCCTCAGGAATTGAAATGTGCAGAAGAGGCCACCTGGTAAAAGTTGAAATGCTCCCCAGAGGACTTCTTCTGCCTGACCAAGTTTGTTTTTTTTTTTTTTGTTTTTGGGGGTTTTTTTTTTGCCTTGTTTTTGTCATTAAATGTGCAATCTCACTGCACACTTGCTCTCCCATAGCTGATCCTTTCCTCCAGAGCCATATTACCCTGCTGTTAGAGAATCCACCTCAGTGCTTTGTTTATGTTCCTCTTTTTTCATGCTCCAAAGCAGGAGAAGTGCTGGGGGGAGGTTTCCCATCAAAATACCCTCTGTCAAATGCACTTCACGTGTAACTTCGTTGACACAAATCAGGACTGGAGGAATGTCATTGAAGTCAATCCTTTTGTTTGGCAGGGGAAATCCAATAAATTCTCTGGCAGCTGTTTGTTTGAAATACCAGCCACTCTCTCCGCCCCATTCAAGGCCAATAGCAATTTTTTCATTTTACACCTTCTGTTTCTTCCATATAATAGAATCATAGAATGGCTTGGGTTGGAAGGGACCTCATATACAGGAGTATATATACTCATATACAGGAGTATATAATATATACTATTCACAATAGTGAACCAAGAAACAAACAAAAATACTTTGGAATGCACTTTATGGACCTGATTTATTTATTTATAAATAAATAAATAAAGGGGGAAAAACAAACACAACTCAAAAATGAACCATAGAATCATAGAATGGCCTGGGTTGAAAAGGACCACAATGATCATCTCATTTCAACCCCCTGCTGTGTGCAGGGTTGCCAACCAGCAGACCAAGCTGCCCAGAGCCACATCCAGCCTGGCCTTGAATGCCTGCAGGGCTGGGGCATCCACAACCTCCTTGGGCAACCTGTTTCAGTGTGTAAATGGTTTAGCAGGACATGGTTTCATTGGCTTGGTGATGACAGTTGAACTTGATGATCTTAGTGGTCTTTTCCAACCTTCATTATTCTATGATTCTACAAAGAAGTCATCAGCTAAATTGGCGTTGACCCTTTTAAATAGCTTAGTTGCAATGAGGGCACATCAGAGTTGGTAGTGACAGGTTCCTCAGTCTTTGCCAAGGGACTGTCCCACATATTTTGTGTCATTCGTCTTTCAAACACTATGCAAACAGCCCATACATGGACCAGGAAAGCTGCGGTATGGCAAGAGAATAATTGCAAGCAACAAGCCAGGACTACTGATTTCCACTCAGCAGCTGTAGCTGTGCCCTGAGTACAAAAACAAGACACATGAAAACCAGTCCTAACTTCACTCACAGGCAATTAGCAGGCACAAAACAACCCCCTCCCTTCTGCAGAAGGTTTCATTCTTTAATTACACGACAACAGAAGAGACACACGCCTATTATTTGATGTTAAGATCCCATTCCCATCCATGCTAAATGCATTTGTTCCTAGTTGTTTAACTACTCTGCACTACAGTCAATTATTTGCAAGCTCCTCTTTGCACCTGGAGTTGTTTTTCATCAGCAATTTGAGACTTTAATTTAGCAGAGTTTTGAAACTTTTCAAAGGGCCTACCTCAAGATTCTCTGTAAAATAGACACTTCTTGAGACTATTGACTCCAGCACAGAAAAATTAATAAGTGGAATATTCCCTGTGTCTTTTTGCTTTCCATTTATCAGCAAGGGAAACACCGTCAGTGTTAGAATGCTTGGTTTCTAGTTGCCTTCACTTCCATTTACTTTCAATTTCCAAGCGGTTTCCTGTAGGCTGGTTTACTATGAGTACAACCATAAGCTCTGAAATTTCAAACAGTGAAGAAAGAACAACTGAGATGCATAAAAAATACAATAAGAATATTACATATGGCTAGTTTTCCTAATGCTGGGTTGATTTCAGATAGTTCAACAGCACCTCGGCCACTCAGCAAGAACATTACACCAGCGTGATGCTGAAGAGCAGTTCTGCACTGCTCCTGCCGTGGATGCTTTCCCCATTTCCCTCCCCACCAGTTCCCTGGAGCCAGCACAGCCACGTGTGTAGTTGCATGGAATGAAATTCCTGCAAAATAGCTCAGGAAGAGAAATTCTCATTTAAATTTTTCTTGGTTGCCTGACCTGGTGCAACACTCATTATTGCTTACTCTGGGGCAGCAGAAAAGAGGTGGTGAGGTGATGCTGTCAATCTGAGGTACCTTTTTTCCAAGGTGCTGACAGCTCATGATGGTTCATTACGTTCACTGAGGCCTTAGGACCCTCCAGCATAGGACAGACTCTATGATCCTTGTTCTGCAAGGATCCCTGTTCTGCAACCCAGAGATGTAGTCAAAGGAACAGATGGTGATAGCTCCGTGCAGACCTTGTGATGGTTACTTCATGGTCAGACACCAACGTGAGACACCTTTAAAATCATAGAATCGTTAAGGTTGGAAAAGACTTCCAAGATCCCCAACTCCAACCCCAACCCATCCCACCATTCCCACTGACATGTCCCTCAGTACTACATCTCCATGGTTCTGAAATACCTCCAGGGACAGTGACTCCACCACCTCCCTGAGCAGCCTGTGTTACTGCATTACCACTCTTTCCAACCTGAACTTCCCCTGGTACAACATGAAGCCATTCCCTCTTCTCTTATCACTGTTACTGAAAGCAGATTCTGACCCATACCTCTCTCACAATTTCCTTTCAGGAGGCTGAACCAAAATTTCTTGTGTGGGGTTCATCCTGCTTTCCTGAGATGCTCGAAGGAGGCAAGCAGCTGTTCAAGGCTTCTTTTGGAGTCAGTGGGAAGAGAGATACTTTCAGAGGGACAGGTCCTAGGATATTCCTCTTTGCACAGTGACTCCAGAGGAAGCCAAGAGCTTCCCTACAAAGAAGAAGCATAGAATCACTAAGGTTGGAAAGGATCTCTAAGATTATCTAGTCCAAACATCCATCTACCACCCATCTTGCCCATTAAACCATGTCCCTCAGTGTCACATCTCCACGTTTCTTGAACACCTAGAAACGAGTATGATTTACCCTTAGATAAACTGCAGTTGGCAAAAAAAAAGTGGCACCTGCCGTGGCTGCAGGAGGTCTCTTCCTCCAAATAGTCTCTGCTTATGAGTTTGCTACCTGGGGGAAATGCTCATCTGGTACAAGGATGCCATAAACAAGTAAATGCAAGCATAAACACATACAGGCAAACCACGTCAACAAAAAATGCCATATAATGTCTGTGCGGACAGCAGGCCCATAGTGACCCCGTGATGATTCATAGCAGTCACATCCCTCCCTTGCCCCACTGCCCCCACAATTTGCTACAGCCCCAGTGGTCATTATTCACTGCAAATTACACAGCTGGATAAACTCAGTGATCAGACAGGCCTTTCCTATTTCTAATGGGAATCCTGCCTGAACTCTGGCCTTCCTGGGGAGCCCTGGGAGAAATTAGCTGATTAAAAAATGTCCAGGGGGAGCTGCAAATGGGAAGAGTTTTATAATTCTGAAAAGCACTTGGCAATGCAGCGTGTTAGTGAGTTATCACAAGACACTGCAGTGAACAAAATATTTCCTTAAGGCATCTCCTTCCTCCAGGTCATTGTCTGTCCTGGCTTTTAAATACCCCGAGTTCTTCAGGCAGTGTCCCAGGGAAGGTCAGGCTGGGTTAACATAATGTACTTTTGCCTCTGTGTTTGTTTTACTTTGTTTTAATGTGTGCTGCCCCCTTTCTGCTCGGTCTTTTTCCCTTTCAGTGCAAGGAATGCTCTTAACTCCTAATATATTAAAGCTAAGATCTGGCATGTTTCGCCAGCAAACGCGCTCACTGTCACTCTGGGGGAATTCATCATGGTAAAATCCATCTTACTTGGCTTTCCAGCCCCGCGTCTGCAGACATCTCCATCTGAGCTGCAAGCCCTGCTCTCCCCAGACATTAGAGTCAAGAGAGGAAAACAGGCACTTCTGAGGAGCCATTCATCTCAGCCTCATGTAGACGTTTCTATTAGCTCAGAATCATGCTCTGTTTCTCTTCACTGACTATAAAGGCAGCCTGGGGTGACTGGCTCCCATGGAGGCCTCTGTCGTGTAGATGCCTATGTGAGGTAAGATTCGTTTTGTTCTGTAGAAGTCAGCCACCCAGCTTTAAGTCATAGACTTGATTTTGAAGATTTAACAGCTTTTTTTTTTTTTTTTTAAATTTATCAACTACAGAAGGGCTCTGGTAAAGGTGAACCAACCCTCTGTACCTTTGATAAACCTTGACTGCATCATACCCCATTGGCTTCTGCTTTGATGACTCATGGTGAGTGCAGAGGCGCTGATGGGTCAAGGACAAGTCATGTTGCACGTGACTCCTGCAGAATGCTACACATCACTCAAGCAATTCAGACCATGTACAGAAGATGGGCATACTGTCTTCATAAGTGCTCATGTTGGGGATTTGCTATCCTCTGCTGAGCACGACCTATAATCAGCTTGGCGATGACAAAGTGCAAATGTTGGCAACCCGAGCCACAAATCTCAGGGTCTTTCAACGTACCTCCAGTGGCCAGCACAAACCAAATGGAAGAACGACAAGAAGACACAGGCAGCATGAAATCCACAGACACGGAGCACTAAACCAAAACACCACCACGCTGCTAGCACAGATGTCAAAACAAAGCATGAGCTCTGGGATTCATCTTTTGCCAGTTCAGTGCAAACAGTTTGGCTCACAGAAATTAAGTGAGGAAGTCTAGCTTCAAACACGGCCAGAGAATGAGTGGGAATGTGGATGACATCCAGCTCTTTTGAACTTGGTTGATACTCAGACAAAGAGGGATTGATGGTAACCCATGAGCTGCAGAGGACAGTGGCACTTCTTTGTTCACTGCAGGGGAGCTGGACCAAATGACCTTTAAAGGTCCCTTCCAACTCAAGAGCCTTTGCAAGGAGACATAGCTAAACACAAACTCCTGGGCTACCAAAGCTTAAGGATCATACAGCAAAATCCAA
This sequence comes from Tetrao urogallus, assembly GCF_951394365.1. Taxonomy (NCBI): domain Eukaryota; kingdom Metazoa; phylum Chordata; class Aves; order Galliformes; family Phasianidae; genus Tetrao; species Tetrao urogallus. Next base: position 2,424,492 of record NC_136813.1, on the reverse strand, counting down.
GCTGATATATCCAGTGGGATTTATCATTTAGGGCCTGGCTTCATCTTAGCTGGGCTCTTCACTGGGCTACTTTCTGGCCCACAGTTGAGTTGACATCTATCCAGATGTGACACTGATCCAGTCCTGCTGCACACAGTCACTGCACAGAGGCACAGTAGGTGCTCCAGGACTGTGTCTTCACCCGCTAACTACAGTCAAGTATTGCTCACCCGAAGTTAACCACAAAATCTTTCCAGGAGTGACGCTGAGTATCCTGTGCAGACGATAGTCTGAAGGGTGGCGACTGAGGACAATATCAGCCAAAGATATTATCCAGAAGCAGTTTGTGTTCAAGTCATCCTGCCAAAATCACTGTATGGCAGCTCAGATAACAGACAACCTCACTTTCCAATAGAAGAAAGCCCTTTTTCTTTGCCAGTGAAACTGTGAGACAGACATTTCATCAGCTCACATCTACTGGCTGCAGTTCAGTCAATCTGCTCTGGTTCTCCAGGGTAAAATAACAACCCTTCTGGGTAGAGAGTGTTGTTGGCTATTGCTTCTTTCTTCCCTTTACTTTTGACTGTTCAAACTTCCTGTCCTTCTTTTTTCTCATGCTATCCTTCTGGGTCTTCCCGCTTATCACAAGTGTCCTCTGATACAACCATCACAACCTCAGTCCAGAAAAAGCTTCTGCTTTGCAAAGAGCAAGTAGGAGGAAGGCCTCAAAGGTTGATATTGAACATAGCTGTGTGATTGCACAGGTGCCTCCAACCTCAGCCATTAGCTGATGATGTTGATCTGTATTTTGTTGTCTTAGTCACTGCCTCTTAAGCTCTCTTAAGGCTCTTTCCACATAGAACTTTGTCTGTCAAGGAATGAAAGACAACCTGGGGATATCTAGTTAGAGGGAACAGCAACACGCACCTTGCTGTGTCTTTCTTCTTGCAAACAGTTTTTCAATCCTGCTTCTAAAAGTCTGGTGTCTTTTTCTTTTTGGTAGACAGAGCTCTGGAGAACCTCAGTAGAATTTCATTCAGTTGGTTAGTCAGTGATTTGTTTCAATTCCAGAGTGATCATGTTGGCTCTTGAAATGATACTAGCATAGTTCTGTGGTTAAAGAGCTGACCTGGCTTAAGCATCAAGCTTGCTGGGAGAGCCTTGACCCCTTCCTTCACCATTGCCTCATAAAAATATAGCAAAAGCTGCATATTCTTTCCCCTAGGTTTTCAGATCCTACTGGAACTGCAATCTTGCTTAGGAGTAGAAAGAAAAGAAGATTTTCCTTGCCACTGTGGCACTGTGGGATGTGGCTTAGTGAGCATGGTAGGGATGGGTTGACAGTTGGATTGGACGATCTTAGTGGTCTTTTCCAACCTTAATGATTCTATGATTATTTTTTCACACTAGTTATAACAGCAGCAAGCTGAATTGAAATCCAGAATCATCAGCTGAACCCTCCTTGACTCTGTAGAAGAAATGAATACTGCAACAAGGCGCTGGCTGTCCTGGTGCTGAATTGGCTCATCTATTGAAGCCAGTTGTGAGCCCAGCCATCAATCAGACCCTTTTCTTTTCTTTTCTTTTCTTTTCTTTTCTTTTCTTTTCTTTTCTTTTCTTTTCTTTTCTTTTCTTTTCTTTTCTTTTCTTTTCTTTTCTTTTCTTTTCTTTTCTTTTCTTTTCTTTTCTTTTCTTTTCTTTTCTTTTCTTTCTTTTCTTTTCTTTTCTTTTCTTTTCTTTTCTTTTCTTTTCTTTTCTTTTCTTTTCTTTTCTTTTCTTTTCTTTTCTTTTCTTTTCTTTTCTTTTCTTTTCTTTTCTTTTCTTTTCTTTTTTAACCACATCTTATGCACAAACTCAGTGCCTCATCCACAACCTCACAGTCAGAGAAATAAAAGGAGCAGTGAGTAGAGATTTCATCCACTCAGTTCTTTGCTCTGGGCTCACCTCCATGTCTTGTATCCAACAGATGTCTTCAGACGTGGTATTGCAAGACGTGAATCAGAGTTTATATCCTCGGCAGACAAGCCAGTTATTGTTCTCATAGCAGCAGATGTCCGAATCATGTCAAGCAAGTGAGTTCCTGGGTGACTGCATCTTTCGTTTCTGCTCACCTGTCTTCTGCTTTTCCTCCCCTCTGCACATCAGCTTGGAATTATCTTAAGATGAAGACTGCCTTCAGCAGGAATCTCTACGAAGCTCAGCCTATTTATAGGCACATTTCTTCTTGGGATGATTCTGTGCTACTGTGACACACACAGTAAACTCTTTATTAGTAAGTAGATAAGAAGCTCCTTAGGTCTTAGGTCGCTTGTACTGCATCCCAGTTTGGGAATTATCCCACAGGTGAGCTCCCTTTCCAATCACATATGTTCCAACCAGCAACTCCCGCAGTCACTTACACATGAAAATAATATTAGGAAAACATTTACTGTAAGCTTCAGCTTAATTTAGTAGAATTTAGCAGCTGGAAATTACAAGGAGGAGCCAGCGCCTTGCAAAGAGCCAGCACTCTGCAGACCACCAGCAAGTGCTCCACAGACCTCAGTTTGGAAAGTGATGAGACAGATGGAAGTCATTATTTTGTTTTGAACAAAATACCATCTGGGGCCAACATTTGCTGTCTGTTACTTCTGAGTGAATCCAGAGAAACTCCATCGTGTTCCTTAATAATCAGTTCTGGGACCAATCTTATTAAATATTTTCCTTAATGAACTTGGCAGAAAAGAAGCAGGCGCCTGGTCATGAGATCTGCTGATGACACAAACTTGAGTGACTGCATTGCTATTGAGGAGAAGGCTATGAATATGGTATGGGAAGAGCAGTGGATGACCTTTGAGGAAAGCTGAGTGAGAGAAATGGGTGTGTTTTGGCAGTAACAAAGAGTAAGAGGCTACACATAGAGATTAAGGTGGGAAAAAAAAATCAATTGGAGGTAACGGTAGTGAGAAAAAAGTACTTGAAACAGTCTATTTCATAGAATCCTGGAATGGTGTAGGTTGGAAGGGACCTTAAAGATCATCAAGCTCCAACTCCCTGCCATGGGTTGGTTGCTACCACCAGAAGAGGCTGAGATGTTTCTAGTTGAGGCAGGGAAGTTTTAATACCATTGCACAGAGAGTAGCTGAGACATCACCTGAATAACTGTAAAGTTCTGGTCATCCAGATTCAAGAAAGATGAACTGAAACTTGAAGAGGTGCATCTCTAGAAAGGCAGCTTGGTGTTACGCTGATAAGACTGTAGAGAACCATGTTCTCAAGAGCCCTGGGTTTATACTGAGCTCAGAATTACAGTCTTAAAACTGGTTCTTTAGCTAGCAAGTATGATGCCAGTTTTCATTTGAGGAGTTTTGTCCACTCCTTTTTTCATTAGTCTTTTCTTTTACACGTGTTGGAAGAACAAATCATTTTTGAAGGGTGTGAAATGCAGCAGCTTTACACTGTTCAGAAGCAATACTTTGGTTTTACTGCAAACTTTAATACAGACAGTTTGGAGCATTTATTAGAGTTACAAGCAGAATAAATCAACCAGTCAAGTGTCTCTGTCTGTCCAAATCTCAAATTTCACAGCAAAAAAAGCTAATGCATGGTGCCATGTGAGAGTGGGATCCCCTACCTATGGAAACTGATGTAATCTGTGGAGCTACAACAGCAATAATCTTCTTCATCATACTGTTTCTGTGAGCACTAGCAATGAAGCATTATTATTTTTCACAACACACTGACTTTTACAAAAGGGTACGAATTTTTTCATTAACACTGAAGATACACCACTGATTTCAGTGGAAAGGTTCTTTTTGCCAGTACAGAATGTGAACCAGAAATTAAAATTATTGTAATTAACTCCAAAACATGTTTTCCTGCTTAGAAATTCCATTCAAGTACATAAATATCCTTTGAGAATGACAACGCTTGCACGTTGCATACCTGCACGTCACAGACTCTATCTCAGACTCATCTACAGATGAGCACAGTCTGAGCAGCTAGCCAGATGGATGGCCAGAGAAGAAATGTCATTTGGTGCATCCTTGGAGCTCAACCAGCTCCAATCCAGATCAGGCAGCTCAGCTGTCTGCCCTGATGGTGAAAAGTGTCTTTTCCCTTTGCAACTTCTGGCATGGATCAGAGAGCCACTAGAACCAGAAAGATATTGAATTTCAGCTGGGACACACAAGCTGCTAATTGAATCTCCACTTCCTACTGCTGGCTCTGCAGGGTGTGGGGTTAATTCACAACACAGAGAGATGAGGCAGAGCAAGACTTGCATGAGAGATGATCTTCTATATCATGGCTGACTGCTCTGCAACAGTGATTAAGGGCTGCAGGAAGAACCAGAGAGCCACTGTAGTAGGTACTGTACGGACACACACATCTTCTCCCCCCTGCATATACATTTTATGTGGCTGCAGGGCAGCAGACGTAGAATCATAGAATCGTAGAATCATAGAATCATAGAATCGTAGAATCATAGGATCATAGAATGGCCTGGGTTGAAAAGGACCACAATGATCACCCCACTGCTATGTGCAGGGTTGCCAACCACCAGACCAGAGCCACATCCAGCCTGTATAACGTAACGCACCTGTTCACAGATGTATGTGTATGCTAAGATCATCCTTGTTGCTTTTCTCAGAGCTATTTGGCCTCAGTTGCACTCATTTTGACTTCAGTCAAGCTCTGATGATGTACACATTAAAAGTCCTTATAGGACTACAGGAAGAAACAGCATTAACTACCACACTGTGCTGCTGCACAGCACGATTGTCCTCCTTCTTTTGTAGCAGTGATTTTTCCTCATTTCAGTCTTGCAGCATCAGGCAAGCCTTAAGCTTGATCCAATACACTGACTTTTCTTTTCAAGTGTTCCCAATTTATAACTGAGGGAGGGAAAGAAAAGAAGCAATGATGATTATCATATGCACCATGTGCCTCAGCACAGGGAACAGCTGGAATGATGTGTTCACTGGTACAACTTCTCAGTGCAACATGTGCTTCATCTGTCTCTTTTTGTACAAGTTTCTTTCTTCTGTTCACTTCTCTCTGCTTTGATGGTGTTGTTTTCTTGCTTTCTTGCCAGTACTGATCGAGATGTAGGGTTTCCAGCTCTACTGCTCCTGGGCAGTCCTGTTATATGAGCTGCTCAGTATTATCAGTGCCTGGGTATTGAAGAAATTTTGCTTTGACGTTAGGCAGCCCATATGGACTGCCTGAAGACAAGAAGCTTTATTTCCAGCTCGAGAGCTTATTCACAGTATGACTTCTGCACAGCCAAGGGTGCCACGGATAAATTTAGCTCTTTTCTGCATGTCAAGTTTTCTACTTCCTCCAGGCTTCAGAAACTGAGTAAATGAGACTCTGGAAAGGCTGAGGGTCTACTGAAGGATGATGACACGAGTCTTAGGTTTGCAGATGCACAGAAGGAGGGTTGAAAATCCCATGACGTGAATGTAAAGTTCCCAGGGCTTGGCTTGGGCCAGTCTTAGAATCACAGAACCAAGGAATCAACATTTGGAAACAATGGCTGTGATCATCTAGTCCAACCATCAACCCATCACTGCCATAAGTTTGCCTAGACTTTTGGATTTCCTGCAATGAAATAAAAGTACTGCAGCTTCTGCATTCGATTTTGTAGACAATCAACTACCATGAGACTTCCCAAGCTGCTCTCTCTGTCTTTTCATCTTTGGGAAGCCTACAGGTTGCATTGGGTGAAAGCAATACTGATTCTGGGGCAATCTGCATGGCTGGATTGCTCACATCTCTGGGATGTGGAAGCTGCAAGAGCTCCTTGCTCATGGCCTTTCCAAGACACCTGTGAGTGGGAATGACACAATGATGTTTGGGTATTTGGGTAAGGTGTCTTCAGGGCTACTTTGCATGACAAAGAGGAAGGCTCAACGTGTACATAACTCCCCCTAATAGAAAATATTCTCTCAGTACAACCTCTCTGAGAACAAGCTTTGTCTCTCTCGTTTCCTGGGTCACCGTTCTTTTAATTTCACATTCACCACAAGAAAACCTAAGCGAGAATTTGTGGTTATCATTCACCAGAGTTGGGACAACACAGCAAGACTTGATACCTCCATTCTACCTTGAGAAATCTGTCTTCATATTTGGCTCCCCCAGCAATGGAACAAGAAGGCTGATGCCAACAGAATACATCATTCCCACAACACGTGGCTGCCAACTAGCCTGCGAGGCTGAGCTGATGAGTTCAAAGCTTTAAGCTTGAACCAAGACACCATGCTGAGGCTGTACAGTGCTGGCAGGATGGATGGGGATGCAGTACCAAGGAATCATGACGTGAGCCATCATCTAGTGCTCTCCAGACAGTCACAGAGATGCAGATTTACCTCCTCCATACCAAGGATCATTATTTCTACGTGGTATTTTTAGACTGTAAGTATTCAGGAGATTGTTAGAAGCAGGTAGGCTGTTCTGCATTCCTACAGTCCCACAGAGGTTAGGCTGAGGAATGAGTCTGTGGGGCAAGACTGAGTCATCTGGATAGAGTGCAGAAGGTTTGCTTTACACCTACACAGGACATTGCCTTTTTTTTCTGTGTTCTTTAATCTCATGTGCTTTTTAAACAGTCTTTAGAAAAGATTAATATAAATGAATAAATAAATAAAACTATCCTATCCATATCATTAGTGTCCAGGTTTAAACATCAGCAGTGTCAGTAGCAGCACCTCAACAGCAGTCTGGAAAAGCTTTCCTTGCCCTTTGAGATTCATCCTCTTGCTGTATATTACCCAGCATATGTTCCAGCAGTTCTTTAGAAGCAGGTTCAGGCTTTCTGGTGCAGGGGCCCTCATCCAAACCAAATATACTGAGTGCAAGAGGCGAGCAGATGAGCGCTAGAGGGCTATGGTCTTTCCCACATGTTCACTTGGACAGTTCAGACAAATTCTAAAAAACCACAGTCCCCAGGGACATTGCTCTGTCTGCAAGGGAATGTACTTGTTAAGCTGGTGAGAGAAAAAGCCTTCTTCTCAGGAATGGGTTGTCTGCCAGCACTTAGAAAGAGGGACAGTGGCCACTAAGGTGGTTGAGGTAAAAGCATGCATAAATATCCATAAATATCCAAGCTGGAACCACCACCATGTTGTAGCATGTGATGCATGCATTGTGTTTCAACTGTGAAGGTGTTGGAGCATGGATTTCCAGATGAGAAGAGGAGGGGAGGCTTCGTAGGGAAAATGGTGGGATTTGGGAGGGTAGTGATGCTCAGTGGGGAGGGGAAGAAGACAACAGGTCATAGAATCATTTGAGTTGGAAGGGACCATTAAAGATCATCTAGCCCAAGTCCTCTGCAATGAACAGGGACATCTACCACTCAGTCAGATGCTCAGAGCCCTGTCCAGCCTGACTTTGAATGTCTCTTGTGATGGGGCATCCACCACCCCTATGGGCAATCTGCATCAGTGCCTCACCACTCTTATTGTAAAGAACTCCAAATCTGCCCTCCTTTGGTTTGGAACCATTTTCCCTTGTCCTGTCACCACAGACCCTGCTAAAGAGTCAGTCCCCTTCTTTCTTATAGTCCCCTTTTAGATACTGAAAGGCCACTATCAAGTCCCTTCTCCAGGCTGAACATCCCCAGCTCTCTCAGCTTCTTTGTAGAGATGTTCCATCCCTTGGATCACTTTTGTGGCCCTCTACTGGATGCACTCCAACAGCTCCATGTCTCTCCTGTACTGATGACTTCACATCTGGATACATTACTCCAAATGAGTTCTTAAAGCACAGAGCAGAGGGGCAGCATCACCTCCCTTACCCTGCTGGCCACGCTGCTTTAGATGCAGCCCAGGTTGGCTGTCTGGGCTGGTAGATAGGGGAGTATTAAGTGTAGGTCATGAATTTGAAAGACAGTGGTACAGATAAAGAGGGGAAAAAAAAAACCAGAACTATCTCCACAGAACTGGAGATCGAATGTCAGACAGGTCGTTAGAAAAGGAATTTTTAGGGGTTACATTAAAATATATATATATTAAAAATTTGGGAACCTACATCTAAACGTTTGTTGGAGATTGTCACAATCCAAAGGGCTGCCAGTGGCACAGGAAGTCTGTAGAGGCATCCCATACCCACAGCCCACACAGTGCAGAATTTATGGATCCACACTGAGCCACCCAATAGCCACAGATGTTTGACTCCATGAAATAAGCTAGTGACCATTTTCCAATCCTGAGCGTACTGGCATGTCCCATGTCCCTGCAGCTGAGCTCTCTTGCTTTCTATATTAGGTAGCTGGGTGTTGTCTCTCTCCTGAGCCTGAGACTTCCTACTGGCTTGAGACCCACATCTAGGATATCTTCAATCTCTTTGCAAAACCACAGATTAATTAGTCTGTCCTGGAGCTTGACACCTTGTTCTCCCACAGGGACATGGCCCCACTGGACTGCAGCTGAACTCTTTCAGGATGCACGACAGATGCAGCACATACAATCCTGCCAAGATAGCCTTTGTGAAAGGTCCCTGAAAGCACTATTACTCTGGTTGCCTCCCTGTTGGCCTACAATACTTCACTCACTAGCAAAGGACAAGCAGACACCAGCTCCTGTAAGCCAGGAAGACGGAGTCACTCACCATCCTTTGAGCTGAGCATTAAACATCTGGCTGTTGATGCGAGAATGAATAAGCTAGAAGGCTGATGTGAACCAGATTTTTTGCACTCCATCCAAAAATTCCTTCGCAAGCTTCCAGTGTCGACTTTTGGCTTATCTTTCACACATAGGCTCTCTGGGCACTTTCTGGGAAACCAGGAGAAGTACGGATTCACACCAGTTGAGAAGCAGGATTTGTCACGCTCATTGCGTTAGGCTTTGTCGGAGCAGACAGGTTTGGCCTTGATTAAGAACACACTCCTCCATGTCACTGTAACGAAGCAAGGCACTCTCCCAAGCTCCAAACCAAGTGGAGCAAGGAGGGAAGGAAAAAAAAGGGCATGTGAAAAGGACCTTGCTTCCTTCAGGTTCGGGGAGGGACAGAGTGGAAGAAAGAGAGAAGGAGCCAGAGGTTAGCTCAACTTGTGTTGGAAACACCTGCATGTTGCCATAGTTGTGCCTTGTTTACCACGGTCAAAGCATTTGCATCCACTCCATCCACTGTTTGACCAGAGGATTAATGCAGAGTCTGGCCATTACATTACCATTGAATCCTGATCCCCCTTTGACTGCAAGGCAGTCTTTTCTTCCAAGTCTTCTTCCTCAAATACAAATTAATACAATCAGCCTTGGCAAAGCAGGAGAGAATACCAGGTCTGCCACCATCTCCACCTGGCAGCACCTTGCACTTGGCCCTGTTTAACCTCATTAGGTATTGTGGACCCACTTTTCAAGCCTTTCCACATCCCTCTGGATGCCATTCCTTCCTTCTACCGTGTCAATGGCACCACTCAGCTTAGCATCATCAGCAAACTGATGAAAGTACACTCAATCCCATTATCTATGTCACAGACAAAGATGATGAAAAGCACTGTTCCCAGGATAGATCTCTGGGGGACAGCATTCATGACCAGCCTTCACCTGGACACAGAGCCATTGATCACAACTCTCTGGCTGCAGCCATCCAACCAGTTCTTCACCCACCCGATAGCCCAGACTTCAAATCCATATCTCTCCAATTTAGAGATAAAGATGTGGTTCGGGACTATGCCAAAGCTCTTGCACATGTCCAGGCTGATGACATCAGCTGCCCTTCCTTTGTCCACCAATGCCATCACTTAAATACTGAGTAGTCAAGATAAAAAATTGTGAGATTTGATCTTTGTAGCAAGATCAGTTCAAATTAGACATGAAGAAGAACTCGGTAGCAGAGAGCAGGACTCTATAATCAGTTGTCTGAGGTCTCTGTAGTCTCCAACACTGCAAGCTTTTAAGGAGAATCTCCTTAAGCATAGAGTTAATATCAGCCTCTGCTGGGGATGGCATAGATAGAGTTGTTTCCTTAGACTAGAAAGATAAAGCATGTGATTCTTCAGGATGCCTTTCAGTTTTATTTCTCAATAGTTTCACAAAAGCTCCTTTGGGGATAGAACAAAGTCTTATCAGCCTCCATAAACAGTGCGCAGAGCTATGCTGCTTTTCTGGGAAGGCCAGCTGGACTTGAGGTGAAGGGAATTATATCTGCTGTTTTCTGAGGAGCATCTCTAGGCCACGTTCAGGACCAGATGTACCCTCTGTACAGGCAGTCATCACACAAAGGCAACTTTTGTGCACGCAGAGGCCTCAGTGATGAGCTCAAAGAACACAGTCCAAAAGAGCCCAGCATGACATTAGAAGCACTGCAGGACAGCAACAAATGTTTTCTGCCTCCCAGTGCTGAGGAAATGGCTTGGTTCTGCAAATTCTGACCCCCAGCACAGAGAAAGAATTGAGGTCCTACACTATTCCTAACAGAGTCCTTTTGGAATTGTTAACAGACTAGCCAGGAAGAAAGAAAAATTATTGTGCTGTAATTTGAAGCATGAAAGAAGACGATGGAAACAGAGGGACCCCTCAAGTCCTCTGATCAAAATGTTGCTGCCACAGGTACCCTGCCATATGTTCCCACTCACACCTTCAATATTATTAAAAGTCTTTTCCAGAACTGCATTCCTCTGATGCCTCAAAGCCATCTGCTGATTTTTCCACTTCGAAAGTAGCCATGGCCCAATTTATATCCATTTACATTTGTGCTGAAAATGCTTCAGAGACCTGAAGCTTAAATAGCTCCTCTCCCTCCTCTATGTGTATGGAAAGATCCCCTCTCCTGTCCATCCTCATATGAGAATTTTATTCCTATATTGTACTCGAGAAACTCAGATTTGGTGCCTAAAACTAAAGAAGAAATATAGGTTTGTCCAAGAATCATAGAATCATAGAATTATAACATCATAGAATGGCTTGGATTGAAAAGGAGCACAATGCTCAAGCAGTTCCAACCCCCTGCTAACCACCAGGGTCGCCAACCACCAGACCAGGCTGCCCAGAGCCACATCCAGCCTGGCCTTGAATGCCTGCAGGGATGATCTATTGTCTATAGGTTATTGTTGACAAACTGGCAGTAGCTTGTAACATGATGTCATATAGAAATAGCTCATTTTCTTATTAGTGCAATTGTAAAACTTCCATCTCCTTCCTTCCCTCTCTACTCCAAGCTGAAGGCAAAGATTTTTGTAATTAAACTGCCAAGCCCTAGCAACTCAAGAGAAAACAAATCTGGCATATGGAGTGCCTTCACTGATGGTGTCTTTCTATGGCACATACAAACACTCACGTGCAGACCCACATACATTCTCACCAGGAATGCCTTCCTAAATGCTGCTTTATGAGTAGGGGAAGCTGGAAAATTCTTTAGGATGGTGAGGTTGAGGAGACACAATCTGAGAAATGTAGATGTTGAAAGGCAGAAAGAACTGTCAAGTCAAGAGAAGGTGGCTTCTGGAGATGTCATCTAATAACTTAAATTCATACTGCACTTTATACCCCAAAGTGCTTTAAGATGAGGGCTGTGATTGCTCATTTTCTTTCGTAATTCAGCTGGGGAAGGAGACAGTAGCCAAGCCATGTCAGTAACACAGCAGTTTTCAGGAAGGAATGTGAGTATGGAGTGAAATTTAGTGAAAGGCAACCCAATCTTGAGAAGGTAAATGGGGTGGGATTTGTCTCACTTGTGTTTGCATGTCTGCAGTGTATATGTGTGCAGCTGAGCAGGACACCCCGAGCTCTCGTTTTAGTCGAAAGAAAGAAGGGGTCAAATACATCACACAGATCATTTAATCTGTTTTTGCTATCTATTTGAGATGAGATGAATCATATCCTGCGTGTTCCTGCTTCCCTCCCTTGAATGTAAAGAGTCCGAATGAATAGCTATTTTCAACGTAAACATGTAGAGTGGGATTTATCTCATGTGTTGTATGTTTACAAAGTACATGCTTTCCTCTGAGACAGAAATCCAACCTTCCACTCAATCCATGGAACCCACGGTACAAAATCTAGTCAATGCACACAATGGAGTTTTGGAGTGCAACACAAACAGATAGAGATTTAATACACATTATTTGTTATTTCACTGAATCATACAATCATAGAGTCATTTGAGTTGCAAGAGACCCTTAAAGGCCATCTGGTCCCACTTCTCTGCAGTGAACAGAGGCACTCACAGCTCAACCATGTGCTCATTGTTCCATCCAGCCTGATCTCACATGTCTCCATTATTCACTTAATGTACTTAAATTACTGGTACTCTTTATTCACTGTGCTGACTTGACCTTCACTCACTATCATAAAAGCCCAAACGCTCAACTACGGGGTGAATATTTATTCTCAGAACACTTGCACTTGAGATTAGTCCCATTCCTAAGGTTAGGTGAGATGAGCACGCCAACACCTCCTACATCCCATACCATGTTTAATGATCACAGTTGGGCAAACGCTCATTTTTCCATCCTAAGGTGAAATTGGTGTCTCCAAAGGCACAACACTGCCAAGCGTCATGCTGGGTTCCCTTTGTTACACTGCAGCTGATGAGAAATGGTTCCAGGTTCTTTCAGAGTTTCAAATTTCCTTGGAGATCTGGTGTACTAACACTGATGTCAGAAAACCTGGCACCAGCGGAGAAAGGGATGCTTGGAAAGTGCACGGTTTTGGCAACAGTTCTGTGAGCCTTGATGGCCAGGCAACGGCTTTGAATGATGGCAAAGCATCTTCACGACACTGATTGGCAGTGTCCCAGCTGAAGCCTGGTAGTTGCATGTCTGGGGGGTGAATTACCAAGTTATAAAGGTTTGGTTGAGGTGTCTTACAGACAATAATCGGAGCATGAGGAGCGCAGTGTGGAACAAGCACCCCTCCATGCCACAAATGCTAAGGGCTTGAATAACAGGTTGGAGGGATTTCAGCACTAAGTCAAGGGCCGTTCTCTCTTAAGGCATTGCTGTGCGGCTTCGTATCCATACCTTTCCTCCAGAAAGCCAGAAAATACCTTCTGCTAATCTGAAACCTCAGGCACAATTCATGGAGCTGAAAGATTAGACCCGACAACCTAGCACGTTTGATTGGGTCATGGAAATATCCACTGAAAGCCAGATGAGCACATCTGATTTGGCAATAAAAAAAAAAAAAAAAAAAGAAAAAGAAAGAAAGAAAGAAAAAGAAGTATTTGCTTCACGTAAACAGAAAAAGGTGCTTTGTTTTATACCCTGAGTGGGGTGTTGCAGTTTATAGCAGATAGACAGAAAACATATGTGAATCATCATGTCGATTATATTTATATTGCCTAATACTCAGGTTTGTTTGGTTGGCATTAACAACAACCCGTGGCTTCCTTTCTTATAATGCTGGTTTACTTTTAATAAAATCTTGCATTCACATCATCTCAGCAAAGCATTCTCCTGAGGTGGAGTCAAGAGCAGAGAGGGAAACCTCTGTGAAATTCATTTCAAATGTTATCCCTTGCTGGTACAGTTCCTATTTCCCTCCTCGTTTTAAATAAACAAAAAAGTCAATGCGAGATACACAATTAGTGCTCTTGCAAAATAAAATAAAATAAAATAATAAAAATGCCAGGGAGAATCTGAGAAATGCTTACCTTATTTTTTCCAGATTCCTTACCGAGATCCTTACCACTACGTCATCGTGCTGAGAGCTGATAATGAATGCCAGCATGTAAATTTTGGATCCAAGGATGTTTCTAGGTCACTAAAAACACTGACCTTGTCCTTGACTGTGGTGATAAGCACAGAACCATACAGTCATAGAAAGGCTTAGGTTGGAAGAGACCTTGAAGATCACTGAACTCCAGTCCATTGGATTTGCCATCCACCAGATCAGGATGCCCAGGTTTCCATCCAGCATGGCCTTTAACACCTCCAGGGATGGGGCATCCACAGCCTCTCTGGGCAATGCTTGGTGCAGTGAGAGGGATGGCAAATGGGAGAAGATGAGGAAAGGGAGATGGAAGTGAGGAGGTTTTGGGGACCTTGAAAAGATTGGACCTGAGTTTGATTTTAGGAGTTTGGGATGCTTTACATGGAAGTGGTTGCACTCACCTGCCTGTCAAAGATAAAGCTTCGGTGATAGCAGAAGTCCCTTAGCTGCACATACAGGGCTAGCAAGGTGGATTTTCTTGCTAAATGCAAGGAGTCAGGTGAAGGGAAGGACAGGAATCTCCTCTACCACAGACTTGGTTAGACTTCATAATGCATTTTTTGGAGGGCTCATTCTCAAAAACAGATTAACTATGCTTATAATATACAGCTCCTGATTCTGAACAGTTTCTGAACAACTCAAAGCATGATGGACTCAAAGCTGGGGAAGCTGAAATTCATTCACAGAAAGTGAAAGGAAAACCTGTGGCACAATTCCAAAGCGCCCAAGTGCTGCCCCTACAAGGTGAAGGTCAAACCTTGAGGATGTCATGGTCTTCCACAGCCAGATATTGCCTAAATGTCACAAAAGAAAGGTCTGGAGGATGTAAGTTTTATCCATCCCATTTCCCTGGACCAAGGCAGGATCAGCTCTCCTTCACACCAGGCTGCTCACAGGGTTTCGTGGGTGTGATGAAGACGGCTTGATGGCTGGATTTGATGATCTTAGAGGTCTTTTCCAACCTTAATGTTTCTATGCTTCTAATGACCTGGGAATTGCAGCCTTCCTATGAGGGTGCTGGAGAACAATCATCCACTTATGGCAGGGGGAGATGGAGGCATAGGAAAATTGAAGAGGGATGGCAAGTATAGAGACTGCCGGTCCTTTCAGTGTCTCCTTATATCCATTCTCTCTCAGATCAGGTATAGCTGTGCCTTTCTTCGTTTTCTACCAAAGATTTCATTTGTGCTCAACAGTGCAATGGGGTTGTTTCCTAAAGCAAGGACTGGTCCTTCACCCTCTTCCTCAGAGCCATGGGAAACAAAAGCAATCTGATCTCCCAAGCCCAATCCATCCCCATTGCTTCTCTTCAGTTACACAGATGTCAAAGCATCTGTGGCAGGAGCAGAAAATGGGCTTTGCATTATGTCCAGCTGTTAGGCAAATCATGGAGTAGAAAGGCTGCATTTGGGATCTTTTTCCTTTTCAGTGCTGTCAGTCAGACGGAACAGCAAGTCCCTAAAATAGTTATGAATAACCATTAATAGGAGAAGACTTTGAAAATGTTCCTTGTTTATACATTTGCTGGAGGGTCTAAATCCTGGTAGAGCTTAGAAAAATCCACCGTTTTCACTAAGCTTTCAACTCTGCTTGGGCAAAAGCACTGCAGATCAGGATAATAAATACATGTCATGCCACATGTATACACATTTTCTTCCAAGCCTGTTTTTAATTTCTCCTTTCAGGCATGTTTTGCCCCAATGGTTGCCTTTGCTGGCTCTACAAGAACCAGCTTCAGCACGTCTCTGAACATTTTCCAAACAGAATGCTCATTCATGTCCTCAGCTCTGAGATGAGTAACAGTCTGCAGCCGTGTACCTCAGGAGCCATAAAGCAGAGTGGACTGGATTAGAAAAGCGCCTGTCCCCCTTCCCACATTGTTGGTTTGGTGGTTTTTTTTCATGCTGATGATTTTCTGGAGGAACACGGGGCTTGAAAGCAATGCCAACAGTAGGACCCTGGAGAGTCAAGTCCTCACATCTCTCAGTTTGGCAGCCTCAGCCTTGTCTGATTGTTACTTCTGCTGCAGGGACATTTCCACATCACGAGCTGAGTCCATGGTGTATTTGAGACTCCACAAACCACTAAAGCAAACTCTCAAAAAGAGAGTAGTAAGAGTAACCTAGCAAATACCAGAATCACAGAATAGCTTGGGTTGGAAGGGACCTCAAGGATCATGAAGCTCCAACCCCTGAGCCACAGGCAGGGCCACCAACCTCCACGTTTCATAGCAGCCCAGGCTGCCCAGGGCCCCATCCAACCTGGCCTTGAACACCTCCAGGGATGGACGGGGCATCACAGCCTCTCTGGGCAGCTGTTCCAGCACCTCACCACTCTCATAGCACAGAACTTCCCCCTGACATCCAACATAAATCTTCTCTCCCTCAACTTAAAACCATCTTTGGCAAAGTTTTTCCTAATATACAACCTGAACTTCCCCTGGCACAACTTGAGGCCAGTCCCTCTCATCCTATCACTGTTACTCATGGGAGGAGGCCAACCCCCACCTCGTCACAGTCGCCTTTGAGGCAGCAAGCAACTCAAAAACGCCCCCAGGTTTGCATGGAGCCCATGCCCTGAGAATCTACTCAAGTAGAAGCTGAGACTACTGAACACTTTGCAGTAATTTCCCAATTCAAAACCCTTGAAAAAAAAAGTTTCTTGTCATGGTATGATTAGACAGAAGTGGTCCTTTAGGAAGGCAGAAGACAAAACCCTCAGGGACACGAAGTGTAGCCATGATGCTTCTGACTTCAGCAGACTTTCTGGAAATGCTTCTTAAATGTGTGGGTAACTGAGAGACAGGAGACCCAGATAGGTGCTGGATGGTCCTACTGGAGATCTACAAAATATGGAGGATATGGCACTGGGCACCTTGCTCTGGGTGCTCCTGCTGGGGGAGAGTTGGGCCAGAGGGACCCAGAGGGGCTCCAACATCAGCCATTCTGTTACCCTATGATTCTGTGACCTTTGGACTCATTTTGCCATCAGTTCAAGCAGTGAGCTTTGCTGTCACCTCACAGACAGCTTGCACTGCCAAACCCTTTGGCCATCCCAAAAGTCACTGAGCTATTTCCTACGCGTATTAGGGAAGCAATCAGAGGGAAGCTTATTTGTCATAATTTGTTTTTGCCTTCAAATCTTGGCTGAGTTTTCCCTTACAACAATAAACTGGTGTCCCCTTCTCCCCCTCCCCTTTTTTTTTTTTCCCCCAAATGATATCACAGCAATAAAACACACTGGAGTGAATTTTACCAGACCATTCATACACAGCATGGGTGGGTGAAGGCAGAGGCCACACTGCAGTACCACCCCCAGGCACATATTAACGGGGCCCATAAAACACACCCTGTTGTGTCTTTTGGCTTAATTGTCAAATGGTTTCCAGATTTAAAGCCCCCGAGTAGAATCTTTTAGAAGATCTACGCTCATTAGGAAACATCAAAAGCAACAGTAAACATAGGAAATGGGAGCTGCCATTTCGAACTCGTGGAGACGTACATCAGTCAACGGGGCTGCTAACTTTTTCTTTTATATTATCCCAACCTGATTAAAAAGAAGAAAGGGGGAAAAAAAAAAGCAAAAATAACCCCAAAAAACTAGTAGCCAGAAACTGAATACATCAAAAATTATGTATTTTTCACCAACTGATGGTCTGCTTATGCTCTCATGGTCCTGGCTAGTCTTTTGAGTTATAAGAATGTATAAGAAAGTAGGAAGAAAGTGGAATCTTGATGATTAAAAAGCACTGGCAACAGCTTGCAAAAAGGAAGGGCAACTCTGTGTACCTCAGAGCTTTGGGGTGCCCATCCTGAGGTAATGTGAAGTTGTTTTGAACTCTACATCAGTAACTATCCCTTAATCACGTCTCAAAGATCCTACAAGCACTGGCTGTTTCACCTTGTTTCAGTCTTCATTTCCTTGAATTCAAGCCATCACAGGGTGGTGCAGTAACTTTCTACGGATGTTTCTTTGATGTCATCTCCCAATTCAGAGCATTTTGCAGCTATTCTCATGGCACCTGGGCAGACACACAGCAACAAAACCCCTGGAGCCCAGCTGTGGTGTGGGACGGTCTGGAATCAGAGCCCCTCTGCTCATAACTTTGGTATCAAACAACCCCACACCCCTCAGAGTGACCATTGGACCTCAAGCCTGAAAATACCCCAGTTTTTTGCTAAGTCTTAGCTTGACAAGTTTCACCAGAAAAAAAGGAAGAAAGAAAGACAGTTTTCTGCTTCATTGGTGAGCATAGGATAGTTGGCAAGCACATTTGCTTGATTGTCTGTGTGACCTTCAGAGGAACCATGAATCCTCTATGTGCTGTGTTTCCACATTTCTCCTTCACTCTTCCCCTCAGATTTTAGATGTCAGGTAAGTCTATGTAGGCAATAAAAGCATTTTAGGGGTTCCCCAGTCTTGGGAATAGAAACCAAGGGGAAAAAACTATCAGTACTTCTACGGTGTATACAGTATGTCTGCATTCATAGATCACCTGGAGAGGTCCATCCTCACATTCAGGTACTTTAATACTATCTGTGTTGTTCTCAAGTAGATGACTAGAACAGTCTACTATCAGTTTGCTAATAGAAGTGTTTGAAAACAGCCAGATGACTTGCACTCTGGAATTCCCAATAATTCCAGGACAATAAAGTGGACAATAAAGAGGGTTTGTTATGAGTAGTTCAGACCACAAACTACCATCTGCACATTGAAACTTGGATGGCACTAACATTACCGTTTTTCTCTGCTCAACTTCTTCCTGAAATCTGCTGCCATTCCAAGGGAACTATGCATTATATGACTGTATGTAAAATGAGGTTGATAACACTTTCTTTCTCCCTCTCTCTGCCTGTTTTTGTCTATCAGTGCTGGAGATTCTCCTGGTTGTTTTTCAGAACGTAGCATTAGACATCACAGCCTCAACCTATTCCTCTCCTAGGACAATTCCCTTGCAAGTGATGGTGTAACATAGACATTATCATGCACACTGGTGCCTTTGCCTGCCTTCTACCAATTTCAAATCACAAGGGTGATTTGAGCTAACAGTGAAAATAGAAAGTAGTGTCTTCAAGTTGAAGCCTGAGAGTAGCAAAGAGCCAGTGGGAAGATCCTCAGCTGTTCTCTTAGACCTCCAGGTGGAAAGCATCAGCTTTGGCAGTAATTTTGTCTTCATAAAGAGGCATGGATATCACAACGCTACACAACTGGCTTCACCAAAACATCATGCCAGCAATGCCAAAGCATGAAGATGGTCCTTTTGGGAAATGTTGCAAAGGGCATGTGAGTGGTGAATAAGGTGAACATCTGCAGAAGGTTTTTCTGTCTCTCTGCCATCTTCTTTAAAGACTGGATGTTGTGTTGAGGGACATGGTTTAGTGGGAGCTATTGGGAATAGGTGAACGGTTGGACTGGATGAGCTTTTAGGTCTTTTCCAACCTTGGTGATTCTATGATTCTACGCTTCCTGCACCGGGAGAAACTCATCTTTTCAGCCCTGAGAGAGTGGTATCTTTCTCAAACATGAAATACGGTGCAGATTAACATGAAAACCAAGTCACAGAGACATAAAAAAAAGAGGGCTGGAAGGATGAGGAGAGGTCATCAAGGCCTCTTCTTTCCCTCCAGGCAGGATCAGCTCTTCCTAAGCCATTTCTGACAGATGTTTGTCTAATGTGTTTTTAAAGACCTCAATTGGTTCAAGAATCACAGCCTCCCCAGGCAATCCACATTAGTGCTTAACTGGCTTTATGGTTAGCAACTTGCCTCTCAAGTTTAGCTGAGCTCTCCCAGGGTTCAGTTTAAGACCATGACTTCATGCCTCGCTCCCTGAGGATACAGGGAAGAGCTTATTTCCTTCCTCTTTGCAACCTTTTTTTTATGTAGTCAGAGTGCTGCAGGGAACCCTGGATAATGCCTTCTCACTGCTGTTTTGATGTCTGTGCTGTCGGCTAACTTCAGCTGTGCCATGAGCTCCCACGTATTCCTGTAGGGTTTACGCTCACTTTCAACATGGCTAAATTCAACCCTTCTGCTCTCCTGCTGCTGGACAGTGATGGTGACACAACAGCTGTTAGGTCTCTGCTCAGCACCACGAAGGTTGCAGGGAAGACTTGTTCTCTGTGGACTTTTGACAGCAGGGCTCTGTGCTTGTGGAAGGCTTCTGCAAGTACAGCAATGCAGGTGGTCCCCTGAAGGGGTGATGTTTGTTCTTGGCTCCACAATGCCAGTCTGTGACAGTAGAAATATCACCCATACCCTCTCTTAGAGTCTGTGTTGGCTTCAATGAGGTCTGTGATTCCTGACTGTTTAAGCTTTACTCTTAATCATTCTGAATCCATGCCCTGTAAAAATGATCTTGCCAAATTTACCCATGACATAAATAAAGAACAAGCTTTAACGTGGTCTCTGTACTTCCTGTGCATATCACTGCCCATTGGCTCATAAGGTCCCTTTGGACCTAAGCAAAGCCCACCAGGGACCACAGTGGCCTCGTGTGTTTCATTTCATCCATAACAGCTATGTACAAAATACTGCCCTCCAGATAGGCTACCAAACCTGTTTAAAGTCTCCTCCATTAAAGAGCTGAGATATTAACATGAATATGACACACCAGGAGGCTGTGCTGACATTCAGGGAGACCTGGAGGACAGACTGGAGAGCTGACTGGAAAGGAACCTGATGGGACTCAGTGGTCCAACGAGAGTCCTACACCTGGGGAGGAATAACTGCAAGCATCAGTACAGGTTATACAAAACACCCTAAAAACATTTCAGCTTGTGTGCCCATAGCCATGTCTCCACTCATGAAAGACTGAGCAAGTAAAAGCTTGAGGAATGGCATTACATTTTATGCTGGAAGAACAGCTAAGCCTTGCTAGCAGGTCCTGAAGACAGATAATAATATATGAGATGGGTTGAGGCCAACAGCTGCTCCCATCCCTCCTCTCTGCGCGGGTAATCAGGAGACATTTCTGACAAATTATAAATGACTTTCTGTCATCTTTCAGAGCAGCCATGCAGTATTGTCTCACAATGAATATAACCACTTTTTTTTTTTTTTTTTTTTTCCTCCTTCACCCCCTCCTTTCTATCAAGGTCTGTATGAGCTTCATAGCCTTCCATTATCAGCCCACATTGCCAGGCAGGAGGCTTCCCTCCAGCTCCCAGACTGTTTTTTCACTTCAGAAGCCAGCAGGGAGTGGGAAGCACAGCAGAGGCCACATTCCTGCCATTTATTTGCCTTGCAGCCCGGTTGCCTCACTTTGTTTACCCTGCTAGAGGTACTGGCAGCCTGCTCCAAGACTTCATCTTGTGCTTGGGCATGCAAAGCTCCAGAAGAGAAAACAAAAGTGTATTGTGCTCAGAAAAGGTCACTATCACTTCCTAGGTGATGTAGGCTTTCACTTGCATCTCTCTGTAGCAGGATTTGAAAGCCTGTCCCAGCTACCCCTGGTTACAGCTGTACTGCAATTCAGCTTTGTGTCTGGGTTGATCTGAGGATGAAGGCCAGTGTCCCTGCAAAGAGTTGGGAATGGGAAATTCCTAAGGTTGTGATATGAGAAAAGAGATCAAGATGTAGACCTGTGACAAAGGGACACCACTGGGATAACCCACATTGTATTGCTCCATCACAAACATTTTCCCATTGGTTTTCTTACGCTTTCCATTTCATAGTGGGTGAATGTTTTGTTCCTGCTCCTACTGAAACCAACAATGCTCCAAGATGCCCATTCCATGGGATTGGATTAATAAATATTAAGCAATGACTATGCTGAGTTGACACATCAGCCTGTGTAGCAAGACATAGCTCATGTTGTGGATGCCCCATCCCTGGAGGTATTCAAGGCCAGGCTGGATGTGGCTCTGGGCAGCCTGGGCTGCTGGTTGGCGACCCTGCACAGAGCAGGGGGTTGGAACTGGGTGAGCACTGTGGTCCTTTTCAACCCAGGCCTTTCTATTATTCTATGACTCTATGTGATGCCTTGTCTATAAGGCATATGTCTATGTGATGCTATAAGGAACATGAACTCTCTCCAGCCAAGGCCAAGAGTCCAGCTGCTCTGGCCCTAAGATCAGACACAATTCACTAAGGAAATTCTGGAGTCGACATCTATTTCTATACCAGCTCATTAAATTGTTACCGAATTTTTCTGGGCATGGAAACAAGTTCACCTGTGGCTCAGGACTCAAAAGAAGCCAAGATCCATTCCACATAAATAGTTTGAGGTAAGCTGCCTAGATTTGGAGGGCACTCAAGTTTAAAAGCATGGATGCAGGCTCTTCCATCCACATGGTCTTAGAGTCATGGACAGTTTCAGATATATTTAATTTATTTGGGTGGACGTAGTATTGAGTTCAGTTCTTGCTATTTCTGTCACCATGCCATACAATCTTTCTCATAAATACATTTGAGCTCAAGATTTTGAGGTTTCCATGAAAAGAGTTGTAGCTGGTAAGGCCTCTGTAAACTCCTTAACAGTCCTTTGAGTCTTTTAGTAGAAAGAAATTAGTATAAGTTAGTTCAAGAAATTCAAGAAGAATCATAAGGAAATATAGAAGTAAGAGCAAGAAAATTTAGAC
Source organism: Tetrao urogallus (assembly GCF_951394365.1). Taxonomy (NCBI): domain Eukaryota; kingdom Metazoa; phylum Chordata; class Aves; order Galliformes; family Phasianidae; genus Tetrao; species Tetrao urogallus. Next base: position 2,402,301 of record NC_136813.1, on the reverse strand, counting down.
GTAGAAAGATTTTTACTTTTTTGCAGTAAACATGAGGTCAGTAGTTTATGCTATTTAGCTTTGCCTTGAACACATTGTAGAAAAAATGTCTGCTTTCTCATTTGTCTGCTTTTTCCTAGACTTGAGGTAATTTGGTAAAATATATCAAAATATACATACACAAATAAGGAAAATACCAGCAACCCTGAGACATTCCTTTGACACTGAGCTCATCCCCATTTTGGTGTGAGGCTGATAGTTTCCCTCTAGAAGAACATGAACCCTATCAATGGTTGGGATTTTCAGACTTATCCCTACATTTTCAAAGGACTTTTGTTTCAATCCCCTGAGACAGCCATCATTACGTATATGTCCCATTCATGACTGTGTGTCTCACTGTGCTTGACGAGGCTCAAACTAAAGCAACAGCCCTTACCTTGAAGAGGTTTTACGAAATGTCATTGAAGTTAGTGGAGGATACACAGAAAAAAAATAGCAACCCACCACCATTATTAGTTTCACCATACAACTCTGTTCTGAAAACTGCTGCCATGAGTGGTGATGTGGATGTGTTTGTATATACATGCTGCTGTGTTACAGCTGTTTCTGAGGTGAGATTCACATGTCCAAAGTGCACATGGACATATGAGGCTCACCAGGTTCTTGGCTGCATCTTCTGCTCTCACTCAGACTCTTTGCTTCTACTTATCCCTTGCCAAAACCTTGGCGCCCGATGGCTGCCAAACACGCTATAGGAACATCTGCCTGCCAGAAAGGCATCTGCAGGGAGTCCACTGCTGATATACTTCTCTATGGAAGCTGACAGCCTCCGAGGCTTGGAAGAGTTGCTCAACTCCTCGTGGCTCTTCCACTCTGCACCCTTTCCACTGCAGCACCTTCCTTGACCATCGAGACATAGAATCACCGAATGTCATGAGTTGGAAGGGAATCAAAAGGATCACCAAATCCAACACCTGGCTCCACTCAGGACCACTCAAAATTCAAATCCCGTGTCTGAAAGTGTTGCCCAAATGCCTCTTGAACTCCAGCAGCTTGGTGCTGTGATCATTGCCCTGGAGAGCCTGCATCAGTGCCCAACCACCCTCTCAGTGAAGAACATTTTCCTAACAGCCAACCTGACCCTCCCTTGACACAGCTTCATTCTGTTAATGGAATTTTTCCAGCAGGACCCACCATTTTCAGTCTCCTGCATGAATTCACACACTACCCATTTCTCTGTTATCCCCTTAAGAGCATTTCTGTAGCACCTCAGTATTTCACACCTCCTTGGCTCATCTTCATGGCTCAATGGCCAAAGTTCCCAAGCGCTGCAGTGGGAGAACATATCAAGCTGCAATACAACAAGGCTTTATGGAAACATGCTAATAGAAAGAAATAATTTCAATTCCTGGGATGGCACATGATTCAAATCTTGAAGATTTTGCTCAGAATTGTCAGTCTATCCATGTTTTGTTTTCCAGTCGTTCCAATTACCTCTCCCCACTCATCTCTTTTTTTATCTGTCTATATAAAATCTGAGTAGGTCTCAGCCTACCCTTGTAATGACGCGGTGACACCCTGACCTTGCTCATACCTTACAGGCTTTATTGCAGTAAAAATAATGTGTGTTTAGAGCACATTTTGTCAGTCAGAAGCACCTTTACATGGAGCCCTGTTGGCATGGACTTCTTGCACCTCTACCTCTGTCCTCAAGAAGAGCCCCTTGGGGTTAAAGGATTACAGTGCTGTAGTAAAACAGTAAATGAGCAAAGCTGCAAACATTTTTCTCCACCAAAGTGGAGGCATTTAGCAGATGCTCCTTTTCTTGCAGCAGCCAGGCCATGGTCTTGTTCCTGGACAGGAGGAGTGAAGCTGCAGATCCTTAGCATAACTCAACAGCGCAAGAGTATTTGGGGACCAGTTTGCATCGCTTCAGCTCTCTGGTACAATCACATCCTTCCTTCCCAGAATTACTTTTTTTCACAATTCCAAGCCAAAATAAGAAGAAACACCATTCCTGCAATGTCTTTCAAGGAGCAGGAGGTAGGGAATGTGTGTAACATGTGTTTTGCAGTAGGACATCTTACCACAGACCCATCCATCACTGTCCATCCCCACTGCTGGGCTCTGGCAGCAGATCATCACTGGAGTCCGGGATCCACCTCCCTTTCAGAACTGATCAAAGGCTGAGATTGGGAACAGTATAAGCTTTCCTGGCTGGGATTGCAGCCCAGCTGAAGCAAGTAACACCCTGTCTTTGAGAAGTAGGTTCATTTTAACTGCCCTGCCTGTCTCACACCCTGAACAGTAATTCTCACTGAACTTGATGATCTCAGAGGTCTTTTCCAATCCAAATGGTCCTATGATTTTAGCACAAAAGGAGAACACCAGTGCAACTTCCAGCCAAAAAGCCTGCAGCAAACTGGTGTTGAGTAAGGCTCACCCTCAGCAGGAGCTGTCCTAACACAGGACATCACATGAAATAGCTGCCAAACTCTAAACAAGGTCACTGAGTATGTCAGAGATGAGCCCAAACATCATTCAGAAAATATTACAGCAGAAAAATTCCACTGGGACCTATTAACATGAGCACACACTGCTTCTGCTTCATGACTTCTCATCTGCCAGTGCTTCATGTTGGGCAGTCATGGTGCCAGGCAGGAGGATGCCAAGCACTGGTCCTTTGTGGCCATAACTGGGTGGGAAAAGGTGACTCCCTGGGCTGAGTGTAGGGCTCATGGCTTTGCAAGAGGCAGAAAGAAATCCCTTCCATGGTTTCATCTTTCAGATTTAGATTGGAAATAAGGAAAAAGTCTTTTACAATGACAGTAGTGAAGCACTGGGACAGATTGTCCATGGTTTTGGTAGATGCCTCGTCCTTGGAGACAATTAAGGTCAGGATGGATGGACCTCTGAGCACCTGATTGAGCAGTAGGTGTTCCTGTTCATTGCAGGGGCACTGGACCAGATGGCCTTTAAGGGCCCCTTCCAACTCAAGCAATTCTATGATTCTATGATCTTCTCCTGAAAGGTGAAGGCTACATGCATGGGACCTTGAAAGATTTCTGCAGGCTGCAGTAGGATACAGACTGACAGCTAGGACCAGAAACATAAAAATTCAGCCAAGACAAAACTTCCAAGAAGTGAAAGGGAATAGGAAAGAAAGCCCCACCTGGTGAGGTTAGCATTGGTCCATGGGATGCTGCAGAGGCAATAGGGGCAGCCTGTGAAGATGTGTCTTTCCTTTGCACCAGCAGAGGGGAGCGTCTTGGGCACATGGCAATAGAAAAGATCTGAACCCATGGTCTACTGCTACCATAGCAAGAAGGTAGTGCAGAGCCTTTCAGAGATCAAATGCAGGCTACCCAAAGAATTGTGGCCTCCCCAGTTAGAAAGTACCGTACGCCATTACCCCCTCTTCATTCCTCTCCATAAAAAAAACTACAATTTTCTCCTGCATTAAATTTCTTTGCTTCTTTCCCTGCCTCACTGGCTTGGGTGAAAGGCTTGGCCGTGTGCTGGAGTTGTCACAGGTTCTTGTAAGCACTCCATATATTATGAGGGCTGACTCCCACAAAGGCTTTGCACTCAAGCTCCATGACAGTGTTTTCCAGCACAGCCTTGTTGCTTCCAATTACCCTGACACGGGGCTGAAGGAGAAGCAAAGATTCGTGTCTCCTATCTGGAGATTTGCAGGAAACTTCCCTCAGTATCCTTGTTCACCTTCCTCCTTGTGGATGAGTTACAGCACAAAGAAAATGTCAGCATCCTCCCCACCTGCTTTGGTGAGCAGCCGGAAACTCACACACAAGGAAGAATTATGCATGTACTGAGGCAGAACATGTCATATTGTTTAGGCTTCAAGGGCAAGCAACAACGTGGGACGTGGCATGAATCACAGCTGTGGCTTGCCTGGAGGATAGGGTACCATGCATGGGGCAGCTGGTGCTGATTATCCAGAGGGGTTTTAATTCCTCCCATTATAATTGGATCCAGTAATTCATCCTCAGCATGGGCTGCATGTCTGTTCTCTCCGGAATATCCCAGGGAGGGGTTTGTAATCCATCACAGGGAGATAGCCAGCTATTCCTCTTCTTTGTTTTCTCCCAGGTGACTTCAGAGCAGCCAATGTGTTTCTACCACCTGAGGCACACAGAGACGATGTCCTGTTGTGCTCAATCCCCAACAGGAGGCACCATCAAAACCAGTGCTTCTAGCTAAATGAAATGGAGGATAAGCAGATTGACAAGCAGGGAGAAAATGCCAGAAGTGGAGGTCTCACAAATGCCTCACAATGGAAAAGAAAAAAAAAAACAAACAAAAAACCATCCAATAATGTGATGTCAGCTCACACAGTGATATAAATCACATATCAGAAAACGAACTGTCTGCCTTAAACCCTAGCTCAAATAACTGCTCATCTTTCTTTCCACTAGTAATTTTCACATTAAAAAGCTTTGCAAAACCGTGCACAGACAACCAGGAAAGTGCCTTCACCTCCCAAACAAAACACGGGACTGCCTAGCACCAAATACCCCAGGACTTCAGAGCAAGAAGAGTCAATCATAGAATCATTAAGGTTGAAAAGATCACAAATATCATTAAGGTTGAAAAGATCACAAATATCATCCAGTTCAACCATCAAACTATCACCACCATACCACCAACCCCGTCTCCAAGTGCCACATCTATACTTTTCTTGAACATCTTTAGGGAGAGTGACTGCACCACCTCCCGGGGCAGCCTGACTGAATACTCTGTGCATCATATGTTAAGTGCTTGGAGAGTAATTCACAAGCCACAAGGCATCTTCACATGCTGCACTGGCTGGAACAATTTAGATGGATTCTTAAATGAAAGCAACATAACTAAGCTCTTCAGAAGATCAATCTCTATAAGACCTTCAAGACAAGAACTCCAAGTCGTCTGAATATTCTTTCAAACTTCCCCATGGGAGAAGTGGTAGATTCACCATTCCTGGAGGTTCTCAAGAAGAGGGTGGATGTGGCACTGAGGGACATGGTGGGGATGGACTGATGGTTGGACGTGGGGATCCTAGTGGTTTTTGGCCAACATCAGTGATTCTACGATTCTGTATGAACAGATGTTAAAATGAGGGGTGTAGAAACCACTCTATCTTCAGCTCAGTCTCAGTCATCCTAACCAGTTCAATCTGCCATAACAGCACAAGAATGGCTGTGCTGGGCTGGGTCAAAAGTCCATCTAACTTGGTGTCTAACACTGGCAAAAGCAGAAAATATTGTAAGTAAGTGTACACCCTGCTCTTGGCAATCCCATCTTGTTCAAGGTATCTTCTCATACCCCACGTGTTAGTTTGGGGGCTACAGCTCAAATAATGCACCAGAGATAAATCTTCAGGAGGACAGTGGGCAAAAAGTCACTTGGGGCTGTTAGGAGCATCCCATCTCTTCCCACCTGCCTCCTCAGCTCATTCATCTCTGCAGCCCTGCTCCCAGGTGTTGACAAAGTTGGCATGTCCAGCCACAGTAGCTTTTCACCAATGGCTGCTAATACCTCAGCAACCCGTACCCTGTGGTTAGAAATGATCGCAGAGCTCTGTAGTTCATAAAAATTCCGAGATTATTAGTTTAATAATAACTCTAGTCTTTCCATGTCAGTACATTACAGACCCCCGGCTAGGCGCTTTAAATCCAGGACTATGAGAGAATGTTGTAAAGTCTCCAGCCCACAAACTTTTTTTTTTTTTTTTTTCCTTGAGAAAGAGGAAAATTAATAAGACAACCTAGAGAATGGGAATAAATCCAGGAGACAAAGCTAAAGAATGAGAGAGGGGGGAAAAAAAAGAAAAAAAAAGTGGAAAAAAGCCAGAGGGAAAAAAGATGGAGGCTGATAAATGGGTCTGTAGAAAGGCACATTGAAGCTTTGTTTACAGTCTCATGGTACCAAAGCATTCAGCATTAATAGCCTTCGACACCTTGTAAACTCAGCAAAACTAATTTTGCAGAAAAGAAGTGCTTTCCCAGAACTCTCCTCTCTCTTGCTTAGCACGCATTTTCAAAGGCTGACCTGTCCCCTTCCATCATGACAGCACTAAGGAGGTAGGAAGGTTTACCAGGATGCCTGGGGTAATGCCCCATGTGCTCCTGCAAAGACAAAACACAACAACAACCCCATCAGATCTTTAATGACCCCAAGCTCCCCATAGCACTCTGCTGGGACAATGGGCAAACTCACACACTTGTGAGGTAGCCAGTCATTACCACCCCAGTCTGATGGATAACGAGGCTGTGTAAGGCATTCCAAGGTCACACAGAAAGCTAGCATCAAAGCTGAGATAAAAGTGGGGGCTACACCTTGTGCTACTAACTGAGCCCACCCCGAAGCATGGAACGAACTGCATTGTGCTCCTTTACCATCATGTTCATGCAGCCTAACAGGCATGGCTGTGCTGGTGCACCCCAAGTCAAGTACCCTTGTTAGGGTCAGGCTGACCAAATGTGTTCATGGTCCAAAACCCTTATGGACAATTCTCACGATGCCCATAGGAGGGTAATAGTGGTGGCTGGGCACAGCAGGTGACTGTTATTCCCTCTGTAAGAAGGACATGAAGGGCAGCATGCACCCACCTTGGTCCCTCACATATTCAGAAGCTCAGCAAGCTATCAGTCAGTGCCTTACATAAACACAGTCCAGTCTTAAAACACCACACAGTCTCAACAAGGACAGCAGATAAGCAGAGCCATACCCCAAAATCTATGTTCATCTCATACCAAGGCTTGAAGAACCCATATTGGTTTAGCATCCCCATGGATAGAAACCACGTATGGGTCAACTCCGCCTGCCTGTGTTGCTCCTCTAAAGAACAGAAGCATAGTTCCCCCCACCAGTGATCATGGGTGTTAACAAAGCACAGATGGAGGCTTCAGCTGTTCTATCCTTGCTGATCCTGAGGGTGGACGTGCACCAAGTTGAAGCAGAAGGCATTTTGAATGAACAGAAGCTGGTGGGCCAATGCAGAACAGCAAGGGCAAAGAAAGGAGTAGGAATTCAGAGTTCTTAGAAAGTGACCTTTTCCCCAAAACGAAACTTTTTACATGAAATTTTCCCCGTTGACATTATCTGTGATAGTTTTTTTGTCGGAAGTTTATCTGCTCATTCTTGAAAGCTTCCACTCATCCTGCTCCAATGAATATTTCTCTATACTTCATGAAACACCATTAAAAAGAGAAAAATAGAAGCTACCCTGGATTAGCAGGAATGGTAACCATCTGCACTGAGGGAAACTGAAACTGAGGGTCCCATTAGAAGGTGGTAAAGCAGGATTACTTTCTCCTGGTCTTCCCAAAGGAAGGAAGGGAGGAAGGGAAGGAGGGGGAGGGAGGGGGGGAGGGAGGAAGGAAGGAAGGAAGGAAGGAAGGAAGGAAGGAAGGAAGGAAGGAAGGAAGGAAGGAAGGAAGGAAGGAAGGAAGGAAGGAAGGAAGGAAGGAAGGAAGGAAGGAAGGAAGGAAGGAAGGAAGGAAGGAAGGAAGGAAGGAAGGAAGGAAGGAAGGAAGGAAGGAAGGAAGGAAGGAAGGAAGGAAGGAAGGAAGGAAGGAAGGAAGGAGGGACATGGTTGAATTTTCTGATGGAAAGCACTGATGGGGTAAAACCCAGCAGGTCCTAATAGTTCAGATTTATTTTTTATGCCTCCCTCTTGGGAACAAAGGGGACAAAGCCGCTGGGCGCTTGGTTGAAGAAGGAGCTGCCCTCAAACTGCCTCCTTCCAAAGAATGATGGACTGGATCCAGGAAGCTGTCAGGAGAACCAGTTTATGGGCCCCTGTCAGCCTCCAGTTACAGGTCATTCTCTCCCCCTAGCACAGGTAACATGAGCTGGAGCTTCCCAAAGATTAGCTGACAGTCATAACAGCCAGGCTGGAAGCGTGACCCAGCCATGCCACCTCTGCCACATACAACCTCCTTCCAGCTCTGTCACCCGCAGTGGATTTCACACTGCTGATCTGTGTCTCAGAAGATGTAATTTTTCTCTCTCCTGGTCCCTACGTAAGTGTGGTGAAGCTGGTGACTTCCTGACCCTTTCGTAGCACAGTGAGTGTCAAGGCTGAAATTGAATCCCACCCTCTCCAGTGAAAACAAAGGAGGCAAAGAGCATAATTCTCCTGTCCCCAGCTCTCTGGAGTAACAGGCAGAGAATTTAACCAACACTTTTCTCCATCCCTGCAACATCACAACTGGCTTTGCTCTGCAAGAAGCTTGACTTGGCAAGCTGGAGATGCATCAATTCCTTGGTTGAAAGGTTTTTGCACAAACCAAAGAGTTGAGTCCTTTTCCAAGATCATCACTGAAGCTCAGTGGTTTCACCAGCATCACTGGTGAGAAAGCAAACAAGCAAGTAGAAAACTCTGCAGGACTCTCCCCTTCAACTGGAACCTTCATCTAAACACTCATGCCTCTAAATACTTCAGCATTGCTGAAGCATTGGCCCAGACTCATCAGGAGTGTTCTTGGAATTTCTTCTCACAGGGAGTGGCAGTGCACTGGCACAGGGATGTGGTGGAATCACTGTCCCTGGACGTGCTCAGGAACCACAGAGATTTGGCACTGAGAGATGTGGTTAGTGAGCATGGTGGGGGTGGGTTGATGGTTGGATTGGATGATCTTGATGGTCTTTTCCAACCTTAATGATTCTGTGATTCTTTGGTTCATTCAATGCTTCTGCTGGCTGTATACTCACTAAGCAACTTGTCTTTGCTGTCATCACATGGACAGTGAGCAACGTAAGACACGTGGGAGAGAATTCATCCAATGCATTCGGAGCAGTGCAGTGCAATCAACCTCAATGCTCACTCTTGCTTTCCCAGAGTGGGATGGGATTGTATACCTAAGAGAGCTTAGCTGGAGAGAAGAGCATGAGTAGAGCCCTGGTCATGAGAGATCAGAGAATCATGATTGTTTGAGTTGGAAGGGACATCTACAGTTCATCTGGTCCAACTCCTACAGCTCCATCAGGTGCTCAGAGCCCCATCTGTTCTGACCTTGAGTGTCTGCAGCAAGGGGGCATCCACAACCTCTCTGAGCAATCTGTGCCAGTGCCTTACTGCCCTTATCACAAAAAACTTCTTACGTCCAGTCTAAATCTTCCCTCTCACAATTTGAAACCATTTCTGCTTGTCCTATCATGTTGGAGCAGAAGCTAAATAACCTTTGGATTGCAAGATCCCAACAGAGTAGGGGAGGTTTGAAGTCCCTCTAAGATGCCTCTCCTTCTCAACAGGAGTCCCAGTGTTGGTTCTATGTTTCAAAACCACGAGGCTTGGGTGAAAACTGTAAAAAAACCTGTAAGAAGGTTAAACCACCTGATCTGCTTCCAGTAATAACGTAAACAGGAATCTATAACAGGACATACACACTTCCACTGCTCTGCTCCAACACAGATGATGTATGTTTATTTTTTCGGGAGGGAGGGACAATATGGGAAACAGAAATTTCCAGCCTTCTGAGAATTGACTGGGAAGGCATCCAAAAGCATCTGCTGTGTTAACAGAGGGTGAAGGAGAATGCTTGGGGTGATTCTAGCTGGGACGAGCTGGTTGAGCAAGACTTCCAGAGGGCTGCTGGGATGTATTTTTTAAGGGCAGTGCAATGGGCTTGTGGCTTCTCTCACCTGCCCAAATCTTGGCATCCAAGCTTGGCAATGACGAGGCTGGTTCACTCACAAAAGATTTGGGACAAAAACACACAAGGTTTAGCTTTAGACGGTTGTTAAATGTGACAGGAATATGAACTGATGAGAAACACATTGGTGTCTCACCAGTAATGAGCCTCATCCACGGCTGTTCTTACGGTCAAGAATTAACATTTCTGAGAAAATCTGTGTATGGTATTGAATTTCAGTACAGGGTCAGACTGAATATTGGTGACATTCTGCTGGAACGGGCCTCCCACCTCACCCCAGATGAAATGGCCCAACCTCTTATCTCTTCAGTTAAGGAGGAGGAGAAAATGGCTGATATTTGTTAGGTGGGCAAGGTGGTGATGAGTTGATGGTTGGACCAGATGATCTTAGTGGTCTTTTCCAACATTACTGATTCTGTGATTTTTGGCGCTGCAAACCTGCAGCCTTTGGAGCTGCAACAGGGCAGAGAGGGAATTCAATCTTGGAAAAGTTTTATCACTTTAGACTTTCAGAAGCCTGCAGCTGCCTTTGGACTGACACCTTTAGCCATGGAGCAGACAAATGTCACTGACTCTAAACAACCTTCTTGTAATTTCCTTTCCTGCAAGATTCATGTCGTGTCTCTTTGAAAGAGTGGATAATAGGACAAGGGGAAATGGTTTTAAGCCCAAGGAGGGAAGATTTAGGTTGGACATCAGGGGGAAGTTCTTTACAGAGAGATTGGTGAGGTGCTGGAACAGCTGCCCAGAGAGGCTGTGGATGCTCCAACCATCCTGGAGGTGTTCAAGGCCAGGTTGGATGGGGCCCTGGGCAGCCTGGGCTGCTATGAAATGTGGAGGTTGGTGGCCCTGCATGTGGCTCAGGGGTTGGAGCTTCATGATCCTTGAGGTCCCTTCCAACCCAAGCTATTCTGTGATTCTGTGATTCTGTCTGAGCCATGGCTCAGGATCAGGACAAATCGGAGAGGTTAGGTATTGCCATCTCCACACACAGATACGTAATCAACCAAAAATCCTCCATGCCCAGTTTACATTTTACATCAATTCACAAAGCTAAAATACCCTCGCAAAGCCCATCTCCCATTTTGATGATCTCCTACATACTTTGAAAGGTCACCTCTAAGATCAACAGTCCAACCCCAGCCAACCCACTCCTACCCCTTCCATTGACTGTGTCCATCAGTGGCACGTCTCCACGGTTCTAAAACCACATCCCTGGGCAGCCTACCCTAATGCCACTCTTTTTGAGAAGAAATATTCCCTAATACTCAACCTGAACCTCCCCTGGCATAACTTGAGGATAACTTCTCATCCTATTGCTGTTACCTGGGAGAAGAGACCGATCCCCACTGCACAGTAGTAAATTCGCCCAAAATATGGAATCCTGGGAGATCCCCTGGTTGTCAGGAATCCCCTGTCAGCCCATCAGGTGAGAAAACAATAGAGATGAGCTAGAAACATGCCAACTTCCCACCAGATCCTTGACAACATCCTACTGTCTCTTGAAACATTTAGATCTCAGCTGTGGGTTTGTTAAGTCCTCAGCAGGTCTGTGGAGGCACGGTCGTGGCAGGAGGTATGATAAAAGCTGAGACAAAAAGAAACAAACCAACAATCTCCTGTAAACAGGAGGGAAAAAAAAAAAAAAATCCAGGGATTTAGAAGGGAATAATTATTGCTGGACCCAAACCAGGTCATTTATCTAAAATCCCACATACCTTGGGGGCCTTCATCTGAAAAATGTCTCGCTTTTTTTTTTTTCCTGTTGTTTTAACCAGCTTGAAGCCTATAAGACAAAGACTTGAGGCACTAATAACTGTGGCTGATTTCTGCCTGGATGTGTTTCAGCCCTCTGTCTCTTCATGCTAACCAGCAAAACGAAAAATAATTAATAACACTCAAAATCCCCCACATTAAGCGCGAAGTGCCATTGTTTCCTTCGCATTCCTCACACTGATTCTGCAGGGCCTCGACCCAGCAAAGCAATTAAATACATGTGTGACACCGACAGCCTGACTAGCACTGTTGGCTCCGAGGAGATCCAGGCTAGTATTTCATCCAAAAAGGTGCTGGGCTATTCGTTGAGAAACTGCACGGACATCTTGAACAGGTTCTTGCTTGGAGTATTGCGAACACCCGTGATGATGTTTTATGTGAGCGTACGTATTTGCAAAGCTGGGCACGATAATCTAGCCCTGAAGGCTTGGATGTGCTTCCAACATAGCTACAAGGAGGGCATTGGTTGATACAGCATGGGTTGTGGGTTCTTCTGTAAAGTCACCCATAGAATGTCTCTGTGCTGGAATTGTTCCAAAGCATGAGAGCTCTCCTCTCCAAAGGGTTTCGTTTTTAGGACGCTGCTTTTGGCACCGTTTTGGACTGGACCAGTGGGCCGTTTCATGGACACCTCCCAGGCACAGCTCAGGAGGTCGTAGCACAAGGCAGTGACCATCTGAGTGTGTTGTGACAGGACAAGGGGAAACGGTTTCCAACTAAAAGAAGGGAAATTCAGGCTGGATGTAAGGAGAAGGTGTTTTTTTTTACAACAAAGATGGCAAGGCATAGGCACAGGTTGCCCAGAGAAGTGGTGGATTCCCCATTCAAGGTCAGGCTGGACGGGGCTCTGAGCACCCGATGGAGCTGTGGGTGGCCCTGTGCACTGCAGGGAGAGGAACCAGATGGCCTTTAAGGGTGTCTCCCAACTCAAACCATTCTGCGGTTCCATGAATCCCAACAGGCAGTGTGGGTACAGCAACCTTGTTTTGGACTGCAAGAAGGAACAACTGGATGGACAGAAGTCCTTCCTGCTGCTTAGCTTTGGGCTAGAGCTCACATCTAACCTCCCAGTCAGACCCAGTGACTGAATCACTCTCTTATCCCATCCGTTACCCAGTGGGAATTTATCTTGTGGCAGAGATGTTTATAAACCTTCACCCATCTGGAAGTCATTATCTCCAAATAAAGTTTATTTGAAGAAATTGTATTAAATGATTACATGTTATTTTTACCTCGGCTAGAAAGCAAACTGCTGTACCATTGCTGAGAGGTTCTCTTTGGTCCAGATTTGTTTTAGTATTTCATCCAGACTATCAGCATCAGGGTATGGCAGCTAATTTGGCTGTTTTGCTATAGTTGTCTGGTGGTCAGACAAAATTTATTAAGAGTTTGACTCTTTATTTAGTTTTATTTGTTACTGTTTCTCTTCTCCATCTTCTGTTAGGTCTGTCTATTGCCCATCTAAGTTGTCTCTTTATTTACTTTCTGCATTTTGCAGCAAAAAAAAAAAAAAAAAAAAATACATATTGAAGTCCAGAAAGGAGAAGAAAACAGATAAAAAAAATATCCCAGATCTGTTGCCAAATCGTTGTCATTTGTGTTGTGTACAGGGAAAAAGCTGGACAAGACAGTTGTGGGGCTGACTGCACTCCTAGTAAAAAGAAAATAAAAAAGCCATGAAGGACTAAAGCAGAGCAATGACCCCCAGCAAATGCATAGACTTGCAATCCAAAGGTGAACTTCAAGGATTGTGCAATCTTACTGCAGATCTTCAAGCTACAGATTGGTAACTCGTGACCCAACAAGGGGATGCCTTTCAAAGGGGAAATAAAACCCAAAAAACTGCTTGATTTAAGTAAGCTAGCTAGGAAAGAGTCAGATCAACCCCTAGGTCTGCCTAATACTGGCAGGTTGCCTCACACGTACCCCTCCTGCAGCCTCCCTTCTCCCACCCATCCATACAACCCAACCCTTGTACTGCAAGCTCCTTTTCTCTGCTCTTGATGAACACCACTTCTTCCCACTGATATCCATCCAGCCTGAGTATTGCTTTGATCACATCCTTTCCTCCCCAGGCAGCTCTTATTGGATTCTCCCATCTGTGCAGCATCTGCCCTAAGTCTCCTCCTTTTGGTTTCAAAGCCTGTCATCCCTCAGTCAGCATCAGGCGTCCTCCGATGCCAGGTTTTGCATCTGCTGCCCTTTCCACGTTTCTCAAAACCGTTCCTCTTTCTTGGCCAGAGGCCGAATTCATCACAGCACATGAGCAACTCAAGTTCAAGCGACGGCACTACTCGAGTGCTTTGACATCTTGGGCCAGTAGGATCCCTCCAGGTTGAACCTCAAGATAAAAACAGGAGATTTCGGGGCCCCTGCAGCAAAGGAGACACCATGAGCGGGTGGGAACACGAGGCCCAAGATGGGGAAAAGTTATGCAGCAACTGACCTACTGATTATTTAGAAGTAGTTCTGAACTGCAAGACATTTGATGTGCTTCCTTTCTATGTATCGTCATTCCCTACCATAAATCTGCCCAATATAGATGCCCCATGTTGGGTTTTTTCAAGGTTATGAGAGGTTATTTTTTTTCTTTTTTTTTCTTGCACATTATAAATTTCCCCCTAACATCATGTCACAGACCAGAAACAGCGGTGTGGCTCTGGCCAGGATCACCTTCCTGTGCTGCGTTTGCACCACAACTGGCACAGAGGACAACATCTGTCATATATATATATATAAAAACAGGCCACAACTTTTTGCTTTCACATCCTGTAGCTGCATTTCCACCATTCTGCAGTGATTTCTTAACTCCTTCATTATACCCCTTCAACAAGCAGGATAAATGTCAGCCAGATCCTGTGATTTGTATACGTTCAAAGTTTCCAAGCCCATCCTTATCAGCTTAATTTTTCCTCTTTATTTTTCTTGCTAATGACGTATTTGGAAAGGAATTCCATATTCTGGCAGGTTTATTAATTACATCCTGCTCTTTGTTTATTAATGAGCCTAAGTTCTCATTTTCCCCTGTTATAATTGTAGAGGGTTTTTATTTCCCTTAGCCCTCTCACGCTTAACATTAGCTCATAAATGTTTCCTTTCTTATGCCCAGAGATTTTCACTATTAGTTTAATTGACTGATGGCTCATCTTAAGTAGAGAACTGACTCATTGTGCGCTGGAGCTGTCAGCAAGTCAACTAATTGATAATCCATGCACACAGCCTGGGAGACAGAAAAGACTCAAAGCTGGGTTTCTCCTATATATTTGCACAGCACCTAGCACAATGCAGGCCAGAGCTGCCCCAAAGGTTGCTAAGTGTAACCACAATAGAAGGAAAAATAAACGGTGGGGATGTATGAAAAGGATGGGGAAAGGTCTCCACACAAAGCACAGCCTAGATGCTTCCATTTTCCAGGAGGCCCGTCTTCCATACTGATATCACAAATTCAAATGGAAATCCCAGTTCCTGGATAAAAGGAAATAAAATCATGGATGAAAATATCAGAAGAAAGTCGCTGTTGTTGGGATGATAGGCACTGAGAAAATGGTGTTCATCACATGGGAGTTAGGCTCTAGGACCTCTGAAGGTCCATTTCACATGGGACAAAGCCACAGGCATTTTTGATATGGGTCCATCAGTGAGGCAGAACAAGGCGCACAAGGGTAAAAAGCCTCAGCTGAAAGCAGCTCCTCATCCACCTCACCATCAGGAGGACAATTCCAAAGTCAGATCTCCCGTCAGGGGTCACCTCCACTAAGGTGGGCTCTGCCCTCTTCAAGAAGAGCTGAGTAAATGCAATTTGCTCAGCAGGGAGCTGCGGACTCAAAGTGAAAATGGGGAGAGAGCAGGTGGGTCTGTCACTCTTCCTTTGCTGATTTTTCCCCTCCATCCTTCCCATGACCCCTCTGGCCTTCTCCAGATGTGTTGTGTCTTACTCACCGAGCTTCACTCAGTGAGCTTTCTACATCAGAGTCTTCCACTGTCAAGATGGAGCAACCCAGGAAAGTCATTTGTGCAGCCCCAAAAGTGCTCTCACTGCACTGCTGGAGCTGGGACAACGCCTGCCTTGGTCGAGCATCCAGCATGTCAAAGGAGACAGCTCAGGAGCCTGCTCTTCTGCCATGAGCTTCCTCCTTCAGTCTACCCCTTTGATTTATTGTGCTTAAGCACTTCTGAGCACCTGGAAAGTGTTTTTGTCCCATTAATTTTGACTTGGAAGTTTCAGTGCTTCCCAGAAGAAAAATAAATCACTCAGGATGGGAAGACGTGCCCCACACAACCTCCTCCCTTGTCTGGATCCCTTTCTCCTGCCTTCCACTTTCTTTTCCCTCCTACTGTTTCCTTCCTCCTCCTCCAACAGAAAAGAGATGGTGATAAATGTGCCACACAAGGAATGAACTTCGCATACCAGGAGCCAGGAGGTAATGCTATCTGCCCAAACATCGTCTTGTTAAGCACCTAAATAAAGCTCTCTGCACCCAGCACAGATGAAGCCTGTGGTCCCAGGAGATAGGACACCCGGCTGGAGACATCAAATCCATGCAGGCATCTGTCTTTGCTTCGAAAACATTTGGTCCTCAGAAGTTTGAAACACCTGTAGGTGGTCAACGTCAGGTTGAAATCGCATTTCCTTTAAGGTCTCCCTGGTTCTCCCTGAGTCTCCTCTTCATAGAATCATTAAGGTTGGGAAGACCACTAAGATCACCTTGTCCAACCATTGGTGGGCACCTTCTCCACCATACGGTCACCTATTATCACCGTATCACTAAATCACATCAGCCAGTGCTCTTCTAACGCAAAGGTCTCAATTCTCTCTTCTCTGCAGTATTACCTCCCCCATCTCCCCAGCTTGATATCTTGACCCCCTAACTCGATATCTTCCTCCTCACAGGGAAGCAACCTATGGAAGCACACCCTGGTCTTACAGGACAGAGGACAAACCCCAAATTAGGCCTTTTCCCATTTTATCAGGCACTAAAGCATCTGCACTGTTGGTTTCTGTGGTCAAACCCATGCCCCAGCCCCCCAAAAACATCGACCCCATCTGAAAATCACACTATGTAAGCTAAACACTGCTGATATCTTCTGCCAGGATCACTTCTGCTCTGCACTGGGGCCACTATTCCTTTGTGTTGGGATATTTACTGAAGTCCTGATGATTAATATCCTCCCTTCCCTCACCACTTGGACAACTCATTCAGATTTCTTCCAGTGATGAGCACATGATGGATGGATTTGATACACTTGGCACTAAAGGAACTTCAATGAATGATATGTCTAATCATTACTTTTCTCTTTCTTTACTCTTTTTTTTCTTTCTTTTTTAAATTACATTCACTTGAAAGATGGCCTCAAACCTCCAAATGCAGACCTGGTGTAAGGTTTTCCACAATTCACTTCTCCTTTCAGTACAGGAAATACAAGGGGTGAACCACTTGTGAGTTCACTTTATGATTGTATTATATGACCTTTCTTTTTTCCCCTGGAATTTAGATTTATGTGGCCATTCAGCCTGTCATCTATCTGTCCCCAATAGACTTTGTCCACCTGTTGATTTTTAAACTGTCTTTGACAGAAAGCTGAACGTCTCCAAAGAAATTATGTTCCTATTTCTATGTTAAAATGAAGATCCAGAGGAAGGAGTGATGTCAGTTTAAACAACTTATTTCTTCTTAATAATTCTTATTCCATTAGCTGATTTTGATATGGTAAGTCTCCCACATAGCAAATCACAGGAGGGGAGATGTGCAAGAAAAACAGGAGAATTCTGATGGTGTAACAGAAAAAAACAGAATACCCCAAAAAATTAATCGGTTTGGGGAGAAATCAACTTTGACACATAAATCTACAAATATCAGACTGTTCCTCTTGCCAGTCTTTGTTCTTCCAGTTTCCATGTGGATCTTAAACTGCTGAAACTCCATGAGAAAGGTGCTTCCCTCTGGTATTTCTAGACTAGGAATATCTGAGGTAAATTGTTAGAAATTCTTACCATCTTGGGATCATCAAAGTTGGAAAAGACCTCCAAGATCGCCAAGTCCAACCCCACCCCATCCCCACATCCCTCCACATTTCTCATCTCCATGGTTCTTGAACACCTCCAGGCACGGTGACTCCCCCACCTCCCTGGGCAGCCTGTACCAATCCATCACTGCTTTTTTGGAGAATAATTTTTTCCTAGTATCCAATCCCAAATTTTCCCAGAAAGTAGATTTTTACATGCTTTCCAGTCCTTCTGCTGCAATCTCTAGGCCCAGCATGGAGGCCAGAGCAACCAGTGCCACCTTGTGTGTTCAAAATGACCACCCCTCCCAGAGGTGACGTCTGTCCAGAAATGTAGGACACGTTCCTCAAGGCTGTGGGTGTGAATTTCTTGTTGATGTCATTGGGAGCGAATCTAGGACACAACTATTCTCAATTTGATACTGATGCTGATGCTGATGCTACGAAGTTGGGAGGATTGGCTGACACGCCTGAAGGCTGTGTTGCCATTCAGCAAGACCTGGATAGGCTGGAGAGCTGGGCAGAAAAAAAATGGATGAGGTTTAACAAAAGCAAGTGTAGAGTCTTGCATCTGGGGAGGAATAATTCCATGCACCAGTACAGGTTGGGGGATGAGCTGCTGGAGGGGAGCTCTGCGGAAAGGGACCTGGGTGTCCTGGTGGATGACAGGTTGGCCATGAGCCAGCAGTGTGCCCTTGTAGCCAAAAAGGCCAATGGCTTACTGGGGTGCATTAAAAAGAGCGTGTCCAGCAGGTCAAGGGAGGTGATCCTCCCCCTCTGCTCTGCCCTGGTAAGACCTCATCTGGAGTACTGCGTCCAGTTTTGGGCTCCCCAGTACAAAAAAGACAAGGATCTCTTGGAAAGAGTCCAGCGGAGGGCCACGAAGATGGTGAAGGGCCTGGAGCATCTCTGCTATGAGGAAAGGCTGAGTGAACTGGGTCTGTTCAGCCTTGAGAAAAGAAGGCTGAGAGGGGACCTGATCCAGGTCTATAAATATCTAAGGTGTGGGGGGCAGAATGGCGAGGCCGGACTGTTTTCAGTGGTGAGTGGAGACAGGACGAGGGGAAACGGCCGGAAACTGCAGCATAGGAAGTTGTGCACAAACATGCGCAAGAACTTCTTTACAGTGAGGTGACGGAGCACTGGAACAGGCTGCAGGGAGGTGGTGGAGTCTCCTTCTCTGGAGATGTTCCAGACCTGCCTGGATGCCGACCTGCGCGACCTGCTGTAGGGAACCTGCTTTGGCAGGGGGGTTGGACTCGATGATCTCTGGAGGTCCCTTCCAACCCCTACAATTCTGTGATTCTGTGATTCTGTGAATTTAGACTCTGTCAGCAATTGAAGTGAATTGCCTCACTGAGTGTCTGTTTCTGTCTTATACTAAATATAAAAGTAAGGAAAGAAAGAACGTAAATGAGACAAAAAATACATTCCAAAAAGAAAACTGTAAAGAAATGGTATCTCCTCTACTCCCTGCTGCTCTTGAGAAGTTACAGCACAGCATTCAAGAGCATCAGACAGTTGAGCCTTTTCCAATTCCAGAAGTGCAGCTCAACACAACTTCATTTTAAGGGATTTACTGGGTAAAACCAGTGTGAAAGCAGGTGAGTGTGTTTTACAAAGCAAGATAGACATGAGTGTTCTACCTGCAGTGCTGTGAAGTTATATGGATGGTCTTCAGCTTTTGAGAGATACTGGAAGAGCAAAATGTTGCATGTCAGCATGGGTGCTGTAGTAGCACTACTTACACATCACACTGCTGAGGAGATCCACTGGGGAAAGCACAATAAATAACACAACTACTTAGTAACTCTGTAGTGCCCTTCATCCAAACATCTCCAAACACTACGCAAACATTTGTTAGAACTGCCACTGACCCCGGGTAAAGCCACGCTATCTTTACTGTGCAGCAGATAAGAAAATTGAGGTGACATTATTTCCATGATCTTGTGACAGGGGTCAGAGGAGAAGCCCAGAGTTCTACCACCCGCTGCCCTCTGCCCCATGGGAATGATGGAAAAAATGGAAATGGAGAGATAAGTCTCCAGAATGCCCTTACTCAAAGGGCCCTTCCAAAGTGGCTTTCTTTGTTCCCCTTAGTGGGGCTAAGTCAAGTTACAATGTAGAGAGAAAAATGGAGGATAATAGAAGAAAAAGTGAAGAAATGGTATACAGGAAGCTCAGACTGCTCAATGCATGTTTAGAAATGATTAGGTAACCGAAATCTTGAAGGCAACCTGAAGGGATGTGCCCTTTGGCTCCAATTGTTCATCACTGCTCAGACTGTGGAAGAATGACCTTCCTTGTTTTACAGAAGGGAAAAATACATCTATACAGCAAGCTTGGGGTGTTCTCTCAACTTCTTGTCAGAGCTCAATTCAGTAGCTCAGAAATATTCTCAGCTTGGATATTATGGAAAATTTCTTCTCGAAAAGAGCAGTGATGCAGTGGCACAGGCTGCCCAGTGAGGTGATGGGGTTACCATCCCTGGAGCTGTTCCAGAACTGTGGAGATGTGGCACTGAGAAATTCGGTTGGTGAGCGTGGAGGGGGTGGGTTGTGGTTGGACTTGGGGATCTTGGAGGTCTTTTCCAGTCTTAATAATTTCATGAAAGCATTTCAGACATCCCCACAGTGTCAGAGGATACGAATTCACATCCACAAGACACCGATATCATCCTATGTCAGAAGCTGGGGACCATGGAGGATACTTTAGGGCATCAGCTTGCACTAGAAGTCCGTAAGCAGATTAGATGTGTCTGAACTGAAGCTTGGGGTCTGCTGTAGCACAATGAAAGGAGGAGCAGGTTTGGATCACGGATCATCTCACTCAGCTGTCTGCTTGGGATCAGATGAATAAGTCAAAGTGAGGTTGATCTCACAAAGAGTGGTCAGGCATTAGAATTGGCTGCTCAGAGAGGTGAAGGAGTCACTGTCCCTGGAGGAGTTTAAAGAAAGGGTAGATGTAGTACTGCAACACGTGGGGAATATTGGTGGTAGGTGGACTGTTGGACTCGATGACCTTAGAGGTTTTTTCCAACCTCAGTGTCTCTATGATTCTGATCCCTCCACTGACTTTAGCAGGCATCTAGATGATGAACTCCCGTGTCAACTATTCTACTGAAGACACCTACATTTGGGCAGACACCTCCTAACTTCCACAGAAGAGGTGGGACTGGATTTAGAGAGAGCCTAAACAGTTGTGAATATCTGTGAGTGGTGGAGCAGCCTTGGATTCAACAGAGATCACCAGGTGCTGAGCAAAACTCTTCCCAGGTCCCAAGAAAAGGTTAATCCACTGCCTTTGTGTAACAGCCCTATTGAGATCCACGTGAGCAAAGACCTGTAAACACCAGTCTTCTTGCTTCAAAGCATACTAGTCCTTCTCTCCCAATCCCCTACAATAATGAAACAGTCTGTCAGCTGTAAATCACTGTGTGTTTTTTAATGAAAAGATGAGGAATTCAGATTGTCATGTTTTCCGACCTACAGCTAGCAACACTTAACCCCTGCTCTCCCTTTGCAACTCTAAAGCATTGATGTTAGTGCAACACAAGATGCTCAGGAAGTGATTCCTCACAAATATTGCGATGGGGCTGTCATGTGGCAGTCCATGCAAAGTGATATATGGACTGAACAACAGATTGCCCTGCTGAGCCCCAGCCCCCAAAAAATGAGTCTTCTTCTCCCGGCATATTTGGACCTGGTCTACTCTTCAACGTGGCTCCTTCAGGGACTGTGTAAGGAAGGATGGAGGTGCAAGAAGAACAGACAGTCCTTTCCTGGGGATGCAATGACCCATTACCTCTTGCTTTAAATCAAGCATTAAAAAAAACACTTGGACAGTCAATGG
The DNA here is from genome assembly GCF_951394365.1 of Tetrao urogallus. Taxonomy (NCBI): domain Eukaryota; kingdom Metazoa; phylum Chordata; class Aves; order Galliformes; family Phasianidae; genus Tetrao; species Tetrao urogallus. Next base: position 2,381,035 of record NC_136813.1, on the reverse strand, counting down.
CCTCTTTGGCTGAGGAAGCTTTGCCCAAAGGATACAAAGAGTTGAGGGAGGATTGTAATTGTTTGTGTAGAGCTGAAGATTTATCTGGGAGTCAAAAGGGGTTTCCCTCCATCCCTTTTTACTAAACAGCGTGGAATTTCAGCTTTCCCTGCATTCACCCCCCAGGAAAGCACTGCCCATTGGAGCTGGATGACCCATAAGAGCCTGACTGACAATTTTATGCTCAGTTGGGACATGAAAGAAACATCAGAGCTCCAGAATCTCTTAAAAATGGACACCTGCTTTAATGCTATTCATGTCCAAGTCCAGAGGAGCTTTATGGGAATGTCTCCCACTGAGTAACAACTGCAATACCAAAACTCCCCCCAAACAAGCAATATCTGCTCTTCCAAGACCAGCTATAAATCCATGGCCTTGTCCAACTTCTTTTTATGTTTGTAAAAATAAAGGAAGGAAGAAAGCTCCAAAAGCCCATCTGGTTGTCTCCTTCCTCCTCCTGGGGAAGATTCCCACCCCTGGAGTTTATTTCTGTTCTCTGGAACCAGGTTTTGGATTTGGCAGTTCAACAGATCACATCCAGCACGGTGGACTCCTCCGTCCAGCTTCAGAGAAGACAGTTTGGGGAGCTACCAAAAGGTCCCATCATGCTGAAATACAGTCCAGCCAGACCCTCTGTCTCCTGCAATAGAATAAGGACAGTCCCCAGATGCATAAGGACCACGCAGTTACACTTTTTTTCTACCCCAGGCTACGTTGACACCCCGAGGTAGGTACCCAAGCCTACCTGGGACAGCCATAGCATTATGGAGAATCTTCCTATTTCCAGCTGGACTGAGACAACAAACTCCTTGCTTTTATCCCAGGATCACCATGGTTGTGTTCCAGCAGGCACCCCAAGCAGGATCAGGCTGCTCATGCTGTACAGAGGCACAAAAAGCTGTGGTCCCTCACCTCATGGCTCAGGCATTCCTCCGGAGTCTTTGAGCTTTAAAATTACCTCCCATGGGAGCCCTCCAAAGCCAGAGCATTTGTGCAGCAGGCTTCTCCAAGAGCACGTTTTCTCCAGAGGCACGAGGCATGTTCTGCTGATGTGGGAACCTTCAGAAACCACCAATGTCACAGCCTCCTTTATCCTTGCCCTGTGGCACATTATGGTGGATGCCTGGTGATTCAGGACAATAAAGAGTAAATGTTCTGTGTACTGGGACCCTGCTGAAAGGCTCCCTGTGAAAGCAAGGGACTGAATTCTGTGCTGCACCTTTTCAAGTTTCAATCTCCAGTCCTAAGTTTCTCTGCCTCCATCTGCATTGCGAGGCTCATGTTCCTTCTCAAAGCACCCACCACTATCAGAGGGTCTTTTCTGGCTAAGCCTAACCCAAAGGAAAGGGGAAGACCAGCCCAAGACAACACTTGCTAACAATCCACTATTCCATTCTCTTATAGAGCAGCAGAACAACCCCAGCTCTCTGCTTTCCCTTGCAATCCATATTTTCTATGCCATATGTACAAGGTCACTGCCAAGAAAATAATTAGGCACTGACATGAAGGCAGCTCCTATGGGGAGCATGCAGATTCTTCACATTTCAAGAGTCTGTGGACTAATCCCCACCCCACAGAGATGCCATTTGCAATCCTTTCTCAGGCCATAACGAGAAGCTCACAGTGATCTGCTATGACAAGACACAGTCCTACAATGCTCCTTTGATGTACCTGCTATTTATTGCCTTATTTTGGTAGAGCATGGGAGCCACAGATAATTTTGAGGTCCATGGCACCTAAGCAATCTGTGGATGCACAGTAAGAGGATGTACTGAAAGTTTTATGGTGTCAAATATATATCAAGGATGAAAGTCAAGAGGGGACAGAGCACGTGGAATGCAGGACGTGGCTTTCCCATCCTCTCTACAGATTCACTTCTCTTCTCCTTCACTTCCCAGAACCTTATTCATACATCTGCTGACTCCATTTCCATTGTTTTACTCAGCCCTCACTGAAAGTGGGGGATGGACAGGGTTCCCCAAAGCCTATCCTACCAGCTGAGAAAAACCCTGCTCTCCATGTCGGACTCATCCACAGACACATAGAAGTCCCAGGACTGAGAGTCCACGGCTTGCTCACTTTGTCCTGAGGGATGGAGAGGATCTGTGTAGGACAAAGCACTCCAAAAGTGATCTCACAGAGTGGTCTACAACACAACTGGGTCAAGGTGGTACTGGTAACACTGAGTTCTGGTGCTTCATGGGCCCCCTGTCCCCCTTGGAATGAAGAGAGGGGGGGAGGAGGAGAAGGAGAAGGAGAAGAAGGAGAAGGAGAAGGAGAAGGAGAAGGAGAAGGAGAAGGAGAAGGAGAAGGAGAAGGAGAAGGAGAAGGAGAAGGAGAAGGAGAAGGAGAAGGAGAAGGAGAAGGAGAAGGAGAAGGAGAAGGAGAAGGAGAAGGAGAAGGAGAAGGAGAAGGAGAAGGAGAAGGAGAAGGAGAAGGAGAAGGAGAAGGAGAAGGAGAAGGAGAAGGAGAAGGAGAAGGAGAAGGAGAAGGAGAAGGAGAAGGAGAAGGAGAAGGAGAAGGAGGACGAGAAGGAGGACAAGAAGGAGGACGAGAAGGAGGACGAGAAGGAGGACGAGAAGGAGGACGAGAAGGAGGAGGAGGAGGAGAAGGAGAAGAGAGGGGACAAGAAGTCCCTGTGGCTTTTTCCATCCATGGGACAGATCATGAGCCAAGAAACTTGACCCTCCCTGCTATCTAAGCCGGTCAAATTATACGCACATGAACCCATCTCTCCATTAAGACACATCCGACTGTACACAAGGACATGCCAAAGACATCCTAAACCTCTTCACAAGGTTCTGTTTTCCCCCAGAAGCTATGATGGAGATTACAGGCACACACAGGCACACTCCTATCCAAAGTCATTCACAGCTGGCAATTGGAAGGGTTTTGTTTTTGTTTTTTTTTTTTAACAGAAATCACCACCACCATCCTGAGGCAAGCACCAAAGGAACTACAGAAAATCAAACAGCATCATCCATTCTTTCTTCTGTGGAGTTGTGGCACCGAGGGACACGTTAGTGGGCAATATTGGTGGACTGATGACATCAGAGGTCTTTTCCAACCTTAATATCCTATGATTCTATGGTTTCTGCCTTTGCTGGATCCTACAAGATCTACAAAGGAGACTCAACCACTGTAAGGTTCACAGCTGGAAGACACAGGAACCTCCAAGCAAACAGAAATGCTTTGAAATCAGAGTGCTTTGCTACCACTTGCTCTCAGAACTGCAATCTCAGCAGAGACCACGAGTCCCCATTGCTAATTGTAATGGTTTGAGCAGGTCATAAGTGTCTCCTCACCTAAGGGCATATTCACCGTATCTCTTCATCTTCTGCTTCCCCTTTAGTAGCCTAGGACGCTTCCATCTCACCCTGTGTAACATCCTTCCTCCTACCCACCACCCCTCTGCTTGACCTCATCTCCATTGCTGGAATCTGGCAGGACAAAGACGGACTGAATTCACACTTGTATCTCCTGCTGCTTGTTATGATGGCCTGGAGTATTTCTCCTGCTGGAGAGTTCATTTAAATTCTTACATTTCCAGCCAAGCCTTTGTAGTTGAGCGAATCCATCTGCCTTGTTCTGTTTTTCCCTTTGGCGTGCTCCAAGCTTTCCTTGTCCTGTCCTGGCCATGGTGTCCAAGTCATGCCTGCCTCGCAGAGGGACAGGAAAGATTTGTGTCATCTACGTCTACAAGGTTAAATTCTCCAACCCATGGGTTTTCACATATCTTTATTCCAAGGATTTTGGCTTCCTCTCTCCTATTTCTCAGTATTTTTAACTCTTCTATTCGCTCTGCAAATACACTGTCTGCTGATCTACCAGAAGAAACGTCCCCATACTTTGCCGTTGGTGGTTGGGAGATAAGAACTCACACAGGAGGAAAATCGGGGGACACAAATTAAAACTTCTTTTCTGCTTGTTCGTAGCAAAAATTCATCGACATCCTGCTTCCAAGACTGGTGTGAAAAATCAGTCAAAAAGAGCTGCTATCCCCAGGTCTGCCTTTGTGTGTGGTTTGTGCCCCCAAAGCTCTATTTCTCTGCCTTCCCTTAGCCCATATCTCCATCAGCTGGAGGAAAAAAGGGAGCAGATGAGACAGGATGAAAAAACAAGGGGAAATCTTGGGAAAAAAACCCTACAGGTAGATAGGTAGATGGAAAGATTGAATTGATCATCCTGCTGGTGGAGTTTTGCTTATATAAAGAGATATTAGTGCCTTCTGAAGAGCAGATTAGCAGCACGGCTGGCATCCTCCACGTGGAAAAAAGCATCAGAAACCTCCTCACTTGTCGGGTGTTCCCATTGGGTGACCATGATTTTGTTGCTCCTAAGATGTGAGAGATCTGAATTATTCCTTATATTGAGCTGAAAAATGGCCACGTACACAACCAAAGTTTTTCCTACATCTGCCATTGCCATAGAGCTGCTGCTGAGTGTCTTAACCTTATACTTTCTCACCGGTTGCAAATCAGAAATATCCATCCTTCCAACAGAAGGGCATTGCTTTTTCTTTTGCAGCTGGCTAGCACTACATCCGCCCTTGGTTAATGCACTCTAATCAGCATGAGCAATTAAAAGAGTCTGTGCACGGGGCTGAATTTCAGTCAGTTTTGCTTCTGGAGGTGCAAAAACCCACCAGCATCAGAATGGATGGCAGCGTAGACAAACAAGTGTCAGGGCACGTAGGCACTGCTCAGCCCTCAACCACGTCCCTCAGTGCCACATCTCCATGGACCTGAAACACCTCCAGGGATAACGACTTCACCACCTCCCTGGGCAGCCTGTGCCAATTCAACACCGTTCTTTCAAAGAAGAAATGCTTCCTAATACCCAACCTGACCCACGCCTGGCACGGCTTGAAGCCATTGCCTTTCATTCTATCACTGTTACCTGGGAGCAGAGGCCAACCCCCACCTCACCCCAGTCTTCAAGCAGTTGTAGAGAGCCACAAGGTCCCCCTTTGAGCATCCTCCTCTCCAGACTGACACGTCCCAGTTCCCTCAGCTGCTCCCCATAAGATCTGTGTTCCAGACCCTGAGATACACACAAAGCCATGTCACCTCCTGGAAAGCCACCAAGATGCCCCAGCAAAGCTCCCTCCTGCCGTGCTGGTGGGAAGCATCCTGGCACTGACTGCAGGCAGAGCCGAAACACGTAACAGCAGGCTCTGTGGGGAAGCACCCATTTATCAATCTAACAGGACTGGAAATTCCTTGTCGGCAGGATCTGCTCGCTCTCAAACATGTGCATTGCAGCCCGAGGAATGAGCAATGAACATGATATCTCTTTTATGTCTGCCACGGCAGCCAGCCTTGTAATAATAATAATTTAAAAAACCTGCCTGGTGACTTCACACCGGCCTTCCTAGATATAAAGCATAGAGGGAAAACACCAGGAGACGTCTGTGCTGCTTACCCTTACAACACCCATGTCCTGCCTCAGTTTACTCCAGGGTTAATTGGTCACATCTCTGAGATGCTGTAATGCTTGAACAGCAAGTTGCATAAACCCTGCAAGCCATTCCCACCAGAGTACAGCTGAAAGACCCTGGTCCCCAATAACCACATTCCCCGTAATTGGCTTTTCTGATGCTAGCAAGGTTTGTGCTCACCCCTCAGTGCATTCTTCCATTAAACACTGGTGGGATTTTTGTCTTTTGCTAGCTTGCTTGGGTTCACAAAACCTATTAGAAATTCGTACTCTGAGCTCAGCAGCCTCCATGGTCTTTGAAGAGATAAACAGACAGACACAGGCATGTGCTGAATGTGATCATGTAAATTGTGCTTTCCTAGGGAGCCAAGTGAAAAGCAAGCCAGATGACTTCAACTCGGAAGGCCCTTCAAAAAGGAATCCTTGTGAAGGTGATGGCCGTGATGAGGATTAAGCGAGTGCAAGGAGAAACGGGCTGTGAGGATAGTTGTGGCTCTTGGGTAAATTAAAATAAACAGCGATGCAAATAGGGATGATATCAGCCATAAGGACTGCAGAGTCCCAGCCAAGGCATTTGCATGCTGAGAGCAGAGTTTGGATTCAGACGAAGAAGATTGCTACTGGTAGTCCAGGGTAAATCTCCATGTGTGTATCTGGCAGCATTAGGATCCCCAAGTTGTAGCAGAGCTGTGCTGATCACACACCAGGGAGGGTGGGCAGGATTTTATGGATGAGGAGAAACCAAAGCGTCTTCTTTCTGTTGAGACCCTCCGGGGACCTAGGAGAGCAATATGGTTGAGTCTCACTTCTCGGATGGTGAATGAGAGAGCAGTCAAAGCACAAAAACTGGCCACAACAAGGTAAGGACTTGAAGAGATGGCACTGGGTCATGACTTGTCTGAGGACCATTTTTTATCTGAGGTCCTCTTGGTGCTCTGTAGTGCATGCTTTTAATGTAGACACAAGAGGTTGTGTCCACCTAGGATTGAACCGGGGGTTCTACTTCACCCAAGGGAGGGATGGAGAAAGCAAGGGAGAGGGCTGCAAACCCTGCTGGAGCCCATTTGGAATGCTCCAGAGATCTTAGAATCACAGAATCGAGGTTAGAAAAGGCCACTCAAACCCCCAAGTCCAACCCCAACCCATCCCCACGCCCACTGTCCTCATACTTCAGTGCCACATCTCCATGGTTCTCAATCCGCTCCAGGGACGGTGACCTCATCACCTCCCTGGGCAGCTGAACAGTGGCATGAAGGAGATTGGGGAGCAGTAGCTCTGCAGCTCAGGTTGAAGAGGGGTCAGCCACAGGCACTTGGCATATTGAAAAAGGATTTGTAGGCGAAGGCAAGGCTGGCTGGAGAACTCCCCTCTGGGACCACCTGAGGAATGAGTTTAATTGCCTGAGCATTTAAGAAAACAGAGATCCATCTTTCGGTGCAAGCAGGCCTGCTGCTGGGAGGGGAAAGCTGGGTGAAGCAGCAGGATAAATACTGGGACACCGCAAAGCAGAGAGAAATCCACCAGAAATGAGGAAGCAAAGTAAGCCAGAAGGCTTTGGGAAGCTTTCTCACTGTTTCATTGATGTGGAAATGAACAGTGCATCCCCTGATGAGAAAGGGTAGCGGGGAAGTAGATGGATGGGCAAACGCTCTGAACAGTAGCATCCATCTCTCATAATAAGGCAGCAAAACTGCTCTCATTTCCTGTAATCTGATAACCCACCAGAGGAAGGGGGAAAATGCCTTTAAATGGTGATTATAATTCCCTTCATGGTGTTTCCTGATAAAGTGGCCCCCCAACATAGTGCTATTATCAATCATGACTACTTCAGTAGCACCCTGAGGCAACCATGGAGATCAGTGCCTACAGGAGGAGAAACCCCTTCTGTCCTGAAGGAACCACAGGGTGCAATGAGCTGCACGAGGCCTCCTAAGACCAAACTCACTTACTCCAAGAGTAGTGGGATTATGTGAGCATCGTTCAACCACAGCAGTGCTGGCTGGTGGGAAGGTCTCTAGACCAACCTCCTGCTCCAAACCAAACCACCACCAGTTGCTGGGCAAGAAGAGCAGCTCAGTGGTTGCTACAGTCATAACAAACTGATTGGACGTGATGATCTCAGTGGTCTTTTCCAATCTTAACGGTTCTATGATTCTGTGGTTCTAAATTGAAGGCCAGGATCTGAAAAACTGAGCATCAAAGCTGTATGTTGTTGGATAATCTCATGAACACCAAGCTGTGCTGGGGGCAGGTAGACATGTCTTTGACCAGCCCAGGCTCTGGTGTGCTGGCATTTCCTCCCGTTGCTTCCTCACCTGGGCACTTCACGTCCTTTCTGATTCCTCCCTTCTACTGCTCGTGCGTAGAAGCAATAACAGTTCTCAGGACTTTGTATTTTTGTCTGCATCAACATGGCACACAGTTGCAATGCTTCTTCTCTCCATCCAGCAAAATGCCTGCAAAACGCTATGGCTGTTACTAGTTTGGTCGGCTCGGTCAAGTGTTTCAAGTGTGAGATGCTGTAAATCTACATGATTTAGAAGACGATCCTTCCTCAAACAAGCACCATGACATATGAGCAGGTGACCAGGATGTAATTCCTGTCCTGAATGACCGACCTCAAATACTCCCCTTGCTTCTGCAGTGCCTCTGATCTGCAGTTCCCCACAGCACCATCCTCTCTTATTCATCCTCCCCAGCCACAGGAGGGTCCTCAGTTGGGAAGATGTAGCATCACGTGAGCACCAAAGACAATACCCCATCTCTACTCACCAACACACACTGGAAATGAAGATGAGCCACTGAGGCTTTGGTGTTGCATGGCAAAGCCAAGTAACTGAGGGTAGCAACTCCTCCACCTGGGACACACTGATCCCTGGATGGAAGAGCAGCAGTTATCCCAAGGTAGCATTCACCTGCCTGCCTAACTCCTATGCCTGAGCTGGACTACAGGATATGAATCCCACTCCTACTCTGCTTTCTGTCTTCTTCCCATGGTGATTTCCTTCAAAGAACTATCCAGTCCAGCCATAAATCTCTCTTCCATGGAGCAAGGGAAGAGGTAGAGAAAGCTGGAAGAGGGAGGACATCACCGGTACTCCAAAGTAATCATTAGTGCAAAGAAAATACTACGTCCCTTCCTAAAACAAAAAGGAGATGAAGGAAAACGGTCCATAAAACTCCCCTTTCACAGCTCGTGTGGTTAGACTCTACCCAGCCTCCTGATTAATTAGGTACTTAATGGGTGACTGCTCCAGACAATGTGCAGGAGCAGCTCATACAGAGAGAGCACAGCATCACAGCCCTCAGAGCAGGCATAACAAAAGCCCCAGACTGCTTTACTGAGTTTTTGCTACTAAATCATCTCTTCTAGAGGGAGTGTTGTTTTAAGCAGGCTCGTGGCTTCAGGCACAAGGGTTGCTCAAGTGCACATTCTGCTCTGCAGCTGAGAACACTTCATATCCAGCAGATCTACCTGAAGCAAAGGAAACTCCAAATTGCAGTGGGATGCATAATCCTGAGGGCCAGGCTCACACCCATCATCTTGCTGCAAGCCCAAGTCCCTTCCTGGCTCACTCTGGACCCCCAAAGACACTTCTTCCTCCCTAAGCCCACCCACTGCCAGCTCCCACCTGTGAAGCCCACCCTGCAATCCGGGTGCTTGAGGGATCATTTGGTAAGCTGTGCAGAGCTTGAAGACCTCACGGTGACACCATCCTTCCACTGAATGCATCCAGGCTGCAAACCACATGTCAGATTGGATTTAAGAAAGAAGTTTTTTATGGTAAGGGTGATGAGGCACTGGCACAGGCTGCCCAGACGGTGGTGGTGCCCCATCCCTGGAGACACCCACAGTCAGGCTGGGTGGGCACTGAGCACCTGATAGAGCTGTGGGTGTCCCTGTCCATTGCAGGAGGTTGGACCAGATGTCCTTTAAGGGTCCCCTTCCAACTCAAATGATTCTACGGTTCTGTGATTCTATAAATCACAACCCCAGTGACATGAAGGATTTCCACAAAATGATGACTAATGATAACAGCTCCATTTGCCACGAGAGGGCACTTTTACATTAATTCTCACATCCCTGGCTCCAGTCTTCCTGAATACGATAAGGTGACAGTGGGATTCGGTGTCCAACTCACCAGGGGAATTTCTTTTGTAAGGATGGAGCAGTGTCCTGAGCACGTCACTACAGGGAGATTGCACTAAGGGACGTGGGTGCAGATGGGTGTCCCAGTCTATTAGCTCTACAAGAAGAGAAATAACAGTAAAGAATCACAGAATCATAGAATAGGTTGGAAAGGACCTTAAAGTCCATCTCATTCCAACCCCATCCATGGCAAAGGGTGCCACTGGCACAGAAAACTTCTCCAAAGGAAAAAGTCCTGTAGGGAAGATTATGCAGAAGTCTTTCAGTTCAGATGAAAGCAGACACCTGCTTTCCAACTTCTTTAGGAAAGACTCTATGCGTTAGCATTTTGGACAGAGAAATGAATTAGCGTTTTGGAAAATGGGCATATTTGCTGCAGACATGAGTCGTTACTTTACAAACACCTCACCGGCTGGACGCTGCAGGATAGAGTCCAGGCTGCTGACTTGGAGCTGATTGAAACCCTTTCCCCCATCCCACCCCCCCTCCATCATGCAGTAGATGTGGAAAACTGCAAACCTTGTGAATACGCATAGCTCTGAAATTACCGCTATTCATCATGTCCAATTGGCTCTTGGAGAAATCCCAACTGGTCAAGGAGTTCTGCAGCATAACAATAGGTGATTATCTTTTGTTCCAAATCATTTTGTCAGGACAGCCTCTGCTGGACTGAGATTTTCATTTGGTTTCAAGGAACGGAAGATCCAAGCAATGAGACAGGTCTTTGTTTCTCTGGGGAAGGCACCGCATGCTTGGGCAAGAAACCAACGGTGCCTTTTCAGGCAGTCAGCAGACACAATCACTATCTTGTGTTTCAGATTAAGTATATATCTCTCTCTGTCTAAATGCCTTTTGAACTGAATTCTACAGCTCTGGTCCAGGATGACCAGGTGAGAGAAGGGAGAGAGTGGATTAGGTCAGCCCTGGAAAAGAGAAGGCCTTTATTCAGTCATCTTTACCCTTTCTCACTTCATCTTGGTTTCATCTGAAGGATCCAACCGTAGATATGAGACATAACATTTTGAAAGAGCACAAACACGGTGAGAAAGGGCAATGAAACGCTGAGCAAGCACAGAAAAATCTCACAGAAGAGTGAGGGTGATAAGAGATTGGCTTGTGAGGAAAGATTGGTGGAGCAGAGACTCCTCAGCCTAGAGGGAAGAAGACCATGGTAGGAATGTGATAATTGACAGCAAAACAAACTTAGGTTGGCTTTGAAGGAAACCTACTAACCTGATGGAAGCTAAGTGCTGCAGAAGTCACATCTGCTGTGGGTTTTTAGGAACTGGCAGCGTGGTCATTGGTGTAGACAGCTGGACTGTGTGCTCATGTGAGCTTTCTTCTGTCTCAAAGCTTTCTCCATGGCCAAGGTGATGAAATTCCAAGGGTCCTTTTAATAATTGTCCCAAAAAAAGGAGTGAGTGCAGGTCCGACACCCAACATGACACCATGATGGAAAGCAGAGTAGTGCTGCTCTTTGAAACCAGCACCTGGTGGCCAGAGCCATCCGTTCACACACACATCCTAAATCCCAGCACTGCTGTTTGACAAGGGTCGGTTATGCTGAAGGAGGAAGAAGCTGGTCAGAAGGACAGCAGGTTGGCCATGGGGAAAGTGAATCGGATCCCATTCTCCATCCACACGTCTCTCAGCCTCCCTGGAAAGGCCATGCACATTAGGAGGAAACCTGTAGAATCACAGAGCAACAGAACTGTTTGGGTGGGAAGGGATCTCTAAAGGCCATCTGGTCCAACTCCCCTGCGATGCACAGGGACACCACAGCTCCATCAGGTGCTCAGGGCCCCATCCAGCCTGACCTTGAGTGTCTGTGTCTTCCTTCATTACCTTTTTACCCCCAGGCACCCTTTTTCTGAACCCTGCTCTCCAGCAGGTCATGGCTTTGAGTGACGGTGCTATTTGCAGCAGTCTGCTCTTGCTCAAGAGCCAGGAAGCACACGGCTGAGGAGGTCAATTAACAAGAAAACAGCTTGATAGTGTTTCCGCTTTGTGAGACTCTCGTTCTGCATTTGTCCCCCCTTCCCTCGTGTGAAAAAAATGCGTGGCAGTGACTCTCGCAGACAAGGAGTGACATGTGGATCTCCGGCACCTTCCTGTTGGATTCTTTTGGTGAAGGAGTTTGACCTTTCCCAAGGAGGAGCATCGTGCCTCCGCTGGGTGTGCACGATGGGAAGGGAACATCTGCACCAGGACAGCCTCCTTGCATGCAAGAACCACCCACGTGTCCTTCTCCCACCACGTTTCCCCAACCAGAGGCTCCCCGAATCCATCTAGGGTCGCGGCTGCTGCAGGCATGCATTTGTTGCACAAGATTTGCCCCCATCACTCATTTCACAGACACAAATGGCTCCCTCAGCTCATAAAACTCAGGTCCCGGCACACTCACAACGTGATGATCTGAGAACAGAAGGGTTGCAAATGCTCGGGGAAAGCCTGGCTTTATAACCCAGGTAGTGCTCAGGAGGTGATGTGCATGGAGCAGGTGAAGGATGCTGAGGGTTTAGTGCTGATGGATGAAAGCAGCACCCGAGGCACCTCTGCTCCCAGATGCTCGGGGCATCATCCTGGATCCCAAGGAAACCCAGCAAATCCCAGCTCTGGGAGAGATTCATTTTTGGCAAACCAGGAGGGTTTTCCCCGACATCTAGCGGCCGGTGCAGACACGGAGTGAGATAACGCAGCAGGAGAAAACAAGCCCTGCTATTACCAGGAAGATTAATTACAAGCACAGTAATAGCCAGGCCTTCTGATGAAATATTTTACAGTATATTGCCCTCAGGAGAGTGACTCTTTTCACTGATTTATTTTAACCTTCACATTACGCAGATACGTTATAGACGTCTTCAGAGATGCCCTGGTGTTATTTGCCTCCTGACAGCAAATAATAAACTCTTTCTCAGCTATATAACATTTCCAAGGAAGCCCTTGACGTGACTAGAAAAATATCGAGGACAATTAAGTCACATGGCACTCACAGCCCTGTGGGAACGGCCTTGAGCTCTGCTGCAGGACTCAGATAGCATGAGAAAACCTGGTTCAAACGGAGTAGCAAGAGTCTAGGAGGTAGTAATTATTAAAGATCTCCTGGTTAAAGATCCTCTGGGGTCCCTCTATTATTTTAATAATGGTCCGAGCCAACTTTAGTGCTTCCAGAGGAAAAGAATGAGAGGGGTCTGTTAGCACAAAGGAGGCAGGGCTCATCATGAGGGAAGCTGGGGAGGGGGTCGGCTGCCATTAACGTTGTTCACTGGGGAGCAACAGCGTGTTGCTCACACTGCCTTGGGTGTCCAGGTAGATTTTGTCTCTCACTTGCATCCAGTCTTACTGGATGGAGCAATGCCATGAGCAGAGGTTGTTGTAAGCAGGACATCGTCATCATGGGGTCACCCCCTGTTTTCTTGCAGACGCCGGCCCATCGGTGTCCGTAGGGTGCCAGCATCAGTGCTCCTGCCATGCGTGGTCCCAGCAAGACTTGGAGTTTCCTCCCCATCAGCCCGCCAGAAACATGCTCTTTGAATCATAGAATGATTAAGGTTAGAAAAGAACACCACAGTCAAGTCTGAAGAGGGATGGGCGGGGACAGTGAGCACATCAGCGATGAGGACTGAGGTTCCTGCAGCAGCAACTTAGATCAGGGTCCTCCTAGATACGGCTTCTCCTTCATTTTAGAGTACAGCAATGAAGCGTTGGAATCACCATCCCTGGAGGTGTTCAAGACCCGTGGAGGTGTGGCACTGAGGGACGCGGTCAGTGGGCACAGTGGGACGGGCTGACTGTGGGATGTGACGATCTCAGAGCGCTCTTTTCCAATCTTAATGATTCTTCCATCCCAAAGGGAGCGACTTCTCCATGTAGAGGTTGCAGCACTGAACCTCAAGTTCCCTTCACCAGCATTACAATCCTGAAGCAAAAGCAGGCTCGCGCAGGGCTCCAATGCCTTTCTTCCTCCCTTGCTCCCGCAACGCTGGAACAGATCCCTGCAAAACCACTTTGGCTGGAGAGCTGTTGTCAGGTCATTTTGAAAAGTTTGCAACACTTTGCAAATTGTTCTTGCTGGAGGTTGTACAATAATAGTGCCATTACTCAAAAAAACCATCCAAGAATATTACGTTAGACGCAGGTCAGATCTCTCCACTCACAATACTCCAGGAAAGGAGAAAAAAAAATAGAGGAAAAGAAATTGTTAAACACAAGCTAGAGATGACAATGAAAAATTTACCCTTAACTGTGTATATTTTTATGGAGAAAGGTTATCTATCCATCCATCATCACGCACAAGTACAGGAAAGAGCCTGTGAGTATTTAGATATTATATCTTGCATGTGTAGTTAAAGAGAAATAATACTAGCACAGAGAGACAGCTGTATCTGCTCCCTCTTTCCTCTCCCTTTAAATGCCCATTGCAAAAACTGCATATATTGAAGCTGCTCATCTTATAGATTTAATCATCTATAGCAGGATGAAATGAATGGCAGTGACTGCGTGGACTCCTTCATCTGCAATGAGCAAAACAGGGACTCAAGAGAGCCCTCCCCAGAGCAGGTGTTTGTCTTGCATGAAGGATGCTGTGCCCACCCAACATCTCCAGTCTATGGGTAGCAGCTGCCTTCTCAGGGCAACTGAAACTCAGTTTTCTGGGTCTGGAGCACAGAGACAGGGCTCTGGAAGAGGGGGAATAGTCGGAAAAAAACAGATCCTGATGCCTCCTGCTGGAAAAAGTCTCAGCCCCCAGAAAGCTGTTGGCTTTGGCTGCCAGAGATGGAAAGTACAAGAAGGAGTCCTGGCTTAGAGGTGTCCTTCATGGTTGGATCCAGGAAAACAGGTAGCAATGTGTTCATGCATCCCGGAGCTGAGAAAGTCATCCGTCCCTGTGCCATCCCCTAGGCATGAGCAGAGTGAAAGGAGATGTGATGGTGGTTGGGTTACTCCTGAAGATGCCATCAACCCCCACAAAACCCACAATGGCTCTGACAGACCTCTTCCAGCATAAAGGGAAGGGGCAGCTGCAGGTGCTCCTGCCCACCTACCTCATGTCCATGCTCTGTGGCAGCTCCTGTGCACTTTCAGCATTTTTACACCAATGTGAGGGGCTCAGCAAGTGTGCAGTGCTGGATTTGATGAGGTTTCACCACCTCCCTAGGTCAAAATCATGCCTGGGCCTTCAGAGGCATTCTAACCACAAGGCTTCAACAACATGGACTTCCTTCCAATCAGGTTTTCCCTCTCTGCTGATCAATCCTTTCTGCCTTTCATACCTTTCCAGGATCCGCAGCCTCATAAAACTCCATGGGAGAACATTTCTGCCTGCTCAGCACGGGCAGGAAATTCCCAACATTTTTCACTTTTTCAGCCCGAAGAGTTGTCCACCGGGTCCGAGCTCTGCCAGCACCATCCCAAAGGGGTCCCAGAGCCAGGAGGTGATGCAGAAAAGAGGCTGAGCTCTTTATTTTGACTGGCACTGGAGAGGCAACCTGGGTGCGACACGACGGCTCTGCAGTATCTTTGTTGTGCAAAGGAAGCTGGCAAACACCCCAGCCTGCTCCAGAGGTTGGCAGCAGCCATCGTATGTGTCTTTAGCCCTGTTTGACATAACAGAGCTTTGTCCCGCTGCAATTGATTGAATGTCAGCACCCACTTCACTCCCTGATTGAACAGCTCTGACGGATGCTGACCACAGTGGCCACGAGATAGCACAGGTTGCCCAGAGAAGCCTTGCTGCCCCATCCCTGGAGGCACTGAAGGACAGGCTGGATGTGGCTCTGGGCAGCCTGGTCTGGTGGTTGGCGACCCTGCCCACAGCATGGGGGTTGAAACTAGATGATCTTTGAGGTCCTTTTTGACCCAGGCCATTCTATGACTCTACGATTCTGTGATTCTATGATTCTATGAACTGCACCCCTCTTCTCTGTGGATTTGTTCTGTAGCAAAGCATTAAGGCAAAATGGATGTATATCTCATCACCAGCCTTTGGGGGCAAAGATTGCCTTTGAATTGGAGCTACAAGCAGTAGCAAGAAGAAAACAAAGATTCTGTATAGGAAGCATGACTTGTGGGCCTGGCCATGGGCACAGCTCTGCAGGAATGGCTCCTCTCACACTGCTGTTGTTTGGTGTGGTGGGCATTGAACGCTCATTGGAGCAAGGTTGCAAGGCAAAAAAAAAATCATTCACTTTCAGCCAAGGAAGATGACTCTGCTTTTTTTTGGTGACTTCACAGATAAAAAATCCCATATGTTTTAGCACATTCTGCAAGATGACTCCTTCCCAGGTTCCCATTGCTGAGGACAGCTGGGTCAGCAGGGGACAACTCCTTCTCCCCTCTCCTCCTTCATTTGAGGACCAGTCCCAAAGGAAGTAAACCAGGACTCTCACTGCTTTGCTGCCTCCTTGGTGCCATGCAGCCCAGCACGAAGCTCAGGTTAAGGCTCCCACTTAATCCAGAGAGGCACTTTTCTGATTCTGCTGCTGGACTTTCCTGGCAGGCAGGCAGCTGGGGGCAGCCAGGGAAGGAAATTTTCTAAGCATAAAACCCACAGTGTCTTCAGCCTTGAAAAAGTGTCAAGGCGCACACGGTTGACCCGAACTATTTATAAATGGAGACCTAATGGAAAGGTGATGAAGCTGAACCAACTTGCAGTTTCCATCCCATCCCTCTCCCTGCAGCCGGTCACTCCAGCAGCATGGCACCAGCCAACATCCTCAGCTCCAATTTTTCCAGCTCAAAATATATCTGAGCGGCCCAAGTGCACCTCTCAGAGGAGAAGTAGGTCCTGGATTCTCAACTGTATGTGACTGGTGGTTCTCAAGGTGGAGGTGCGCAGGGCATACAAGGATGAAGCCTGGTTTGGAATAGCTCAATGCCTCAAAGGGCCCCAAATGAGCCAGCAGGTGGCCAAGAAGGCCGATGGCATCCTGGCTTGTGTCAGAAACAGCAAGGCCAGCAGGACTAGGGGAGTGGTTGGTCCCTTATGCATGGCACTGGCAGCCCAGCACTGCCCATCCAGAATTGGCATTTCCTCTTTGGCATTTCCTCTTTCTTTAGGGGAAGAGGATGAAGACAAAAGATGTAGAGGTAGGAAGAAGAAGAAGGAATAATACAGAGCTGTACAAACCATTGTAATGTGGAATTTTAAGACCTAGGTCTATTCCAAGGCAACAGAGAGATCACGGATTGGGAAGGCTTTTAGGTTGGATAGGTCTCTGTTCTCTCCTTTAGGGCATTTTTCCAGAGCACACTTTGCTGGATTCTCTCACCTATGGACCCAAACACCACAGCATCCTGAGGGCAAGCTGAACGTGGCCACCAAGAGCCCATCTCCTTCATGAGGACACCGCCACGAGCCCATAGGAAGAGCAATCACCTGTCACTCATCATAACAAAAAGCAATCAAGAGAAACACAGCAGACCACAAAGAAACTGTTCTCATGTGCCATACTTCATAATTTTCTTTGCAGAGCTCAAGGCTGATCCTCCACAAAAGGTCTCATGCTACAGAAGGAAGCATTACCAGATTTTTTCTAGGGCCGTTGCAAGTGATAATCCTACTTTTATCACGTTCTTCTCACAGGAACCACATAGGATGCTGCACTCCCAGCAACTAGCGAATTAATTGGGTTTAAGATGTGTAAAATTTAAAAACCACCAGGGGAGGAAAGAATAGCAAACTCTTCCCGAGCTTTTTATTGAACTCTCAGGGAATTAAGGATATGTGCGATGCAAATGAACAAAACCACTGAGCTGGAAAGGAGCTCAGGAGCCCATGGAGACCACCTTAGGTGGCTGAGGAAGGGTCGTATTGGAATGGAGCATCCTGCAGGGATGTCATAACACAGGGATGGGATGGAGAGCAGCTTCTGGGGAAAGGGCTTGGGATAACAAAGGCCAATGCTTTGGTAGATGGTGGCCAACAGGAATGAGCCCAGCAGTGTCACCAAGCCGTGGGCTGGAGGTTGGGGCGTGGAAGGAGATGTCAAAGCTGAGGGTGCAGTTGGAATGAAGGCAAAGGGGGATTTTACTGCCATCTGCAGCTCAGTTGGTGGGATCCTCTTTGGATGTGCCCACTGTTGGGAAGAGAGATCATAGCACAGGTTAGAACAGAAGTCCCCATCACGAAATGCTTCTTGCCATGCAGGCGGTCAAACATTGGAACAAGGGGTCCAGCTGTGGGATCTCCATCCACAAAGCAATCCCAAAGCTTCCAGTCCCAGTTACTCTGCATGGCTTTGCATTTCCTCGAGCCTTCCAGTAGCAGGGATAATGGTCTCCTTGGACCACCTCCTCTACTATTTCCTACTTCAACAGTTCTGAATTGATATATTTTTTTAGAAATTTGCTGTGTGTACATGCATTCCTTCTGGTCACACTGAAGTGGCAAAGAAGCACAAGGCCCTTCCTGCTGTACTGCGTCTTCATGGCCACCTCTCTTCTCTAAGCTAAAGGAGCTTCCGAGCTCTGGTTGGAGCTCTTGTTTCCAAACCTACTGTTGTTTACAGGATGCTCCTGTACACCCACAGCCTTCTGGCTGCACAGAACCCAAAGCCAGGCACTACTGACCAGACAAGCTTTCCCAACACCAGGTGGAAGGTCGGCTATTAAGGAAAATCTCTTTCCTAGAAAGAGTGGTGATGCAGTGGCACAGACTGCCCGGGGAGGTGGTGGGGTCATAGTGGGGATGTGACACTTGGGGACATGGTCAGTGGGCATGGTGGGATGGCTTGGGGTTGGACTTGGGGATCTTGAAGGTCTTTTCCAACCTTAATGAGTCTACAATTCTACGGTAAGAATTATCACCCAAGTCTTACGCATCCCATCTTGGCAGTGCTTAGCAGCAGACTCATGTCTTCTTTTGCAACAGCATCACCTTGTGACCCAGCTGTGATCCAGCTGCAGTTGGGAACCCCCCAGCACACCTCCTGCTATGCAGCTCCCGACAGGAGACACTTCACATTTCTCTTTGGGACACAGCAAAGTTTACCACTCATCTTATTGGAAAAACAGCTTCAAATTCCTCTGATAGGAAGGAGCCCTGCTTTTACAGGGTATCAGTTTCATCGAGGGAAGGAGGTGGAAGCAGAAGAGATGCTGATCATGCGTCAGATGGGCACAGATAAGCCCTGGGCCAAGTTCTCACTTCATCATCACAGCTGATTAACCAGGAGGTCAAGGGCTTGAGCAAAAACCCCACCGTGTTGCAATTCTCATGTAGACACAGGAAGTTTGGGAGATTCGTCCCTCTGATGGCAGTAACGGCGGTATCAAAACTCTCACTGTGCTAGTTGTGGCTGTTCAGAGGCCGTTTTGGTAACACGTGGAGCAAAACGTTCTCCTGCTCTTTAGAAAGTGGGATAAGAGGCAAGAGTTCAGGTTCCAAAAAACACTCAGATAAAGGATCGTGGATTTCTCCACTGCTCCTTAATGAGCTCCTCCTGAGAGCAGCACTGAGCCCCTGATTGGGAGCTGTGCGGGGCAGGGTGCTCCACCTCCACTCCAGAGCACGGGGAAGGACAAAGCACCACTGCACGAAACACAGCTCCGCTTTGGCTCCAAAAACATTTTGGCATAACTTGCTAACTTGAATTTTATCTGTAAACGTTTTCAGCCCGATACCACAGGGAATCCTGATTTTCTGAGACTTACCAACAGGAAATCCCTGAGCCGGAGGGTTTAGCTGTAATGAACTTATTGTATATTCAAGCACCGAATGTCAATTTGGATTATGATGTCAAAAATAAGCACTGAGAGCTTGCAACCGTACCCTGGGGTCACCTGTCAGGAACTCCAGACTGAAATTGGCCAGATATAGACCAGAACAGCCCTGATTTATTTTTTCCCTGTGCAAATACAACAGCGAGGACTGAACAAAACCTACTGCATCCCGGAGATGAGCCCCCTCCTCCTGTCCCCAGCGTCCTCCTCCACTTCATGTGGGGCTTCCTTGGCTGGGGATGCTTCGTTAGAGGCTGCCCTAAGAGCCCAGGACCTGTCAGATGTGTTGGGAGATGAAATCCTGCTATTAGCGCACATCTGTGTCACCACCACTTGTGTCATTCTGGGACCCCAAAGCAGAGATCAGGAGTCCCATCCTCCCAGACACGCAGGTGAAGACAGCTCTCGCTCCCTGGCCTCAGGCTGAAGGCACGTGGGAATTCATTTGGAGTATGGGATGCAAGAGGAGGGGTGCATGGGGGATAATTAATAATTAACCTCCCTCTCCAGGCACATAGGCCCCTGCTGAGGAGGTTCAAGCGACTTGTGTCTATCTTCATCCCCATCTTTATCCTCATCTTTATCCCCGCCTTCATTCCCATCTTCAGCCCCACTTTTGTCCCTATTTTCATAGAATGGTTTGGGTTGGAAGAGAGCTTAAAGCCCACCCAGTTCCAATCCCCTGCCACTTTCTGTATTCATCATTCTGCTCTCTCTTATTATGTTCTCGCTCATTAATGGCACTGCCTCCCCTGAGACTGCCTCCCAAACCCTTCCAATGGAGACCCTACAGATGGTTATGGTTATCTGGATTGAGAAGCAATTGGGAGACAAGAAACCAAATACAGTTTCTCCAACCAAGAAATGGGAAATTGGAACCTCCAAAGCAAACTTCCATTACAAACCCAGATTTCCATTCTCACTCCCATAACTCTCTAACCAGCTTGTTGTGAGGCTGGCAGGGAAATAAGACCTTTGTTTCCTTGATGAAAGCAGGAGACATTGAGTTTCGTCTTCCTGGGATGGGGTTTGCCAGCCTCTTCTGCTCTCTGTTTAGGAGGCCTCAACGTCAGGGAAGTTGGATGAGACTAAAACCACCAACCTGTTCACATTGATTTTCTCTGGAGAAAAGGGGTTGAAAACTTTGGGTCACCTTAGCTTTGGGTTGTGGTTTGCTGGGATCTGCTTTACTTGTTCGCCTCCTACCCAAAATCATAGTGGAGGTTGAGGCCGCTGTTTGCAGAGATGCTCAAGCGGAAGGAAGGTAGGGAGGGAGGTAGGGAGGGAGGGAGGAAGGAAGGGAGGAAGAAAATAAAGCACAAAAAATTGTTGAATGATAAAGTATCCAGGTTGGAAGGGACCCCTGAAGATCATCTCATTCCAAACACTGCTCTGTTGGCCAACAGTTTGACATAGCATGAGGCTGCAACGCTCCTGGAAGTCCTGCACGCAGCGAACCCAGGCAATCATTCACGTCCTCCAATGCTGATATCTGGCTAATGTCAGGCAGGGAGGATTAAAGCCTCCCTCTCAGGCCATCTGCAGTTCCCAGGCAAGCTGACAGCACCTTGGACTTCTCACCCAGGACAAATCCTAGCCCGGTTTAGCACGAGGCAGCCAAACAGCAACTCGCCTTGTCACACCGCGTGCTGTTGACAAAGTTATCGCTTTCCAAACAACCCAGAGCTGAGCCAGCGGGGCCCTCCACCCACTCCAACATGAGAGCATTTCCTGCTGGCCCAGGGAAAGGTTACTGAGGATGCACACAGAGCTGAGACTGCTGCTGCAGGTCACGGAGTCACATTTGAGTCAGAGGGGATCTTAAAGGCCACCTGGTCCAACAACCCTGCAATGAACAGGGACACCCACAGCTCCATCGGGTGCTCAGAGCCACATCCATCCCAACCGTGGATGTCTCCAGGGACAGGGCATCTACCACCTCCCTGGGAAACCAGGCTGTGGGGCTGCACTTGCTTTGTATCAGTGTTTGAGGTCTCAGAAAGGTGTTCTGAACCAGGCAGGCAAAGAGCATGAAAGCCCAAGGTTGGATGTTAAAACTGGACTGTTGTACAGGGGATGAAAAGGCACAAGGAGGAATGCGCTCGAAGCCAACTGGGAATTAAACACTGAGATGCTGTGGCTGTAAAGAGGAGTTTCTGGCTGTTTGAGTCAGTGCTGCAAACTCTCATCCCTTCTTTCTCTGCGATTTGCTGTGCTAGAAAGGATTTCTACACTTTTCTTAAGTACTGCAGTTAAGTTGCAAATAATACACTGAAAAATCTAGGTGAAACTACGTGGCCCACATAGCATAATGTGTTAAACAAGAACTAAAAACTCACCCCAGCCTGAGACTCACACAGTTCTGGCAAATGCAAGTGGGAAATGGAAATGTGGACAACACTGCATGGACATTAAGCACCCTCTGGATGGAAGACCTGTGAAGCAAAGCAGCTCAGTGCTCTCTCCTGCTCTCTCTTCACATGGTGATCTTGAAGCACAGAATAATTAAGGGTGGAAAAGACCTCTAAGGTCAGCTTATCCAACCATCCACCTACCACCAATATCACCCACCAAACCATGCCCAGGAAGCTCGTCACACCTCATCCAGCAGCTGCCTCACGCACGTTACTAGCAGCTCTTCGTGACCGCCGTATCTCTTTTGCTCCAGCACCAAGCCTGTGGTTTTGGCAGAATAAGCTGAAAACTTGCTGAAAGCTTGTGGTTTTGCATCAATCTGGGTAGAGAAATCGCCTGGTGTGCCTGTTTCTAAGCAGCCACGGGGATTGCAATGAATTGTGTTGCATGTATGCAATAAACACCTGCTCCACAGCAGTGGTGCTGGCAGAGGAAATGGGAGAGGCCTCATCGCCCTTTAGACCAGGCATCAAGACGGTGGAGCGGTGAGACAGAGATGAGGTTTAAATGCTTGTGAAAGCAAGGAAGAACTCAGTGAGATAACACAGCACTGAGATGTTATCAGAACATCTGCACTGTGTCCATCACTCACCCATCTTCCCTTGAGGAAATGTTCCCTCTCGGTCCCACACACCACAAAAAGCACAGAAAATAGACATGCGTAAGGTTCCTCTTTCCACCAGGGCACTCACATCTCCAATTACAGCACAGAGGATGTTATCAGGTTGCAGCAAAATTTCACTATTGCCATAATTTCGCGGGGAGAAGAAGATTAATATGAGAACATAATTTCCACAGCCAGCAGCCATGTTCCAAGCGGTGCTCGTTGTGTCAGACAAAACCACAGACGACAACCCCAACTCAGCCAGGGCTCTGATTTGGGACCAGAGCCTGGAAGCAGTCTCTTGAAAGCAAGACCAGAGGAGCGAGAGCTGGAAAGAAGGGGCAGAGACATTTCTGAGCCTCACCAAGGAAAGGGAAGGTGGGTGGTGATGGGTTGATGGTTGGACTTGATGATCTTGGAGGTCTTTTCCAACCTTAACGACTCTACGATTCCTCCATTAGGAAATACCCTGCAAGAAAACAAGATTTTCTTCTGAAAAGCCTCATGCTTGCAGCACATTTCAGTCCCAGCTAGAAATAGAAATTGCTGGGGACTCCAGACAACAAAGCCAACTGGAGGGATATCCCTTCCCAAATGGAGAAGCCAATGGAGACACACAAGCCGAAAGGCAGAGCTGGGATTAAACTCTGAGCGTTGCACCATGCTGTGACTTTCCATAGGAAGGGAGGAAGATGAGGAGAGAATTCTTCTCACCAGCTGGATTCCTTCTCCTGCTGCCCAGCCCTGGGTCCGACGCCAACACCTTGTGCAAAATTCAATGCACCAACCTGACAGGTTTTCCATCCACACCAATCGCACGTTCGAGCTTAATGGTTTTTCATGCAGATGTAACTTAATTAACTGACTGCCTGATTACATCCTATATGAGATTTTTAGGCAGCTGAGACCATTGCACATTTGCAGAACTGCTCCTGCCAGCTGTCATGTGCTATGCCACCTCAGGAGGAGCTGCCCACGAGTTGTCCATGATTTCATATTAACACCTAAGACGAGACCATGGAACTGCAAGTACATATGTACTTTTTCTTTTCTTTTTTTTAAACACAGATGCAAAAAATATAATATTAGACATGAGACAAGGGTGGCTTGAGCAAGTTGATGTCAGCTCACCTTTCAAGTGCCATCCTCCAAAGTCAGAATCACAGAACAGTTTGATTTGGAAGGGACCTTTAAAGCCAGCTGGCTCAACACCCCTGCAGTGCACAGGGACACACACAGCTCCATCAGATGCTCAGAGCCCCTTCCTCGTGACCCTGGGTGTCTCCAGGGATGGGACACCACCACCTCTCTGGGCAACCTCTGCCAGCACCTCACCACCCTGATCATAAACACTTTTCCCTTATACCCTGTCTAAATCTCTCCTCCTTTAGTTTGAAACCGTTTCCCCTCATCCCATCACAACAGACCCCACTGGAGAGTCTGTTCCCCTTTCTCACAACCCCCCTGCAGATACCAAAAAGCTGTTAAGTCATCAGCTCTCACTGATATTGAGAGTGTTATCCCTCTGGCACAGCGGGATGAAGGCCTTGCTGGCACTGAGCTAACAGCACCAGCCCCTCTGACACAGCCTCTGGCCCCGCACGCAGATCATGGCCCACTGCTGGCAGGTGGACCTGACGGAAAGCCAGCACTGCTGCCAAAAGGCCAAAAAAACAATAATTAGAGCAAGTGTTAGATTTATTCCCCATCTCACCTCTCCCAAGCCAAGGAAACTACAGTTAGCTTTGCCTAAAGAAACAGGCTGAGCTCGTTTCGGGTAGTCCAGGCAATCAATACAGGCACGCAGCATTGGGCTGAGGAGTGCTGCTCTGCAGCTGGGGCACAAAACATCCTTCCCTCCCCATGAGAGCCACTGGGCTGTCCAGGCAAAGCCAAAAACACAGCTTACATTCTCTTCCACTCGCAGTTTTGGGAGAGAATTTCCCCTGCACAGGAGCAGAGAGCGCCTGCTTACAGGAGTGGGGAAATCAGTGCCAGCCCACACGGGGTTCCTCCAGCTAGGTTTTGGCTCAACAGAGCGGTGTCAATGGGTCCTTTGTAATACCTGAGTATCAGAAACTAATTTTTGTTTATTTTGTGCTGGATTTTTTGGTGGCAGTGGTTCGGTTCTATTCAATAAAGCCAGTGTAAGCCAGAAATGGATCTTGTTTTCCTGTTAAAACAAAGACAACCCAGGCTGGACCTGATACTGCTGTTCTACAGGCACGTCAAGGAGTGATACCCAGAGCAGAAATGGAAATGAGGTTTCCTTCTAAAACGTTCCAACTTCTAAATAGTGACCTATCAAAGTTAGGCTGAACAGAGTCCAACAGATTAAACCCAGGTGAGTCGATGCACTACATACAGAACAAATCCCTACTACAACAGAGCTGACATCTGACAACTAATCCCTTAAAAACTGGAATCATTTTACACCACACACAAAACAAGCTGATAGCAAACTAACCAGCAATGAAACCTCTCAAAAGGTGGTTTATTGGCAATCTTCAGCCCTTTCTCATCTGGGGACAGAAGGACTAGGGCAGGAGGTGCTTTCCACCCACCTCTGTCCATTTGGAAAGTGGCAAAGTGTGGTAGGAAGAGCCCAAGGTTTGCTTAGAACAAGTCTGCCCCCTCCAGCAGCACCTCTAGCAGCAGGTTTCAATGCAAACCTTTTCCATACGTGGCCAATTATTCACTTTAATGCAAGAACATTTCAATAAAGCTGTTCGACATCGCAAAACAGCTTGAGGTAAAATTTCTCTCCTGTATCTTCCCACTTCAGCTTCAGGAGCGTACCAGTTGGCGTCTTGGCATTCTACTCTCTGATGACAGACAGATTGGGTGGGAGAAAACGATTTAAAAATAAGGAAAATCAGCACAAAAACCTGTTGCACTGACGAAGCCTGGAGTCCTGTTAGCTCTCCTCGTTGCACCGCTTCCCACCAGCAACCTCGCATCACGGACGGCCTCCCCGATGCTCGTGCAGCAGTCTCCTGCTCAATGGGAAGGCAACATTTTTAGGCAGACGCATGTTGCTGATCAGCTGGGATCACAAGAGGTGCTGGATGAGCAGCAGTGCCTCCCCAGTGAGGCAGCACAGCCCTTCCACCATCCGCAGAGCTCCCCAAAGCCAGCTGTCTCCCAGCCCCACCGGTGGCCGGAGCTGTTTTTCCAGCTGCGTGCCATCTTTTTGGATGCAGTATGAATAACAAGAGCAGTACCACCTTGTGTGAAACAGAGCCAATGAGGCAGCCAGCTCTCCTCGCTCAAACATTCGCCTTTGGATCAATAAGGGCTTGATGAACTGCAAGCTGCAGGATCTGGGGGGCCGGGGAGGACGTGCTGGTTCAACTCGGGCTTGTAAAGAAAGCAAACACAAAGGAGCCATTAAGAGAAGACACAAAACCTTTGAGTGATACTAATCAGTTTTATTTTATAAATACAGAAGAGCTTTCCCGCAATTACCAAGATAGTTTTAATGTGTCACTGACTATGGGATACTTTGTCTTGGCTTGTTTTAAATACCTGGTCAAGCAAGGAGAAGCCAATGCTGTTGTGCTCGCTATAAAAATAGAGTGGGATATGATCTTCCAAAACCAATATTCTCAAAAAAAAAAACCACCTTAGGAGTTCCTAGTGAGGGGGATAAGATTGCAATGCAATGTTTTCTCCACTTGAAGACATTCACAGGCATTTAACAGTGTCACAGCTGTGCAGGAACTGAAAGGCTCCTGACAGTTTAAAGCACGCTGTGATCTATCTTCTCACCTTCCAACTTGCTCTTTGTTTCCCTCCCACTATGCCGTTTTCGAAGTCATTTACTGGGGAAGAAAATAAAATCACAACAAGAAGCTGCAGACTGTACAATCCTCCCATCCTCCATAGCAACGATGTCGGCCGATGCCTTAATTAGCCCTACAGTGTCGTCCTTCCCCTTCACACCCTCTATATAAAAGTGGTAAAAATAAGCCTGGGAGCAATTCAAGGTCTATGAAAGATACATCCATACGAAGCCCAGAGAAGCTATGTGACAGACAGATGCAGAAATCAACTGTTGTATTTGACACATGAACAATCCCAGGGCTCCAACGGGAACAGCAACGCGAGAAAAATGAACTTCATTTGGTTGGGTGCCACCTGAGAAAATGCGCAACTAACAAACAAAACCTGAAGTCCCACTGATGCTCTACAAACCTAATTACGTGTCGCCTAATTGCTCTGAGACACTCTGAGTTTGCCTATGGAACACTGCGACTTCACAACTACTCTTTGGGTTGCTCCGAAAAGTCACCATCATACACAGAGTCACCATCGTACACAGACTACTGTCGTCGTGATAAAAGAAAATTAGTGTGACCACAATCCACCCTGGGCTGCTTCAACTGTGCCTGATTTCACCCTTCGGTGTGCCCAACCGACCCAGTATTGAATTTTGGCTAAAACTGAACTGCTAGCAGGAGTTAGCAAGGAACAATTAGAGGATCTTCTGCCCACCTCAATGAGAACGCGCTGTGTTGGCTTTGGGGATTCAATTCTGGCTCTCAGTGCACCAAAGTGCGGTGGAAATTCCCTACTTATTCCTTCTGATGATGATGGCAGTGTGTTAAGCCTTCATGGATGTTTTCCACAAGGTTTCAACAGAAGAGTTTATTCAGGGGGGAAGATACTCACGAATGTGTCCAAATTCGTGCCTGAGTTTGCAACAATGCATTACAAAAGCGAGGTCTCTGCTTCTGAGTGCTTCCACCTTACTGAGACAGACCAAAGAAATGATCCAGCAGAAAGGTTCAATCCAACAACTCAGTGGTAGGCACAACCCAATCCAACAATTGATGGTAGCACAACCCAATCCAACAATTCATGGTAGCACAGCCCAATCCAACAATTTCTGGTAGGCACAGCCCAATCCAACAATTCTTGGTAGCACAACCCAATCCAACAATTCATGGTAGGCACAGCCCAATCCAACAATTCTTGGTAGCACAACCCAATCCAACAATTCATGGTAGGCACAGCCCAATCCAACAACCCATGGTAGGCACAACCCAATCCAACAACTCATGGTAGGCACAGCCCAATCCAACAACTCATGGTAGGCACAGCCCAATCCAACAACTCAGTGGTAGACACGACTGTTAAAGCTAACAGAAGAAATGTGAATATAGTTTTAATACAGTCATTAAAGTGTTACCTGGAAAATGAATATTCTAGAATGGTGCTATTGTGTATATTGGTTCTCGTGTACACACCTTGCTTTGACAACAGATAGTTGAGATTATACATACCCACATTTTAAGAAGTTAATTTAGACTAGCCTTATGGTGATGTTAGGAGAGACAGTAGGTCATTGGTTCAAAAAGAAGCATGGACCAGGGAGGAAAACAAAAAAGCCACGCATGATGAAGCTATATATCTTTTATATTTGAGAGCTCGTGACCAAGCCTGAATTCTTGGTCATGCAATATAGAAAGCAAGAGCAATGGAATCCAAACTCAAACAAATAGCAGGAATCACAAAATGGGCTGCTAATGGCTTTCCCATTAGTTAGCCAAACACATGTGCCAGGGGTGAGCAGCCCCACAACAAAGCTCCAACCAAAGGCTCTTCCTTGACAAACAGAGGGTCCAGTTAAAGGGATGTTAATGAATTATGCCAAGTGCTTCCCTTCTACAGAGGGCAGAGTGATTCCACAGGTTTGCCTAATTCCAAGCGCTGAGCACGGTGGGTGAACCCCACTCACACTGTACGCTCGTCAGGCTTCCGCTGATTAGCTTGGAGATAATGAAGTTCAATGGAGAATGAGACACGAGGTTTTCCTAACAAACCTTAGAGGTGATTGGGTGCTCATGGGCTCTACCAGAAGGAAGACTGAGTGTGGAGGAAAGGAGGAAACATGATGATTCAGGCACAGGGAGACCTCAGGTGCTCTCTCTCTGGCAAGTGCACACCACCAGCTGGAGGCCCATCAGTGCAAACTCCCACAGCAGCACAGTGCAGCCAAGAGAAAGCTGTCTGACTACGGCCAACTCATGGCATTTCATGACTGCACTGCCCAAGAAAGCACAGGAGTACATGGGAGAATACCAAGAGCTCTTATCATAATCATATTTTTAAATTAACTCCTTTTTTTTTTTTCCTTCTGATAAGATTAAAATAAGTTTAATTCTAAATGATAATTCAGAAAACAAATACCCATAGGAGGGCCAGATCAGCACTCGAAGTTTTGGTTTTTTTTCCAGGAAAGCGCTTACAAATGGACTCCACCGCCTAAAAAAAACCCACAAAACCCAACAGATTATAAATACCAGACACAAGAGGACTGGAAGCAGAATCAGAATTTACCTGGGCTGTGAATATATACCATGATCCCGTGTTATCGTGCTCAGTAACAAGTCCGTTTGTCCTAACACCATTGGAATAGCTTTAGCTTTTTATATATATATATATATATATATAATTAATATAAAGAATAAGTGCAATTTTATCTCTATTCCAGATCGCTGATTTCACCCCAATGTCCGCCATCAAATCCCTGCCCCAGCTCACTTGTCCGAACTTTTGCGCGGCCTGCGGAAGCTGGACATGTTTTCATTCAGTGCATAGATCCTCCGAGAGAACTCCTCAAACTCCCCCAGGACCTGTTCATCACACTCCACTGCCACGGCGTGCTCCACCGGGATGGAGTTAAAGTCTTCTAGCTGATCTCCCGTGCTGAACCCCGTCGCTTCCATCCCCATTATTTCCTCTGCTTGCTCCACCGTGCAGCAAAGGACGGGGCCGAGCGAGGGCCGAAACTCACAAGGCTGCTCGCTGCTTATGGTGCTGGAACACTCAGCGGGCAGCAGCGCCCCATTTATTGCACTAGTATGTCCTAGGAAAGACTCCTGCTGGTCTTGGGTATTGGTTAGGCTCCCGTTTTCTCCGTTTAAACTGCCACACGAGTCCTCTCCTTTCTTATTTCCTTTTGAGGAGTCCATGGAGGTATCGAGGGAAGAAGATATGGATCCGGGTTTTTTATCTAATCCTCCCACATGGGCTGCGATGGCCACGGGCTGCGTTAAAGCCGAGTTGTAACTAGGAGGAGGAGTTTTGTACTGCAGTCTCTCGTTTCCCGTGCTAGCTCGTTTTCGGAGTCCTTTATCTGGAGAAGGAAGCCCACTGGAAAAGCCAACATCCAATCTGCCGAAGCTAGAGCTCTGCCTCTTTGGAACAGGAATTGCACTGGATGTATGGTGTCGATCACTATAAAAGAAGGAAAGGATAAATCACAGCTGTCAGGCACGCTCACGAGCAATACAGATGTTTCACCAAAGGCTGAAGCAATTACTTTATCACAACTCCGAGCTCTCTCTGGCCAACCACTTGTATCCTAAAGTGCTAAAAAGCCCACAAGTGTTTAACGCCATATGAACTGCAGAAGACACCCCGGAGGACAGCTTTACTGAAAGCCGGCAAGATCGTGAGGGGAACATTTACGAAACTCCACGACTTGAAGAGTCAATCACCCAAGAAACCACCACGTCATGTTAATTCGGACTGTTAACACCGTTTTATAGGACCAGGCTGCGCGTTATGAATTATTACTGTTGACCGTGTATTTATGTATTTATGGCCTGTGCTGGGCCATCATAAACTCTTCAAAAGCAAGTAATAAGGGCTGAATCCTCTACGAGAGACTTCTTCCAGCAGTGAACTTTACTGACAGCTGCACAAAGGAAAGCCACGCTAACTTTGCTATTTGCAGATGATTAATTCTGCCAGATCTTTTGCTTCGCCGTGCCAACGGTTCCAAACCTTTTTGGACAAGTGTCAACATCGGTTTCTTGTGGAACGTGGAATAATCGAGCTTAATTTACAAGTTCAATTTGACTGTTAATACAGTTCCACTTACACTGTCTCAGGGTCTACAATTTGGAATGTCCGCTTTACGTCATCTGGGGCGCTACATGAATTTTCCTTGTTTGATCCTTGTCCAAATATAATCGCCATCCTATATGCAAATAGAATGCCCTACCTTAACTTAAGCAACCAGCTCATTTTCCTCCCAGTTTCTTTTAAACACGGTTATTTCTGATCCCCTGAACGTACAACCAAGACTCGGCGGCTGTCAGTACGAGCCAAATTCATTAGCTTGGCTTAAAAGAAACTCTCCTCCTATTCGAGGCCTGATACATTTTGGGATTTGTCTTGCAGGGAGAAATCTTGTAACAGCAGCTATGAACAGCCCCCAGCACGGATCCTTTTCCATCCAATTTTTGGCTTCTCCCTTTTGTAAACAGGATAAGCAAGGTTGCCACAGGTCCCTGTGTGAAAAACAAGCATCCCTACGGGAAGGCAGCATGCACTTCTGCTGCTCCTCCATTTCCTCTCCCATCTTGCTTCCTCCCAGGCTGTCCCTTAACGCACGTCTTGGGCTTGCTTCTCTCCTCCAACAACCCCAGTCACCTGAAGGAAAATTTGCTTGCTGCAATTTACAGTTGCAGACAGTGGAGCAGAGCGACAGGCACCACGCATGCAGCCAGCAGCAAAGCCAGCAACTTTCTCCTTAGATTTCAACTGCTGTTTGAGCCCCTTAAGGCACACCAAAGAGCATTCAAAGCTCCCCTTGCAAAGGTCTGGAGCGTTCTCAGTGGAGGTGACAAAGAAAGCAGCGTGTGCCACAGATGCTCTCAGGAGCTGTGTATGCAGGCTCAGAGGTTATCCCATAGTCCCTTACTGACCAGAGACTTTCACACCTGGATTTTAAATACTTCAGCCAACCCCCGTACAATCGACCATTTATTTTCCAAATGATGCAATATGACAAAAATCTGAGTCAGGACAATTGAAAACTCTGTTCAGGCAATGTGCACTGCAGATGTATGTTAGGGATGGTCTGCTCTCCCCTCCCTTTCCTCCAGCTTGAACCTTCCAGCCTCAAATCAGACAATAAATGAGGATTTATTTGATATGACTTACTTCATTAGATTCTGTTAGAATTCTGATTAGATTCATTAGATTCAAGACTTTGCTTTTTTCACGCTTCCTCCAGGCTTGCTGAATCTTTACATAACTGAGCCCAAAGCATGAGCTGGGTCCAGCCTGGCTGCTAATAGGAGCCCAAAGCTGTCACAAGCCTTGCGAGGGTCACAGAGGAGCCTGACAGAGCAAGAGCTTCAGTGCTACAAAGGTTTGGATATGCCTTGCTCATTGTTCTGCTGAAAGCTTGGGCCCACACCCACCTGGAGGCTTCAGAAGGAACAGCTCTAAGCTAGGTGGAAAAGCTGCAGCATAAGATCTTTACGTAGCGAAGGAAAGGCTTGATGGAAGGGCTTCTTATTTCCTGATTTAGGGACAATGCCAAGAAAGGCTTACAGGAAGTTCTGCCATTTTTCTGAATCTTATTTGACTATCTACAGCCCCGGGGGAAGGCATGCAGGAGATCAATATCTAACCCTGGAAGGATTTCAAGCTGTACATTACGTTGTGAATTTAAGCACAGATGAGTGTTCCTCGAAATAGTCATAAAGCAATCTACTCTTTGCACAATATTTCAGTGATAAAAGCTCCTGCCTGAAATGCAAGTGGTCAGAAAAGGGTCCAGAGAAGACACACGAAAAGCACAGTGGCCTCAACAGGCGTGTTTGGAGCAAATCCTGCTGCATGTGGTTAGACTCTTTGAAGGACAAGGACATCCGTGCAGAGAGCTTGGCACACGACTAACTGGCAAGCCCCAAATTACCTTCAGTAAGAGCTGATCAGTCCAACTTAGGTACAACAGTATGTTTGCTACAAAGGTGAAGAAACAGCGGAGATGTAAGTGCCTGAGTACAATGAACGTGAACAACTGTAATGTCTAATTAGCTCGAGAGAAGCAGCTTTACAAATTGTTCCGGTGGGCACGTAAACTCGAGCTTCTCCTAAAAAGAAATACAGCCAAACTGTTTTGTAGATGCAGTCAAAAGGGTGAGACATTAATTAGCTTGCAGGACCAGAAGAGTTTTTCAAGTGCTTGTTATGACAAGACCATTCAAGTTAACATGTTATGCATGTCTGAACAATACCTCTTCAGTACAGCAGCCAAAGTAAAAAAACCTCTTAGTAAGTCGAACTGGCAGAATGATCTACGCTAAGTGATGTAACAGCCTAAACATAGCAGCAATGCAGAGCTAATCTCCCTCATTTACAAAATAACCTCCCAGCTCTTTAGCAGAGTACATAAGGGCAGTCCATAGGGCAACATGGCAGGAATCATCTTCATTTATCATACCAGCGTTCAAACTAATGAATTAAAACAAAAAGCACTTGCAGCCAGGCTCCTTAAACTACATACGGTTAAATGGGCCCTACTTCAGTCTGTAAGATTGGGTTTTAATCTGCTGGACACATACGCAGGCAGATTGCTGAAACTATTCCTCACTGCCAATAAATATGAATGGGATGGGCTTAGCTTCAGTCAGGAATAATTACAGGGATAACAGCCTAAAGCTGAGAGAGCAGGAATGAGGTCAACAGAATGGCTTAAGCGCCTATCAAATATTAGCTACGGCATTTAGATAAAAATAAATACACATGAAGGCCTTTGGAGATCAGCCATCCAAGAGTTCATTGCCTACCCTCTTTCCACAATCACTGGTGGAAAAAAATAACAGCGCAGGCAGTGGAGAGAAAGGTGAGCAACACCATGCTGTGAGCCCGTGGTGATGAAGGGGACCATCCTCCCCTTTGGATGCCTCTTCTTGGCCATGAACTGAGCAACCGGTTTAGAATGAATGGGTCTCTGTACCCAAAAGCTGTGGATTGTGGATGCTCCATCCCTGGAGGTGCTCAAGGTCACGTTGGATGGGGCCGTGGGCAGCCTGATCTAGTGACTGACTGAGTGGTTGGCAGCCCTGCCCCACAGCAGGGGGTTGGAACTGGATTATCTTTGAGGTCCCTTCCAACCCAAGCCATTTTATGATTATGTGACTGATCATCATACTGCTGTGAGTGAAATAAAAACTGCACGGTTCTCAGCTACAGTCAAGCTAAGGCATCTTCTCCTGCTCCCTCACCTTCCCCCAGGTGAGAACGTGAAGTCAAACCATGGTTTCAGATCAGAAATGATGTTTCCAAAAAAGCAAAGAGCTCTGATGTACGAGGTTGCTATTAATCTCTACAAAAACAAGCAGCTGACAGAGGAACTCTATTCTACTCATATTTCCCTTGAGCAACGTCTGTATGGTTACCAAAACTCACAGCACTGCATCAAGGCAAAGCCATGAGAAAGAGGTGCTTTATCAGCTTCACAGCTCATGGAATTAATAAGAAAAAGCACTTCACATAGAAAATTAACATTCAATTGCCCGTAAACTGTAGAGAGCACAAGGTATCCTTGCTAGCCAAACAAGTTCAGCATGCAGAGTGCAGCCCTGAGGCGCAGCCTTGACCTGAATCACCAGGGGTGAGCTGGTTCAGCTTCCTGACACAATGACCTGCTTGATCTTCTGGGACAGCAAGCAGATGTGGACACCTGCCCAAAAGGAACAGCCTGCAACTGGTGGAGTAGGAAAACCTGGCCTGATGAACTGTCATTGGGTCTTAATGGTGTTTAGTCATCCAGTTGGATCAGACTGGGACGAGCGACACAGAGGAGTAGGTCAGATTGCTCTTAGGAAGTAGAATTTCCAAATTAAAAACAAAAATGGAAGAGAAATTCTGATTTATTGGCTATCGTAGATAAGAGAATTACATCACCACTGATTTCAGTGCTTCAATTGCATCCAAATCTAGAACGTCAATTTATACAGACTCTAACCTCAGCTACAAGTTTTACTGGCAGAAAATCTACGAGATATCTGTTTTCTCCCCCAGAATACTCATTTTTACTCTTCAGACCCGTGGTGCAAGACGTGAACTCCGCACTGCAAACACCTACGGTACGCTGACTGAAATAGTGGGCAGCCATTTCTGGAGTTATTTTTCCTAGAGAACAGATTACAACTGGAATCCGTTTGTGGTTTTGATAAGGAGTTTCTCTGGTCAGATTCAGTTGCTATTATTTAATCCGTCTGCAAAGGGCACAGAGAAACTGTAAAGCATTATGAGACAGAACACAATTTGCAGGCTCAAATATGCATCTTTTCCTCCCTGCAAAACGTTTCCTCTGAGGAACATTATTGGATCACAGCTGGTCAAAATACTAAATCTTGATTGTCGGGCCCAAAGCCAAAATCCACAGCTACAGCTCTTTGGTATGAGAATACTTTAAAAAAAAATAACAGCATTTGATCTTTTGTGTGTGTGTGTGTGTGTATTGCAAACTATGACCTCATGGCAGCAAGGAGGCTAAATGAAGGTGTTTAAGTTGGTTTACAGCCATCTGAAATGCCTGAAGCTCCAAGCACAGCCCTGGGCCAATATCATGTCAACCGTGCTACAAAGCAATAAGAGCTTCTCACCTTCTCTGAGATTACTGGGTAAGTTACACACGGTGGTGACAGGGATGCTAAGGGAGGCTGCCAGTACGAAGCTGAGGTGAAACTGTGCCTTTTGGCAGCTATGGAATTCTGACACGTGCTTTTGAAATAATAAAAAAAAAATCTTCATAAATTAAGCTACCAGAGTTTCCTCTGCTGTAATGTTATGTGTTGGCCTCCTGTTGAATCTAGCAGAATACAAACCAATGCATACCTCTGCAATTCAGAAGCAATGATAGAATCATGGAGTGGCCTGGGTTGCAAAGGAGCACAATGAAAGGTAAATAATGCTCTGCACCTACACCTGAAACACATTGTTTGCTTTACACCTCCAGCTCCCCAGGTGTGATATTGCACTGCATGAGAATGTCTGAAGTTTGCTTTTTAACCTACAGACACCAAAAGGGCAATCGCTCTGGGACTGCATGGATATGCCAGAGAAATCACCTACCTTACTCAGGCTGGAAAACAGAGTGACCACAAGCTGAAAGGCTGGATGGGCTCAACCAGGGCAACTGCAGCAGTGCAGAGGATGGCTGAGCATCTGCACAAGCCTGTGAACAGCTCAGACAACAACGAGGTTTGCCCTTGTTTGGAGCCAAACAACTTTTGAAAATGTTGAAGAAATCACAGAATGGCCTGGCTTGCAAAGGAGCACAAAGCTCATCTACTTCCAACCTGTTCCTGGTGCATGCAGGTTACCAACCAGCAGCCCAGGCTGCCCAGAGCCACATCCAGCCTGGCCTTGAATGCCTGCAGGGATGGGGCATCCACAGCCTCCTTGGGCAGCCTGTGCCAGTGCCTCACCACCCTCTGGCTGAAAAACTTCCTCCTCATATCCAACCCAAACCTCCCCTGTCTCACTTTAAAACCATTCCCCCTTGTCCTGTCACCATCCACCCTCACAAACAGCCGTTCCCACTCCTGTTTATCCGCTCCCTTCAAGTAGTGGAAGGCCTTGGTATGCAAGCATCTTTGGATATAGCTTTTACATAAGGGCCCCAAAGGACATCTCCCTGACTGCAGACAAGGATTTCCAAACGAACACGTGCGTTTGCCCACATTAGCTAACCCTGTTGTTGCATTTC
This sequence comes from Tetrao urogallus, assembly GCF_951394365.1. Taxonomy (NCBI): domain Eukaryota; kingdom Metazoa; phylum Chordata; class Aves; order Galliformes; family Phasianidae; genus Tetrao; species Tetrao urogallus. The sequence continues at coordinate 2,345,137 of NC_136813.1, read as the reverse complement.
TTCACTAGGAAAAGCCTTCTCACTGCACTGCTCGAGTTTGCAGAGTGCTGCTTTATTTGCTCTTAATACAAATACCGCCCCTCAGAAGTCAGGCTGACTTGTGAACGATAAAGGTGAACACGCAGAAAGGAATAAAACAAAGTCAAGTGTATATGTGTAAGCAGTCTACGTGTAAAGTACAGATTCAGTGTCTCAGAAGCTGGAATGAACTGCATACTTTCAGATATTCAGAGAACAACTGCATAGGGCCCCTCATGCATCAACAAATGCTGGTCTTAAAAATGGGCTGCTTTTCTGGGAGCCAGCGAGATCCCATGCTTGAGAAATCTGAAATACAGATAAGTGTCCCCAAAAGGAAACAAAGATTTTGGAGAACACAACTGGGAAAATGTAAATCAAACAAAACTTTAGCTCATCATCTTTCGCCTTAAGCAAGTGAGACATCATCTAAATCTGATAGCAGGAAAGTAAGGCTTTGGTGTTGCTTAGCCTCTGTAACAGCATGTGCAGAAACAGCAGATCTGTCCTGGCTTCATCTGCGTATAATACAGTAACACTCTGCAGTTGGGGCACATGAGGAGAAAGGTAAATACAGCAGAATACAGGTGCCAGGAGATATGAAGAGGGAAGCAGAGCTTGCAGACCTGCATGCTTGATGCAATAAATCATGCAAGTTGCGATGTGAAAACATGTATTCATCATTTAATGCTTGAGAAACTAAAACAAATCTCCCCAGGCAGAGGGATCCAGCAGCAATGCAATTAACCCTCAGTCCAACCCTGCAGGTATACAAAAGGCTGCAGGCAGAACTATGCAGTTCATCAGAGCCTGCAGCAAAGAAATCTATAGAAAACTGTCAAATTTGCTCCGATTGAAGCCTGAAGTAATGGGCTAATTGGTTTTACAACCAAAGTTGTAAGAAAACAAAAATTAAACATCATCACCACATATATATATATGGAATATATATATATATATGGATATATATATAATCCTTCTCAGAGAGTGAGGCTAAGCCTGAATTAAATAACTACAGATTTTGGTTACCCTGTTTATCTCTGGGATTCAATTCCAGGCTGCAGAGAAACAGAGATGTCTCTAGAGAACAGTAAGAGCTATGAGTAGGTCCTCTTCACAGATAAACTAAGTGCAACGTAAGTCACAGCATGACTGCGATTTGACAGCAGTTCAGCAAAAGCTGTCTGCAGTGATAACGAAGGAAACTGAAAACCAGCAACAACAAAAAAACCAAAGCAGTCAGTGTAAATGAATGTGTGAATAAGAAAAACTCATCACCACCTCACATGCTCCTGCTCTCATCCCACAGATGAAGGATAGCCTGGAAATACTTTGCCGACTGCTGTCTGCAGCACGGAGCGTCAGATTACTCACCTGCTGTATCCTGAAAACGAAAAATCCCTTCCAATCTTCATTTTAACAGCTGGTGGCCTTTCTGCTTGCTTAAATATATGTAAGCAGATATTATTCACAAGACAGTGGGCATCTGTGCTTCGCTACGCATGTGCTCAACTGCAGTGCCTGGCTGTGGAAGTCTCGCCAGTTTTCCCCTTGAGCCAGGCTCCCTGTAAAGGCTCATTTCCATTTATATTATTAGGAAGCACTAAGGAGCCTTGTTTAGAGTCATCAGCCTTAAGAAAAAGTTAAAAAAGAACAACTATGCATGCAAGTCGTGGAGGTAAGAAGGAAATGAGGCATAGACATTCATGTGGGGGCAAGGAGGGAAGGTGATATTCCCAGAGAACTGTGCTTCATATTCCTACATGTTTTGAAATATTATCCGGCCCAAAAATGTGTTTTGTCTTGCTAATGACTGCGTATCACCTAACAGGAAAAAAAAAAAAAAAACTGGCAGCACGAAGGCAAAACCTCCAACAAATACCTAAAGCTGACACTATCTGCTCTTCAAAGCTAATGGACACTAGAAGGGGAGAGCAGAGATGTACACCTTGTGACCCAGAGCCCTCACCTCTCTGCTTATTCGAGGGCCACCTGCACCCATCCCAGCCTGCATGTGAGGTTCAGACACTACAGAAGCCATAGTTTGGGTATTTTAGCCCTTTGTATTCTTATTTAGGTGACCACACGTCATCTTTGGGTTTTGACATCACAGCGATGGATGAAATAACAAACTGACAGCAATATTTGCCTGATGATTGAAGTTTTTCTTCCCACACCTCGGGATAAGAAAAGAAGGGAGAATCTTTTCAGCTGTGGTTACAACTACTGGGAATGTGGAACTGCACGAGAACCACAGCTTCCTTTTCTCAGGCTCTGTTTGCTGGCTGAGCTGGATTTCCATCAGGCAACACTTGCACTGCTCTGCTCAAAGATGATCCCTCTCCTCCTCCCGTATTTGCCAAGATTATCCTCCCAGTCAAACGATTTGCCAAACAGCTTTGCTCACTTTGATCAGCATTTCTATACGCAAGGGCTGAAGGAAAGATAAAAGCAAAGTGCAGCATAGAAATAAGGACTGGAAAGTGCTCTGGTACAGTGACGTCCCATAGGACTTTAGGGGCTGTTACTAAAAGCAGAACTCTTGTTCCAGGGGTCTGATACTGAGCCACGTTACTCCAAGGCACATAACTCCATCCAAAGCCTGCTCCTATCATTTTCAACTGGAGCAGCAATGAAAAGCTCTTTTTTCTTTCTCCCCCTTGCCTTTTAGTATTAAAAGCTGTGATCACAAGCTGCCTTCATAGCTGTTCTCCTTCCCACGTTCTGCATATTGGAGGAACAAAGATAGACTCAGTCTACCAGAAGGCAGCAATCATCAGCTCTGAGAAAGCAAAACTCTTTTGAAGTTTCAGTAGTGAGAAGATGGTATACACCAGCAGGGTCTGCTCAGTGCTTCAGGGCATTCAGATACAATACAGACAGCCCTAGAAAGCTTTAACTGCACTGTTAAAGATCAGCCAGTGTCACAGTGGTGTCGTTTCAAATCAGGTTTTTGGGTTTTGAGATTCTCCCAGAAGACACAAACCAGCTCCAAGTTTATTAATGTCAGCCCATTAGTGCTTAATAGTTTATTATCTCATTAGGAGCAACTCTTCCACCCTAATTTAGCGTTAACTGTGACAAAAGAGATTATTTCTCCCATCAGCTGAAGCAGTGTTGAGTTCATCTCCCGTCACCAGGGCAGCACCAAGTGATCTGGCAGCAAACCCTGGTGGGGTTACCTCACACTGGATGATATTTTCGACACCTTGCAGCACCTGGAATATCTGCAAAGAGCAAGGCAATGACACAAGGGAACATCCACCAACTCCACATCATTGGGGCAGAGGGGAATCGTTAACTGAGGGCTCCTAAAACCGCACAGTGCTACGTTTAGGTGGGATTCAGGCATCCAAAGAGTGAAGATGGGAAAGCAGGACACAATTGTTTTAAGGTAAGATGCTGCACAAGCATACACAATTCAAAAGATCACACATAAATGAGCACAAAGCACGTAAAGCCCCCAGGAATGTGCTTGTGAATGGTCTTGTGAAGGATATCTCAGTGGTTTGAAGGAGAGTTGCTCAAGCGTTATGCTGAAACAGCTTCTGCAAGGCATGCCAGCCTTGTAACAGAGCAGACTGGTTTCTGTGACTTTCTGTATAGAGAATGGAGAGGATTCTGGATCCTCCTCAGCAAACCAGAGCAGAAGCAATTAGCATTTCTCTGGAAGGCTGCCCTGCCTTCAGTCACCAAATAACGGAGCTTCCTATTTAGCAACAACGCTCAACACACAACAGCTATTTCCATAGCAGCAATTGTGCTCATCTTGGTGGTCCAGCCTTAATGATTCTGTGATTATAACTCACAGACTCCCATGCAGCTCACTTGTATTATATTCAAAGCAAATGGGAAAGCAGACGCTGGCCAGGCTTTTAAGACCTGTTCTGCTTAAGGTCTTCCATGCTCCTGGACTGCCACAGTATAGAAGGGCTGGCAGCAGTTGCACCTTACATACAGCCTTAAAAGAATGATTAATTCACACCCTCTTTGGTCAAAACATCGCATTTAAAATAATACTTTCCCTCCCACACTCCTCCAAAAGTTAATTTTCTTTCTTTTTTTTGTAGCATCCATCTCCTTTGAATCCCTAAAGAAAAAATAAAACGACTTACCATCTGACCATGAGCCCGAGTTCCATGAAATTTTTCAGGTTAGGAAGAGTTTGCCTTAGATCTGGAGTACTCAGCCCATGTTGATATCTAAGCTACAAAAAAAACAGGCAAAGATAAAATCAGTAAAGCTTTCCAAACCCCACATCCCGATGGATATCATCACGTGCTCCGTTAATCCAGCCAGTTTCCAAAGAAGCTGTAGGATAATCAAGCACTTCCAGGCCATCTATTACCTTGAAGGAAATATTCCATTTAATGCTCATAACCTCACATTAGCAAAACCCACCCAAGAACAGGGACAAACCCATCAGTCAGTACAACTGTTAAACCTCATTACGCTCCTTCCGTTTCCTATCTGTAACAGGAGAGCAGCCTCACAGCTCAATGCAAAGAGCCATCAGGTGGGCAGCCCAAATTTCAACACAACGTCCCACACATTCACCAGCTCCCAACATTTATTTCCGTGCAAGTGCCATCCATCATCCTGAGCATATCAACGCATGCTGGAACCAGTAGTGGAATGTTGACACTAACGTCAACTACTACAAACACATGCTGTCCAACAGCTGAACTGAATCTGTGCTCTTTTAATGGTTTATATCAACATTTAAGTGTTTTCATAATTGAAGTCAGCGTTCAGATGCAGCACCACGTAGCTCAGAAACAGGTTCTAACATCAGCTTGCTTTAGCCCGAGCATTAATAGGCACAAACAGAAATCACGTTGGCTCCACACAAACTGCAATTTGTTCTTACCCTCAGATTATCATACAAAACACATACAATATGTTCAAGGAACGTATAGACACGTGAGGGATGTGATATTGGGAGAACTATTGGTGACTGGGGGACGGTTGGATGATCTTGTAGGTCTTCTCCAACCTCAGTGATTCTAAACATAACAGCCAATGCTGATCATTTCAAACTACTCGTCTCTGATATTCTATGATTTAAGAAGGCCCCAAAATAAAAACGTCTTTGAAACAAGCAAGTGGAAGGGGAAAAGAGTCTTACAGATTCGAAGCCCAAAACTTGCCCTGCGCATCCTCCCTGAGCTGGTTCCAATATACGAAATAGCCCAAAATTCCAGTACCATTAGGAAAGGGTGTTGGGAGGAAGCAGTACCAACGTGACATGGAGCTGTCACAGAATGTCTTGGATTGGAAGGGATCTCAAGGATCACGAAGCTTCAGCCCCCCTCCAATGCAGGGCCACCAACCTCCACATTTCATAGCAGCCCAGGCTGCCCAGGGCCCCATCCAACCTGGCCTTGAACACCTCCAGGGATGGATGGGGCATCACAGCCTCTCTGGGCAGCTGTTCCAGCACCTCACCACTCTCACAGCACAGAACTTCCCCCTGACATCCAACCTCAACCTTCCCTCCTTCAACTTCATACCATTTCCCCTTGTCCTGCTGTTATCTCCCCTTTCCAAGAGTTGACTCCCCTCCAGTTTGCAGGCTCCTTTCAGATACTCAAAGCTGTCAGTGGGCATTATGTTCAAACCCTCCAGCACTTCCACCTCAGACACTCACAGACAGTGGCTGTCCCAGTTCAATACTCACGAAGCCAAGCGATGGAACAATCCTACAAAGTTAATTTTACTGTATTTTTCGAGCTCCACACCTGTTTCTGCAATGCCTGAAAGCAGACTGCAGGAAGGCAACATCCAATGGCAAGGATTTCTGCCTCAAACCAAGAGCTCACGGAATCCTGCTCAAACAAAGCACCAAACAGGTTTTCCACAGGAAAACAAAACTCTCAAAACTAGGAATGATTCCTATGCTCTTCTGTGTTGTAGAAAGAAAAACTGCTTTGGAAGAAACCCATCCCGAGCTCTGTGCTGTACAACAGGAGAGCATTTATTACGTGGTTTATTATTTCCATATGGACATGGCCGAGTCATATGGTGGGCTTGGGTTCATATTTTTCTGCTACACTGACAGAACCTGGATGAAGACAACCATACAATATAAATTGCTAAATGATCACCGCATTCTCCTGATGGGATTACAGTGGGTTTGGTTAACCGAAGAGCCAGCCCGAGGCAAGAGGAAAAAATAAATTAATTAGAAGCATTACATTTGTTGCTCCTACCACAATTGGATTTTAATAGAACACTCGTTTTTACAGTCATCCTTAAATTCTAAGGTTTCATAGCATGAAAAGAACTGGATTAAAGGATCTTTCTAATCCCAGCAGCCAAGATCAGAGGAATGCATTGGAGCCGTGCTTGTTTCAAAGCACGGACAAAAAAAAATGTTGCTCTGGCTAAAAGCTTTGTGAGATTGCAAACAGGAGAGATGCACAGCAAGGAAAGGCAGGATGCGAGTTCTGGGAAGCCTCTAGAATAAACAGGATGGATTTTACTGTGTAAATTACATTCTGTTTGCAGGCAAACAAGAGCAGAAAAGCTGAACGTGAGCTGCCTCGCTCTCCTAAAACAGAGCTCTGTTTTCAGTTGTTGAATGTCACCATCCCCAGCCATCCCACCTTGAGATAGCAAGGAACCAAGAGGAGATGGTTCCTTCAGCATGCAACAGACCCAGCCATCCAAAGCTGACTGAACAAGCGCCCACAATTTGCGTTCACTTCTTTGAATGACTGCATAGACCCTGCATATAAATCACTAACGATGCTCTAATTGCCATTTCCTGGCTTATATTTAGCTCCTACACACAGTTTCATGTCCTTCAGTGCTACGTGACTGAGCAAACACACGTAGTGAACATGGACTGGGGAAGAACTGCACTGCAGACAGCAGGCACTTCAGAGAGTGGCCTGAAGCCTCCTCTCTGACCAGTTATTATCAACACTTATCCCACAGAAGGAAGAGAAGCATCATACTTCACAAGCAGAGAGCTCAAGGAAGTTGAGGAAAGGAAATTAGGAAGTGAGACGTCTTAAATTATACAGAAATAACTTCTACACATCTCAAAATGAGAGATTTTTGGAGCTTTCTTCCTCTGGCTTTTGGGATAAGTGACATCACTCCAGGTTGGTTACTAGAGATAAAAATAAAGGAGTAAAACTGGTGAAAATCACAGATTGGTTTGGGTTGGAAGGGAGCTTTAAGATTATCTATTTCCAACCCCCTGCTATAGGCAGGAGGCACTTTTCTACAAGATCTTTGGAAACAAACCCAAATTCAACCCGTGGGATCCTTTCATTCAGAAGAGATCCCTACCCTCTAGAAGCTCCACGTGATAAACTGAAGTTCAGCATTGTGAAAAGCTTGAAAACTCAGATGAGGCTGGATTTATAACTGTTAGTCGGTGACTGCCCAGGGGCTGCTCTGTTCAAGACTCTGAGTTTTTGTTTGTCCTAAGATAATCCCAAGGGACACCTGTAAAAAAGAACCTAAAGAAACAAGAGGTGAAGTTTAGATTGAGGTCGACTCCACCCCTGCAGAAGACCAGCCTGTCTTACCAGTGGGTACCTTCTATGCTGCTGTGCTATTTATTCCAGCATTGTGAAGAACCACCCATGTTGAAACCAAGGTTCTCAGAGCAAAAGGTATCTTTGTCTTAAAATGTGTATTAAACTGCATAGATTCAGCTGCTGTCTTATACTCTCCATAACATAAGTGGCACAAGGACTGTTCCACTCCCTCAATTAAACTGGCTTAACAAGGAGCCACTTAGCTACCTTTCTATTGCTGTGTAATATCAGGTTGTATACCCAAGACCAAAATTAGGGCTTTTCCCACTAAGCAGCTGCCTCTTATAGAAAACAAGGCTGTTCTGAAGTTACGTGCAAAGAAGAACAGACTGTTTCCTACACTAATTCCTGTTAGAACACTTAATGATCAGCAGTATACAAGCAGATGTATTTACTTCCAACCAGAAACCACAGATTATCTGCTCTGGAATACTCTTTGTTGGGAGCTCCAAATGACTCCAATTTTGAGCTCATCTGTTCATCATTTAGCATACTGTTTCCCCAGCCATATTTATCTTGTTCTAAGACATGTGGGAGCAGTCTTACAGCTCAGACTATGTTAATAAAGTTCAAAACACCGGTCCCTTCAGTACTTGGTATGCAGAACAGCCAGTCTGCATCGAAACCTCCAGCATTTCTGCACTTCCTTTAGTCTCAGACGGTGAGACTGCAGGTCAACCCTGGAGTGTGCTCTCCTAGCACCATCTGCATCCATGCAACGGGGGGGAACCCAAGGCCCTCCTACACTGTGCACGTGCTATTTTCAATGACTCTCAGTTAAGTGAGGAAGGGCTTCCTCTTTTGATAGCATCGAGGAGTTTAAAAGGACATCTGCTCCGCAAATGTGAAGGCACACAAGCAAAAATAGAAGCAAGACTGTTCTCTCTCAATCAAGTTCACGGCGTTGGGAGGAAGCCAAGCATCCACAGAAGGTTTTCAGAGGTTGTCAAACGCTGGGACACAAATATAAAAAGCAAGTTTTAATAAAATGACATAGTTAATTGTTTTACAAGATCCTGGATGACTTTTCAGAGTATGAAAGAGCGCTGGCTGGGATTCAGATGACTAAGCACAGCAGTAATGAAAACAGAAAGTGTTGTTATAATGCCTGTTGCTATATAAACAACCTTGGGGGATCAGTGAAATAATGCCTGCTGCTCTATAAACAGGTGTGTGTGTTTGTACCTTTCGGGGGAAATCATAAAATTGCAGATTATTTGCACTCTTAACGTGTCACTTGCCTTTGGTTCATTAAGCCTAGCTGGTTGTTCCATCTCTGAACTGCTATGCACGTTTACTGCAAAGCTAGTCTAGAGCTGCATTAGCGAAACGCATCGTGGTGTATCAGTGATATCACAGAAGTAAACACTTAAATGTAAAAAATCCAGATGAGTTTCAAAAGACTGTCAGGCAGTATCTATCACAGCTTAGAAGTGAATCCAACCAAGGCTTCCCTGCCACCAAATTTCTTGGGAAGCTCTGTAATGACAGCAAATCTCCAAGATCTCCTCACCTCTGAATCATAGGATGGCTTGGATTGGAAGGGACCTCAAGGATCACGAAGCTTCAGCACCTACAACAGGCAGGGCCACCAACCTCCACATTTCATAGCAGCCCAGGCTGCCCAGGGCCCCATCCAACTTGGCCTTGAACACCTCCACGGATGGACGGGGCATCACAGCCTCTCTGGGCAGCTGTTCCAGCACCTCACCACTCTCATAGCACAGAACTTCCCCCTGACATCCAACCTCATTCTTCCCTCCTTCAACTTCAAGCCATTTCCCCTTGTCCTGCTGTTATCTCCCCTTTCCAATGGGACTCCCCTCTGCTTTGAGAAGGAAAAAAGAAGGTTGTCATTGGAAGTAACCCTCCTAGAAGTGCTCAGATACAGACCTATTTTCATGGAAGTGATTTTATACTGATGTGCCAACACCTGCCTTCTCCTCCCAGATGGGTTTCAGAACTGCTCAGAAACCCATTCTGAAAAGCAGACGTTTCTTCTGCAATTCTAAGAATACTAAACTCACGAGAGAAATAAATTACATCAACAACCTTGAGAATCCATGCACCTTCATCAACCCACAGAGCACAAGCTTTTAAATTCAAACTTTCCTTAAGAAAAAAAAAAAGGCCTCCAGGAATACCACCTTGAACTCCCACAGTTGCTGATGTAGCACTAACAAACAAGGCATACAAACAGCAATCAAAGCAGTAAGAGGACAACAGCTGTGCTTTATGCTGGCCCTTCAAAGGCTGCTTACAATCACACTTGGTTTTATAGCATGCTTACTCTGAAACAGGCTGATCTCATCCCAGCCACGAGGCAGAGGCTGCTGTCAAGAAGATACTCGCTTCTTCTCTTACTGTATCTGTAACATGTACTCATCTGTAACAGTGGCATGTAATCATCAAGATCACAGAATCACTAAGGTTGGAAAAGAATCCTAAGATCCCCAAGTCCACTTCCAACCCATCCCACCCTCAGCGCCTCATTCCCTGCTTTCTCTGATTTACCTTAGAATCACATTAACCTGCTGCTTCTTCCCTCCCCATCCACCACCAAGTTCTGACCACTGCCTGAGCGCAGAAGCGAAACACGGATGCTGAGCAAGCTGTTAGGTGGAATTCTTCTAATTTTTAAAACTGAAGGCTGATAATAGGCAATATTTAACACTGGATTCTGGTTTCACAGCAATAGTGTTTATTGGAGACAGACCACAAGAAAATAAGGAAATAGGAGTACGTGTTTGAGTGCATGCAGAACGCACTGTAGAACTAAAACATCTCGATGAGCCAAAAGCTGTGTTTCCTCCTGCATTCCCTTGCTCATATTAGCAAAGCCCTTCCTGACAGTAAACACAATACCTCTCCAGAGAGGTCTCGAGCATTAAGCCTTCATGGTTCAAGTCTGGTGTCCCAGTAAGGATATGGGAAACCACAGTCAAAGGGGGAAACAGCCACTTACATAAGTGAACCATGCCCATAAAATGTGGTGGCCGTTATAAATTTGGTGGGCTTGTTATAAAAACAACAGACATGAGCCCCCTTGCCCATAAAGGTGCCTCTCATACACCATGACCATTTACAGAAACAACATGAAGAAAAAAAAAGGCAATTTAGAAGATAGAGCAGTTACTGGCCTCAGAAAAGCTTCCCCCCTTCACCAGTGAAGCACTGTAATAACTAAAACCACGTTTGCTGTTCAGCTGTAGTCTTGCTGCATTACGGCCTGAAGAAATGAAACTATGCAGCATAACCTCTCCAGGTTCAGGTCAGAACTTCTTAAAACACCCCGGTATCACAAAGTGATGTTGATTGGATTAGGAGATGCGGGCACGTATTTCCTATGACTTCATGCAGGCTGAACGCCTGCATAAAAATCATTACGTCAGGGGCAGAACGAAAGGTCAGACATGAAAAGCCAAGAGAAAGGTAAATAATGCTCTGCACCTACACCTGAAACACATTGTTTGCTTTACACCTCCAGCTCCCCAGGTGTGATATTGCACTGCATGAGAATGTCTGAAGTTTGCTTTTTAACCTACAGACACCAAAAGGGCAATCGCTCTGGGACTGCATGGATATGCCAGAGAAATCACCTACCTTACTCAGGCTGGAAAACAGAGTGACCACAAGCTGAAAGGCTGGATGGGCTCAACCAGGGCAACTGCAGCAGTGCAGAGGATGGCTGAGCATCTGCACAAGCCTGTGAACAGCTCAGACAACAACGAGGTTTGCCCTTGTTTGGAGCCAAACAACTTTTGAAAATGTTGAAGAAATCACAGAATGGCCTGGCTTGCAAAGGAGCACAGTGCTCATCTACTTCCAACCTGTTCCTGGTGCGTGCAGGTCACCAACCAGCAGCCCAGGCTGCCCAGAGCCACATCCAGCCTGGCCTTGAATGCCTGCAGGGATGGGGCATCCACAGCCTCCTTGGGCAACCTGTGCCAGTGCCTCGCCACCCTCTGGCTCAAAAAAGGAATAGGACATAAATGTGCACGTGGTATTAGCTTTATGCTGTAATAAATCCATTCCAAAAGCATTAACAGGCAGTTTTCTCATTTGGCGTTGGGTCATTTTACTCTGTACCTTAAGACACTGCAGGAAAGGAACTTGGAGAATTAGTTGTATGTGTATGAACAACAGGCTCCATGAAGCGGCATGCGTGCAGTGACAGAAGAGTAGATCTCTAGCACAAACTCTCACCTCTTCTGTGCTGTTTTAGAAAAGCCTTTTGTAAAAGAAAAGCAAAACAGAGTTTTCAACAGTTTATCTAAAGCTGTGGAATCTGTTCCTTGAAGTGAAAACATTCTTGTTTCCAGAAAGCACTACTCAAAGAGCAACAGACTCCATAGAAAAGCAAGCGAGCCCATCCCAGAGATCCAACGCATCACCTTTGGGGATTCTCAGCTTCCTGTCCCACATTTCACCAAAGCTGAACTGCTTCCCAGAGGACCATTCCACCATTTTCAGGTGTAACATCAGTAGGTAGACCTGTGCAGGACTTGTTTCCTTTCAGAACAACGCATCCTTCCACAAAGGATGAGGACAAATGGCTTTAAGTCACACCAACGCTGAAAATCAATTCTTATAGGATGTGGTATATTTTAAAAGTAAAAGCTGAGGTCGAGGTCATTAAATCAGCATCTATTAAGCAGCAACCTTCCAAAGAAAAACTAGGAGCTTATATTTATTAGATTGAAACAGGGTTTGCTTTGTTGGAGCATATAAGCAGGAGGGGGAATGGCTGTTTGTGAGGGTGGATGGTGATAGGACAAGGGGGAATGGTTTTAAAGTGAGATGGGGGGGTTTAGGTTGGATATAAGGAGGAAGTTTTTCCCCCAGAGGGTGGTGAGGCACTGGCACAGGCTGCCCAAGGAGGCTGTGGATGCCCCATCCCTGCAGGCATTCAAGGCCAGGCTGGATGTGGCTCTGGGCAGCCTGGGCTGCTGGTTGGCGACCTGCACACAGCAGGAACAGGTTGGAGCTGGATGAGTGCTGTGCTCCTTTGCAACCCAGGCCATTCTGTGATTCTGTGTTTTGTTTTTCTGTTAACACAATATTAACTCGAAGGATATTTGCATGAATTATGCACCAGGTCAGCAAAGAAAGGTGCAATATTCCATTTGGTATTTTGTGTCTCTTGAAAAAGAAATCCTCTCAAGGCCTGGATTTCTAAGCATTCTGGACTGGTCAAAAATGATACAAGCCAACAGACATCAGACACACTTATTCCTTTTGTCAGAGAACGACTCGCTCTGAACTTCAACCACAGTATACACCAAGGCTGAAAGGCACTTATGGATGATTAAGCAGCTGTCATACCTAAAGCTTTCAAAACAGGATTTGTGCCCTGATGTGCCAAATCCTATCCAGAAGAGTAAGAGCCTGCCTTTCAGAGGACAAAGCATTCATACTGAGCAGCAAGAGAACACAGGGTGTGGGTGGATGAGGAAATGAAAACAACAAAAAAAGAAGGCTCACACTGCTTGTCACTTGCTTGCTAATGACAGGTGACAGCCAGTTTTGCCCAGAGAGGCTGTGGATGCCCCGTCCATCCCTGGAGGTGTTCAAGGCCAAGTTGGAAGGAGCCCTGGGCAGCCTGAGCTGGTACTAAATGTGGAGGTTGGTGGCCCTGCCTGAACTGGGGGGTTGGAGCTTTGTGATTCTTCAGGTCCCTTCCAGCCCAAGCCATTCTATGATTCTATGATATATGATTTTATTCATTAAAGATGTCCAAGTGACAGGAATGGATTTAGTGCCTCTGTGCCTTAGCATGAGTTGTTTTTTCTCCTTAAGAGATAGATGGCAACAGGGCAGAAAGTGAGAAGGCTCCCGAAGGAAAGGACAGGCTCACAAATGAAGTCCATGAGTTCCCACAGGTGCTAATGCTTTGCATCTGAAAGTCAAGCCCTGCCTCCAGAGCACACACCTTACCTCATTAGGAAACATTACAGACTCTTTCTTACTCTAACACACTGTGCCATGGCTTGATACTTCCCACTTTCCCATCTCTTCCAATTGCAAAAAGCAATCCCTATATAAACTACAAAGCAGTTTAAGTTGGCAACGGCCTTCACGTGTGTCATCTTAACTGTATCAGGACTCCATTTTCCTTCTGATTACTGAATCTTGGTTCTACTTTAAACACATACTCACTGTTTTAAAAACTTACTCAGCAGGCAGAGTTAACGTGCAGGGACGATGATGACAGCTGTGCAGCACACCAATGATCCAACACACAGAGCACTGCCGGCAATGGACTGGTCCCCAAAATTCAGTTGGGAAAGTGCCTGTTGGCTCAGCAGGGGGTACCAGCCCCACCATTCCACCCAACCTCATCATCCTGTACAAGCAGAGCAAGAAACAGAGCCTCCAGCACTGCAGGTGATGTGATCAGGGCAAGCTGGTGAGCCGAGGGCTGCTCATCCTTCATTGATCAATGCAGACTGCCTCCAGGCAAGGACAGGCAGGCTACCATGTGAATGAAAGGGTGACTGCAGTTACAGCTAAGCCAGTCTCATTTCAACCTATTTTATCTTGGCATGGGCGATAGGAAAGGAAAAAAGAAAGCTTTCCAACCAGTTCGCAAAAAAACACATGTAAATTCCCCAGTTCTAAATGATCTGGCTTGGTATCAGCCCGTTGCTGCCCTAGGAGACTTTCAGGAATGAAACCTCTCCTAAAAGCTTTTGGCTCCATGCAGCTGGAGAGGGTACTTGTGGTTTTTCAGGTGCAGTCCCTTCCTCCTTAGCATTCAAATGAATGCTTGGCACTTGACAAGATGAGGACTCTGCTCTGGATTCAACCTGTACTCTTTCAGGAACACTTTTCCCTACGCAGTTAAATTGGCCACAGATTCAGACAGTGGATTCTTTCTGAACCGTACGTTTTATGATCTGAGGATAGGGGCCTCGTAAAAGATGTAGTATGCAAGTCACAGTATTCTGCACTCTAAGGGTCATAAGCACCGCATCTACACCGATACCCACGCAACTCTTTAAGACACTTCTGCTCGGCAGTGTTTATTGCCAAAACAAATTTCTGCTCCTAACATTTCTGCTGTTCAACTTCCCATGGAAAAGTTTAATAGCTTCTATTATGAAACTGATTTTCTCCCATGTTAGATAGGCTAACAGAGCCAGCAGCTAGGCACCTTGCCTCGTTTAATCTTTAAGAGCTGATTTTCAGTGCAGTTTCTTATATATGGCGCTAGCAGGAAGGCATTCAACTTTTATTTCGTGCAGCTATTAGAAAGATAACACTTTGACTGCCACTAAATACATCAAGACAAACTCTGCTTTTCTTCCATGACTCTGGGAATGTTATTATGTTATTTAGACAAGCTACACAAAAAACATTCCCAGGAGAGCAGGAATAGCTCTCAAACTTCTCTACCAAGTCACACAATACCTGTAAACGTTGCCTGCCACCAAGTGGACGCGGTGGCTCTGGACACACAGAAGGAAGATTGAGACAAGGTTCCTCGCTTGGATCTCCAGTGCTGTGATGTGAAAATAAACCAATTTCCTTGGGAGAACTGACAAAAGTTGGCCCTGCCATTTTTTTTTTCTTCTCAAATAGAGAAGTTCAGATGTTACTAATGATTGTCAGATGAAAGCAGAACTATTTGTTGGCCAAGGTTCAGCAAATCATGCCAATGTGAATAGACATATCAGACTAACATCACTCAGTTGTCATCAGACAAAAATCAAGACCGGATCAGAAGGGAAGCCTGGCCTCGTGGGGTGGTGCTGACCACATATTCAACACGATCAGAAAAAAAAAAACCCTTAGCTCATGCAGTGCAACGAATTAAAAAGATTTCACAAAACCTGTGGATGTGATGTCTGGGAAGGGACGTTCTGACTGCAGCAGCGACGAGCCAGGATAAGACAGGACTCATTCACTTCTCTCCTTAGCAAAGAGCTGTAGAACAGCCCAGCTTCATCCGGTTTGTTTTGCAAGTCTGCCTTCAACAGCCAGCAGCTGAGGCAAGGACAGAACACCATCATTTCAAGGGCATAGCCACTGAAGGCAGATAGAGGTAGCGACCAAGATTAAAGCAGCAGCAAGGCTCAAATGGGAGCCTTCAATTCTATAGGGAAGTTGGACTCAGGAGTTGATTTGTCTCTTGATCTTCCAGAGTTCTTACCTGGAGTCTCCCTCCTTTAACAACAGAATGAAATAAGAAATAATTTGACGCTTGGAGTTGCAAGAAAATTCACTGACCTGCTGACAATTCATTGAGCTGCTGACAAGGAGATAACTGCAGTAAATCCCCTTCCAACCAGGTCCAGAAGAATCTAGCTCCATCACTCCAAAGTATTCACTTCCTCTCAGAGCAATCTTGCAACTGGATGAGGAATAACATGTCTGGAATGGATCGTGCTAGAGCTCTTGAATTGGTAGTTTCATGAACAAGATGGTAACTCACACTCTCTTCAATGGTATCCGTATGAGTTAGAAGTAACAAACAGGGAAGAAGCCACGTAACATCTTGCACACAATTTAGCATCAGCTTTTCTCCAGCACTAACATTACATGTTCTCAATAAGGATTCATCTCCCACCTCGAAAGGTGGGCCTAGGAGAATCTAATGAGGTTCAACACAGCAAAGTGCCAGGTTTGGCACTTGATGCCTGGGATTCCTCCGGCCCCATACAGACTGAAGGAGCAATCCTTGAGAGCAGCCCTGCAGAGAAGGACCTGGGGGTCCTGGTAGATGAAAAACTGAACATGAGCCAGCAGCGAGCTCCTGCAGCTCAGAAAGCAAATGACATCCTGGGCTCCATCAGCAGAGGGGTGGCCAGCAGGGACAGGGAGGTGATTGCCCCCCTCTGCTCTGCTCTTGGCTCCATCTGCAGCACTGCACCCAGGGCTGGAGCCCCCAGTACAAGAGAGACAGGGAGCTGTTGGAGAGGGGCCAGAGGAGCCACAGAGATGATCGGGGGCTGCAGCATCTCCCTACAAAGACAGGCTGAGGGAGCTGGGCTTGTTCAGCACGGAGCAAAGAAGGCTGTGGGGTGACCTCAGTGCAGCCTGCAGAACCTAAAGGGAGCCTACAGACAGGAGGGGATTCAGCTCTTTACAAGGATAGATAACAGCAGGACAAGGGGAAATGGTTTGGAGTTGAGGGAGAGAAGATTGAATTTGGATGTGGGGGGGAACTTCTTTACTCAGAGAGTGGTGAGGTGCTGGAACAGCTGCCCAGAGAGGCTGTGATGCCCCATCCATCCCTGGAGGTGTTCAAGGCCAGGTTGGATGGGGCCCTGGGGCAGCCTGGGCTGCTATGAAATGGGGAGGTTGGTGGCCCTGCCTGCAGCAGGGAGTTTGGAGCTTCGTGATCCTTGAGGTTCCTTCCAACCCAACCCATGATTCTGTGATCTCAAGAGGGATGGGTTGTCACTGAAATCACGGCAGAATCATCTCTTCATACATAACAAAGAGCCTCCAAAGTCAGCCTGAGCAACCAAGGCTGCAGGAATGAAAGGAAACAGCAATAAAGCTTCTCTCTTCCTACAGGCCTGAGATTTCCAAGTCAAGCATTACACTCATAACCTACACTCTATGATTAAAAGATAAACACAAATTACTGAGAGCAAAATCCTGGAGCACCAAGACCACTGCTGAAGGTCTTACAAGAGCTCAGCTAATCACAGCCCACAGCCAAGCTGACCATGCCCTAAGATGAGAACCCTCTTTGGGAGATGCTACCTTGCCCGTGTTGTGTGGCGCTGAGCACACAAAAATCTCAACTCTGAGCTACTGCCATTTATCCACTCAACAGAACCATTTTCAGGGCACGAAATCCTGTGTGAAAGACCAATGCAAAAGTTGATATCAGTGCCACATTAAAGCTTTACATTCTTCTGATACTCCACAGGCACTGAAAACACAGCTGGCCCCACAAGCTCTGCTGCTGCTATCTCCTGGTATCTAATGCTTATGAAATTCATTTTATCAACCCATGAAATTCACTGCCATCTTCAGCAACTTTATTCTGTTTCTCCTCTGACAGTGCTCAGGAACAGCAGTGATCTCCATTTGTTGACATTAATAGGTATAACTCATTAATTTCCCTTTGAAAAAAAAAAAAAAAAAAATGCTTGGGCATGTTCATTACCAAAGAGCTGAAATCACAACTGGAAGTTTATGGGCTTACCTAATATTATCCCACGTAAAAAACTACTCTGACCATCCTAAAGGCTTCAGTATTACAAACAGAAAATAGAGGGACTGAATTTGTGCTCGCATACAGATGGAAGTTATTATGAACTCTCAGAATTAACACACATTGTTTTGACTTTGGAATGTAACAGCAAAGCAAGTTTCTCCAAATAAATGCTCTACCGAGCTAATGCTGGGCTGCTTCTAATTCCAGCTGAATTCTCCTGAGTGCAAGATGTGGTTTTCATTGTTATTATCCTGCTGTTTCACAAAACAGTACCACTTTATCTCTAGAAGAGAGTTTGCATTTCAGTAATTCTTGTTAATATCAACCCAGCCTCACTTCTTCCCCACTCACATTTCGCCTTGCCCTGACAATTCCAGATAATTACGAAAGGAAAGAAGAAAAACACAACAAAACCAAACACAAGGAAGCTTCCATGAAACTGCAAGAAGCCATTTGCATCAATGCAGGTTTTTCTGAGCTTTTTGTTTCTCACCTACATGATCAGGATTCACACGAGGCACTCAGTGAGGATGGAGACCTGAGCTCTTCCCTTCACACTCCAGCTCTGACATCACACAGCAGTCAGGGAGTAAAGCAATGGATGGATCCGCGTTAACTCATGACAGAACACTCACAGGACTTGTTTCCTCAACCCCTTCGGGCCTTCAGAGGATTCTCTCACAGGCTGTGATGGTCTGGAGACCACCTCTCCCTGTCCATTCCATCTTTTTGGCGTCTATCCTCTTCAAAGTAAGCGTATCTGGAAGCTGTTCCCAAAGCATCCTTAAGATATTCAAAGAGCAACTTAAACTCCGGTAAGTTACGCTGAGAGCTACCTACGTTCACGTTCTCTTGGAGGCTGATTCCAACAATCCCAGGTTTTAGATCAAGCCAGCCCTGAACACAGAACTCCTGTATTTCCATAAATTATCTACCTGCTCTGCTAGATTGTTCACACAGCTTTCAAGGCGGTATTTCCTCTTGGCAGAACCATAGAAAGCTGCAATAGCTGACAAAGAACATCAAAGAAGAGGTGACTGAAACGATTTATATAGACTTCAGTAACACTTTCATGATTAAATTAGTAGTAGAAGCCCCCCCCCAAGGTTTCTGATTTGCTTTTATTATGTTTTTATAGTCAGCAATGTACAGCCTCAACCAGGAACGCGTGAACCACTGGTGTAGAACAAAACCACTTCACACAGTTTGGCCACCGACTACCCTGCTTTGCACCAGTGATCTCATGCAAGTTGGGAAACATTTTTCAACTCAAATACATCCTTCAAGTCTTCATTTACTTTTATGAGTTTAAAAACACGCCTGTGATTTTGGAAGTCGGCTACAAGGAAGGGAATGGGAATGAGTGACCGTGAGTTCAACAGTTCACAGTACTTTGGAAACAGGACAAGAATAAAATCAGAATGAGTGATTTCAGCAGGCCCAACTTTGACAAGTCAAATAGAAAAAGAACAGGAAAAGTAGTGAAGTGGTGACAGTTCCTATTAAAATAAGAAAAAAGATACTACAGGCACAAGTGCCAACCAACCCAGACTGCAGGAAATGGAAAGTCTACCAACTTGGGCTCAACAAAGAGTTCAGAATTTCACCTACTGAAGCAGCACAGAGTAGCTGTTGCCACACAACCCAATGGCCAACTTCAGAATCATGCAGGAAAACACACGAGGCTGAAAAATGAAAGCAAGCAGCATTGCCACTCGCAAGCTACAGAATGAAGTAATGAATGTATGAAGTACAGATTAAGGAAAACGTGGATTTGATACTAATGGAGAGAGAAAGCTACCAATCATTTGAAGGAAAGGGAGTATTTAATCCATTTTTTCACTCCTGTCTTCCCTGCGAAAGCGTGAACAGATGGTTGCCATTATTAATGCCAGCAACAAAGAGTCACAGTCTAAGTTATATTAACAGCTTGGTTAAGTGAATTTCCAAGATTAGTAGGATTTGATTAACTTCATCTTAAGCTATTTTAGCCTTTAAGTAATTTCAGAGCCATTGGAGGTTATCTTCCAAAATACACGAAGTATGGGCAAGATACCAGAAGTCTGGAAAATGGTAAATGCAATCCAAGCCTAAAAAACCCTCCAAACAATAAGATCCAGAAGTGTTACTCTAATTCAAAGGTAGGGAGGGTTGGAAGAGAGAGTTGTGAGGAGAGACCCAAACCAAACAAATAGAAATTAAGGATAAAAATGATTTTTCAGGCATAAAGGCGTCCAGTCAATCCTATTTCAAGTCCCACAAACATGTTGGAACTGAGCTGTCGCGTTTCTGCTTGAATTTAAATACATTATTTTGTCACTTCGTGGTACACAAGTGACTGGGGAAATGGAACACTGGCAAAGCACCCTACAGAATGAATCCAGAGCAAGAACTCTTTGAGTGTAATTAACAGTTCACTGCCAAAAGTGGAAGTGGCGATAACGAAGCAGGGCTACATGTGGATCTATGCTTCATCCCAGCTCCACTCAGTATTTCCATCCAGCGACCTAGATGAACAGAGAACAGGCTCACACACAAATAGCCCTAAGCTGAGACTGAGTTCTCACCGTTTACTTCCCAATCTCCTAAGTCATGCCACCAAATCAGAGAATCAAAGAGGTGCAGCCTTAAGGCTACAGCCCGGGGTACCCTAATATGCCATTTAAAGGAGTCATCTGCACACAGAATGGTGTACAGAAGAGACCGAGCCCTGTGCTGAAGGACAAATTTCACTGTTATTCTGATGAGGGTACAAACCTTATAATGAGCTTAACAAAAACTGTGAAGACTTGCAAAGATTTCTCCCTTACTCAATGCTTTGCTGGCAACAGCTCAACACGGCACCCAGCTTTGGGAACGGAGCTTCAAGAAGGATGCAGATCAGATGGAGAACAGCAGGCAACAAGAATGCTCCAACCTTAAGAGCTGCGATCCAAAGACGACACTCAGACAAGGAGAAGTTGTCTTTCAATGCATAACAGCTTGCATATAAAGCAAATTAATGAACAGATTATTAAAATCAGAGGCTACGTGGTTTAAAGAACCAAGACAGATGAGATGTCAGGGAAGCTTTTAACAGCCAAGACAGAAAAGAACAGGGACAGAGTGATGAATCCCAGGCTATCTTTCAGGACATGGTCTGTAATCAACTAGGCAGAGATGGCCTAAGTGCACAGACCCTGCTTTAGGACCATGCACCAACCCAAACGGCCCCACAGGTCCCTTTGGGATCAGCTTCTGCTTTTCGAACACTGTCTGAATTCCATACCAAGCGTGTGGCAGCAGGTATCAACGCCATCTCAAATAGGAGTTCATCAGCTTGTACAAGGCAAAAGCAATTAACCGTGCATTTAGCAACACAGGAGATGATTTAAAAGCAAACAAACCAAAAAAACAACGTAAGAGCAAGGAAGTAAGGATGATTATAGGACTTCAAAAAAACCTCAGGCATTGGCAAGGCTTACGGTTTTCCAGACTGTTGTGTTTTCTTATCAAACAAGCGTTGAGGTAGAATTCCAGTTAAAATAATAACATTAAAGGGCACAGCGATGAGAAAGAAATGAATATGATGAAAATAACAGAAAACACTTTCCACTTTCAAAACAGCACACTTACACACACAGTATTTACCATTTAACAGGAAAAAAAGGCTTACTGGCTGGCAAGCCCTCCTCTGAGCAGCAGAGAAGGTCTTGAACACAAAGCAGTAAGGCAGGTGAGGGCCATCATTTGAAGAGTGCCTCCAGCAGCTCACAGATGTTCGCTATGGAGAAGAGCCTCACAAGACAGTAGTCCTGCCATAGTGACACTAGGAGATGATAGATAATCAGTAAAAAAAAAAATATCTCAGTGTACCAACCTGTGCTATGTTTTTGTTGAGAAGATACACTCCATATTCAAACTGAAGCTTCTCTCCTCCTTTTGGGTATAAAGGAAATCTGATGAGGGAGAAAAAATACAAAAAAGAAAAGCATTTAAGGTGACATTATTCAGATTAAAAAGCCACAGACCCCAAGATTAGAAAGGAAAAGATCACGAGCTTCTCTAGCTCTGGATCCCCTCCATACATCATCAGCAACTCTCTGCACCTGCAGTCCTTTAAAAAAAACTGATGTCAAAATTAAGCAAACACAATTCATTAGCTGAAATACTTTATGTTCACAGAAGATGCTTTTTGACCCTGCCAGTGCTGCAATATCCCTCTCAGTTCCTGAAGCATGCACTGTAATATCAGATCCCACTTTTGCATTCATACTCAGCCACGGTTAGCTCACTTCCCAATCAAATGAATCTTTTAAGAGCTCTCCTTTGATTACATTTTTATTTGGCGATTGAAAGAGTACAGATCTCTTGACAGACGTTTGCAAGCCCATTTATCAACACAGCAGAAGAACAGTACAAAGGGTTCCTCATTTGTGGGTGCTCTCCATCCCATCCACACGCCATACGAAGCCCTATAATGCCCTTGGCCAGCTATGCCTGGTGCATCTCTGTACGTTCTGGGAACCCTGGCTTAAGTGAAGTGGTTCACTGTTGCCACTATTTGTAACCTACCTTCCTGAGGATTGCCTTCTGACCCCTCCTGAGCACCAGAGGTTGAGGTCACTGTGGTCAAGTTGGTGATTTTAGTACAACCTCCAGCTTACATTGATGGGAACTACACCACGAAACCAACTCTTGCCTTCCTTACAAACCCTACGTTCTGTAGCTCTTAATCAAGTAGCCGAGTGCATTATCTGCACAAAGCCCACATTACATCAGAAAGCAAAGACTCTCCTGAATTTAAGATAACAAACACAGGAGATTGATATCTCCTAGAAACAACACGCACTGCAGAGGGGTGATTACACAAAGTGTATTTTATCATCAATCAGAGAGAAAATCTTGACTGCAGCCCTGCAGTAGGTACATTTACAACATCTAAGGAGAACTATATAGCACCATTAAAGCTAAAGGTTAACGGGTCACGATCACAGCAAATCAAATATTAAGATGTCAGTTTCAAGTTTTATGCTGCTTTCAAGCTCAGCAGGTCACTTCAAGTTGAGGAATATAAAAAACACCACCAATAGCACACATCCAGCTCACCTTGTTCAACACAGCCATAAATCCACCGCGTTCCCCACGCAAGAAAACAAAACCTTGAGAAATGAGCACATGCTACAAAAATCCCACCCCGCGTTACCCTGAGTGCGAAGCACAGACAGGAAAGGGATCCATTTCAGTATCTACAATTACACTCAGCCAATCGTAGCAGGATTCAGATCTAAAGGATACCTTTCCAATTAAGGGTATAAAACTCAGTCAAGCTTGACAGTAAAAGCACCATTAGGGACACAAGCTATGTCTCTGTATACAACAGTATTTCATTAAGTCACCAGTAACAGGAAGCACGTATTCTGCTATTAGATACAGAGCTCTTTGATACACATCAGATAGAAAAAGTGGATAAAGCTGTTTTACAGCTCCTGCTACCGTCTCCCACACAGCTGAAACGGTACAGATTAAGCTTTTCTCTTTATCAGGTTGGTCTTGGTGTGGGTTTCTTTTTTATTTTTGTCAGTTAATCACAATTCCGTCCTCTAACCTCCACTAATTAACCCTGAAAGCCTCTGAACTCCATTTACATGAAAGACTCTAACCCTGAAAGACTCTAAACTCCAATTACATCCTCATGTCAGCACTTATAACGTCACAAGTCACATGAAAGCCTTGAAAAACATGAGTGACTGCCTTTGCATAGGCACGTTTATGACATATAGAAAAACACCCCCAACTTTGATGTTCCTTTCTTTGTGTGTTATCTCACTTGCCCATTAGGGCTGGTCACAAGCAATAAACTTAAGGGACAGGAAGCAGGACATTTTATATAGTGGTTCACCCAGCATAATTGAACACAACCTTAACTGCTGGCTCCCTACATGAAATTGTTTCTGCCTCCTCCACATAGCATGGCTGTAAGCTCAATCTCTTCCTTTGGCATGCGGCGCGTTGGCCTGCTGGGTAAGGTTATCGTTAATCTTGCTCAGAAATTACACTTGAAAATTACTCTTTTGGTCATTTTATAATCACAAAGCACTCAATAAAATGCAAAGTGGCATGTGCCTGCTCACTGCACTCCAACATCTCCCTTCCTTGATTCCATTCTTAATGATATGTTTGGGGGGGGGGGGGGCGGTGAGAAGAGAAAATCACCAAGCTCCTGTAAAGCAGAACACAGATGCTTGATCTAAGATGAGAAATTCAAAGGATTAAGTGTGATGTATTAATTGGAAAGAAGAAAAAGCATGCCACCAGTGTCAGCTGTGTAATCACTAGATGAGACTGTTAGAAGTTACTACATAGTAGCACAACTTGTCAACTTCAGGAACACCTTTGCACAGACAAAACCATCCCTTGGCATAGAAGCTGCACTCTTCCTCCTTCTGTCCTAGGGTCCCTCCTCAAGCATCTCTTGAAAGGTGATTTAAGAGGTTCCTGAAGATCAGAAGAAAGCAGTTATCACCCTCACGTCCTAGAAGAGCAATGCAAGAAGCTACCAGCTAAGCCCTGGGAAAGTGATGGAGAAAATAATCCTCAGACATGTCCAAACATCACAAACACTGAGTGAACAACAACCTCGTGGAGTTCAGTATGGGGAAATGGGGAAGGAAAAAGCCCAGCCATCAGTACAGGACAGGTGGGAAACAATCAACTGGGAAGCAGCTTGGCTCTGGTGGGTGCTCAGTTGAACAGAAGCCACCAACATGCCCTTGAGACAAAGAGGACCAACAGCACCTCGGGTTAGGACAAGCATCACCAGGGATGTGATCCCTCCCCTCTGCCCAACTGCTGCTGAGATCACATCTGGAGTGCAGGGTCCAGTCCTGGCTCCCAACTACAGTCAGACATGGATGTACTTCAGCAAGTCCAGCAAAGGATCACAAGATGATGAGGGTTTCTATCACCTTATCTCAATGCTTTGTGCAAGTCTTGATCACTGTGGATGAGAAATAAAGAGCCCAAAATAACTTAACCAGCTTCCTAGAATTATGGACAGCAAAGCTTCTACCCTGTGCAGTTAGATTGCTCTTCACTCACGTGAACTCCTGGAGTATTAGCCTTCATCAGCAAGCAGACTTCATAAAACAGCTCTAAGACAACCTGCACTTACAGCAGATATTCTGTTTCTGTATATAAAGTGCACAGTGCTCAGCTGACACACAGCAGTAGTAATTTCAACAGTGGCTCATAAAGAAGAGAGAGTTCAAGAATATTAACTTGGTGCAAGAAAAAAAAGCACAACTTCAGTAGCTTATAACACACCAGCCCAATTTGGAGTTGTTTCTGTCTGTTGTTTCCACTGCACTCAAGGCTGTTCTTGCTCCACAGGACACCTGACATGCCAGCAATGATACCAGCAGGAAAAACACAAGGACTAATGGTGATAGAGGGAGCAGGGAGGCAGGCATCTGGAAAGGCAGCTTTGGGATCAATGACAATTGTGCCAAAGATGTGCAAATCAAGAAAAGGGTCTCACTCTGAATTCAGGTGAGCGATCCAAACAGCACACAGTTTCAACCAGATGGTCAAAACATGCCTTAAAGATCCAGGATAAAACAATAAGAGGATTTTCAATCTTGAAAGTTTATGTTTGTTTTGGAAGTGTTATGTTTCACTCACATAATCCTGAAGGAGTGACAAAAGTAAAGCTCTTACGAATGCCTATGGTTAAAAGTTGTGTTTTATAAGACTGATTGGGATGCAAGTCAGATGGGCAGAGTAACCCAGCTGCACCATGCTGCCAAAACGGAGGCAAATCCACAACAAATTGCACAACATGCACAGGAGTTGCATTGTCAGACACACTGCTCACCTCCCCTTTCATGGAACGTTGCTCTGAACAAAACTTTTGTTCCTGTACTCATGGTACCTCAATGAGAGAACAGTTTCTTCCATAGTAAACCAGAAAAATGTCATGGTTAGTGACTCCAATCATGCTCAAGACTTATACTAACACTGTTCCAGACCCAAAGTGTCAAAATGAGCTTTAGGGCCCCCTTTAACTGGGAACCAGTAAAAATAAGTTCACAGCAGTTACAAGGCACTGTTTATGACCAAGTGATTTCATTTCAGCAGAGCCTGCAACAGTTGGAAACCAACATGGTTTCATCTTAGCTGTGCTCCATCTATCCTGGTTGAGGGGGGTTCCCAAGTATAAGCATCCCCTCTCTACCTGGAATTCCCAAAGCAGATGTGAGATGCTGAATAAAGAACATTTCTGCTTAAACCTGGTCCAAGAAAGACTGCCATGGAAGCCATAAGAGAACAGGCTACTAAGAATCAGTGAGGAAACTCCTCACGTCCATCAGAGGCACCTCAAGTTCAAATCAGATCTTATTCTTAGCACTGAAATCTGTTGAGCACTGGATGCTACCTGTCACCGAGCAGCTCTAAGGGCAAAGGAATGCTGAGTTTCTGAAGTACTTCAGGTCGCTCAGTTTCAGTCTGTTTGCACAGAGAGGTTTTGCTTACAGGCAGTGAGCAAGCAAACTCAAAAGTAAGAGCAGGTCAAGGCTCAGCTCTGCTCATTATGTTGGACAAGAGGGAATGGCCTCAAGTTGTGCCAAAGGGAGTTGGATGGATGGTAGGGAAATTTTCTTCTTGGAAAGAGTGGTTGAATATTGGCAGGGCTGCCCAGGGAGGTGGTGGGGTCACCATCCATGGGGTT
The DNA here is from genome assembly GCF_951394365.1 of Tetrao urogallus. Lineage (NCBI taxonomy): Eukaryota > Metazoa > Chordata > Aves > Galliformes > Phasianidae > Tetrao > Tetrao urogallus. Next base: position 2,318,676 of record NC_136813.1, on the reverse strand, counting down.
GTTGAGATGTGGCACTGAGGGACGTGAGGGTTGGAGTTGGTCACCTTAGTGGTCTTTTCTAAGCTGAATGATTCTACCACCAAATACACCCACTTCTAAGAAACTGGGGAGACAAATCAAAGCTTGTTCTCCAGTATCAGAACACACATCAGCACGAGGCTAAAATCAGGAATCTCTAATTTCCTCGTCAACTGCCCACACAAATGGGTGAAACAAAATCACAACTAGAAGGAGTGGTTAAGTGTGTGTCAACAGCTGGTGCTACTTCACGGTGCAGACTCCATCAGAAGGTTTCTAGAGCACTAAGCCTCATTAGATCCTCTCAAAAGAGCTGTGAAAGGGAAGAACTGAAGCCAAGGTTACAACGCTTTGCTCACAGTAACTCTGATGGGAAGCTGTAACCCCAAGTCAGTCTTTTAAATGAAAATGGACAGAAAGTCTACTTATTCCAAGTTAAAACTGCAAAACCAACACCTCAGCACCAACAGCAGACAATCCTGCACTCTTCCAAGACCTTGCAACACCTCACAAGCTATAAAAGAATCAGTCAGCTCCAACCTCTGCATGAAGAAATACCGTTATGATGGGCATTGCACTTACAGGTGCACACCTACACTGTTAACAAGACTCCTTGGAAGCCACTGGTTTGGAGTCAGTCTTCACACTGACTTTTCTTTTAGACTTTTTCTAACCTGGTATTTAATCTAGAAGCATCCTAGGTGTAAGAAGCATGCTGCTATACTTCTCATTTCAGCTTCTATGAGGTATAATCTAACATCAGCAAATGGCATTTTTCAATTTACAGGGAATGTAGGCAGGGTTCTGAAATTGTCAGCTCTGATTTAAAAGTCTTCTTATTCAAAAAGAAATTCAATATCCACATTTCCAGTCAGCGTGGAAAACTAACGGTGGCTGCTTGCCACCATTTCCACTCCAGCTGAAACACTAAGATGAAAACAGTGTAAATGACAGAGCCATGTAAAATCAAGGCAGATTTTGATTTCCAGTTGAAACTGTGTTCTTGTCTAAAAACTGTTTGTGTTCTGGGGTCGGTGTGAGATGCAAAGACAGGAGCTTCAATGATCACCTTTTCTAGCTGCACCTGTCCAAAGGCCTGAAACCATTTCTGCTTGAAGTAGATCCTATGCTGTCTCTGCAGGAATGCAGCCCAGAAGCTGAGAAGCACCCCAGGAGACCACCAGCCACTGTCCCATATTTTTGGAAGCACCTGCTAAAAAACTTAAAAGCTGATTAGTCTGGTATGTGATAGATATCATAAGATATAAGATTATATATTAGATTATAAGATTATATCATAAGATATAAGATTAGATATCATAAGCTTGCTCTGTTCTTTTTTTCTTCAACAATTCATACATAAAACTGTCCTGGTTATTGTACCCTAACCAATAAGAAGTTCTTTTTTTAGTTGATCTCAGTCAAACAATCATCAAGATCTCACTTAATTTCATATCCTGATGTGCATTTCTGAGCTAATCCTTAGCTGCTCTGCACTGCAGCTTCAGTTTTTGATGGTCGTGCAGTAAATCACAGCAGGACTCCCGTTGCACTCAGATGTTAGCTGTTAGGCAAGCTGAAAGAATCTTTATTCCATCTCTTTCTTTCAGACCTCGAGTATCTCTCACCAATTCAAGTCCAAATACATTTGCAGTTGTGTTCTGTGATTTATGAACTCCTCCGTACCCGGAAAAACCACATACAGACCAATATATTGGTGGCCAATTCTTATTGTCCAGAGCCACCTGTCTTTAATAGAAACTACTTTTAAAGTTAAAGAAATTGCTTCATTTAACTGCTTTCACCTGCTTTTACTTTCGTATCACGCCAGATGTTTTACGTCTGTTATTCTTTCTTCTGTTCAGTCTTTCTGCCATAGACCAAATGATACTGAAAGTCTCGAAGTTTAATCTCTATTTCAGAAAGCTCTTTGGGGGAAGAAGCGAGTAAAATGAAGGTTTTACACATTGCATTTAATTGCTTTCCCTTAGCTGAAGCGTGGCACAATTATCTCGTTTGGAACTGGGTTAAACAACATTAATTTACAAAACGATGCAAATGCTTGAAGACCAGCACTGCAGGTAACTGTCCCAGTACACTGATGGTGGTTTGTGTTAAGACACCAAACAAATGCCCCCACCATTGGGGCTGCGGAACGGCTGCCGCGAGATGACTGTGCAGCACTGACTTGGCAGCACACAGCTGAAACCTAATTATTCACTATTAAGGAGATAAAGAACTGGTGGGATTTCTGTGGCTGCCACAGGCACTGCTGCTGCAATAGCAAGGAGTCATCCATCAGATCGAGAGCACAACTGTGCCTCACACAGTTCCACCAAAAGAGCAGGGCAGTTTAGCAACAGGCGAATTTTGAGCTTAAGTCCTTGGGTAGGATGACCTAACACGAGGAGAGAACTAAATCCAAATCCAGTGAAGGTAAAGAGTTGAAAAACAAAAAGTTCTTGTGCGATATGGCTGAAGCACAAGGATTGTACAAGAACAAGGTTTAAGTGTTTACCAAAGTTTCAGTTTCAACTTCGCCCCCTTTTCGGGGGCAGGCAGGGGAGGAAGGAGCAGTTTTCTCTTCAACCTCACCACTTACTATTTGCTCATCTGAAAGGAATGCTGCACCGAGAGGAGGAAGTGCTAGGGCTTTTCTCAACCAGAATAAAGCAAGTCTTGAAAGCCTTTAAACTAAAACAGTGAGCAGGGCAAAGCAGGGCAACCATTGTCCAGCCATCTCGCTCTGAACCACTATTCCCCCAGCACACTTCACATCAAGCATTGGGAGAGCTCATAAAACTACAGAATGGCTTGGGTTGGAAGGGGCCTCAAAGTTCCAAGCCCCTGCCACAGGCACAGGGCTGCCCACCATCAAAATCAAGCACTACATCAGGTCGCTCAGGGCCCCAAACCTCCTTCCCTTCCAGATAAGATACACTGAGGTTTGAGTGGTTTGACCCCGCTTCAGAGCAGAGACTGGCACAGATCTTGCCCAGCTGACTCTTGGTGGTAGGAACATGACTAAAATGCTGGAGCACAAACCTGCCTTCAGCACTCAGCTCCTCAGAGATGCAGCACAGAGCACTGTGGGTCCCCTTGATATCAAGCTGCCAGTCAATAGCACAGGTTGCAGATTCCCCTCGCTGTGACCAACAGCCTGCAAGGAACAGTTAACGAGTCTGCCAGCAAACAGCAGGATTAGAAAAGGCAAAAGTAAATTCACCAGGTGGGGATCTAAGCTGGAAATCCAATGGAATGGCAGTCAAAGGAATCACAAGTAGACGCTTTGTTTTGTTAGAGATGAGATTAAGACAAATATGAATCATAGAGTAATCAAATCTGAATTCACTTACGCTTCTTAGTCTCTACTTGAGAGAAAACAAATACTTGTAAAACAAACCTGATGACAAAAATACAGACTGCCAAGGGAGAAAAGCACTTCCCCATCCACACTTGACACAATGCAAAGAAAATTAGTTTAATGGGAAAGAAATCTATTACATATTGGCAGCTCAACTGTATGAAGCATACTTGCAAAATGCCTATCTGGATAGCTCAACAGTGAGCTAATCAAAAGCAGAAGCACTGCCATCTTTCTATTAAGCAGTGTAACTGCTGTGACCTTGCTCTTGGTGAACACACAATCACTTCAATATGTACAGGCTGTACGTAGGGAAAGAACCCAAAGACCCAGGTGATGAAAGTCTTGATAAGCCAGTTGCAAGTTTATAAGTAAAGAAAAAAATGAAGATATCTTTCTACTAGTTCAGCAAATAAGACTTTCACACACCTAAAGAGCTCAGCCAGCAATGTGTGCAACAAGGATGGGTTTCTGTTGATTGTGCATCTCTCTGACACACTGCAGCTTGAACCCAAGGCTTGCTGTGATGAATATCACACCATAAAGACTGACTGTATGGATAGAGCAGACAGCCTTGCTATCAGAGCTCTAAATCTCCCCGCCACGGAGGGATCGTTTTTAAACCAGAGGACACTCGAAGGAGGTCAAGTCCTCGCTCCTTGAAAAATGAAGTAATGTTTTGAATAATAACCTCATCAGGAGCACTGAGTTCTAATGGGAGTAAGCAAAGACCAGTACATCTCCACAGAAACATGTTTCAGCTGTGGATGTCTGGGGGCGGTGGGCTCATCTACTGCAATAAGCAAACTCTGCTTTCTCAGCCTGGCTAGCAGCATGCACAAGCTGTCAAGCTCCCAGAGCCAGCGTTAATGTCATCTACGTTCATTAAAGAGCACCTGATGTCATTTATAATCTGTGCACCGTAACGATGATGGCCCAACGAAGGCAAAAAGCACTATTTTTGGTGATCAAGAATAAAACAGCCCTGGATTCTAGCTAAATACCCTCAAGAATGTGGAAGGCAGAAATAGCAGTTCAAGATAAGTTCATGGCAAAAAGCATTCTTTGAGCAACACAGTTGAACACTTAACACGCACTCAATCTACCACAAAGAATCAATTCTGCTTTGACAGCTATTAGATTTCTCAACAAACCATCTCCCTCCATCTGATTCCAGTTTGCCAAGATCCCCCTCCTCCCCCTCCCCCCAGAGCTGCCAGTTTATCAACCCTGCTGAAGCACCAAACGTGATTAAAGATTCCCCTGTCCTGCTGGATGAAGTTAGTATCAGTGTGAAGTTATTCTTCACTTGCCTGTGTCACAGTATTTCAGATGGCTGTGTTGCAAGTGGTTTATCTGCAGCTGGATGCAAAGCAATAGCCACCTCCTCTCCTTTTCAGCTTGCACATTCTTAGAAACAGCAGCACGAAGCACTCTTAGGTTGAGCTCATTCAATCCATGCTTTCCCAGCACCCCAAGCACTGCCCACACGCCTGCTCAGCAAGGCTTTGCTCCTCTTGTTTGCAAATCCAGGTAGGTAACATGGAAGCACTGCAGTCACAGAATCAGTTTCGATGCCAGCTTTCCTCTCCTCAGGTCCAACAGGCAGAACTTCTCGCATCACAACTTGCTGGTCATAACTGAGACTGCTTGACTCAGTCCTGTGTGAGCCACACACAGTAAAATGGAAGCTTGCTTTATTAGTGCAAACAAGCTTGTCTTAAATGTAACCCCAGCCCACGGAATGAACTGCTCAAACACATGCACGTTAAAAGTACACCTGGCCTGACTACTCTAACTTCTCCATTTCTCTCGAGTTTGGCCTCTTAAACCAATTAAAAGCATCCTAAAACAAGCTACAAACCCTGCAGGTTCGAATGGGATTCAATCAACAAAGCCACGCAAATACTTTAACGTTCACACAACTCTACGGTTCTCTGGCCAAGCATCCATCAGCTCTGGCTGTAAATAAGACGCCTTGAGATGAACTCATTGCTGTTTTACATCCTGGAGGAACACAGAAGCGTGCTGAAGATCTGACAGCCATCCACATTTCATGTTGAATTACAAGGTGGCCTCAACCCACTGACCTGGTTCTAACGATTTGCGCCTCTGCTGCTTTACCAAGCGGACTAAGCAACAATGAAATCAGGCTCTAAGCTCTTGGCACCTACAGAAATACAATTCATTTTAAGTCTATGTTATCGGATGTTAGAAGGAAATTCTTGACTCTGTGGATGTCCCATGTCTGGAGGCACTTGAAGCCAGGTCAGATGAGGGCCCTGGGCAGCTGTTCTGTGATACCACCTTCACTCTTATGTTGGAGCAATCTCATCGAAAGTGAAAAATGCAAATGGTTTGCACAGGTTTGTCTCAAAGCCAGGAAATACTTCAATAATTATATACAAATCTTGATTACACTCACAAGACACAATGGGCTGACATAATGTGGTCTTGTTTGAGCTAAGCCTACATAAATGGCAGCACAAAATAGAATCATAGAATGGTTTGAGTTGGAAAGGACCTTAAAGTCCATCCAGTTCCAACCCCTGCTGTGGGCTGGGTGCCCCCCACCAGCTCAGCTGCCCGGGGTCCCATCCGTGGCATTGGGTATCTCCAGGGATGTGGCAGCCACAGCTTCTCTGGTATTCTATACTTAAAACTGGAGTCATGTGAAGCTTCAACTACAAAACACAGAGAGTAATTAGAGCCTTGAGGCAGCACAGAAGCCAAAAGACTCTCAAACAGATGCATAAGTACACACAACAGTAATCAAACAAACAAGACCAATACCCTTTGAAAAGATTCAAACAGAGATTCAGATAGAGCAAAAAGCAGTGTTCACCTTGCAAGATGTTTAGCTTATATCAGCATTTCAAGACAAGACCTGAGACTATCTAAAAATAATACGACAAAGGCAGCACCACCAACGCAGGCAGTTACTCAAAGCATGTCTTACTCCAGACAGCATTTCTTATTTTGCTACAGATCAGAAGCTACGCCTTATTTAAAACTCTGGGAGCAGGCTAACAGAACATTAAATGCAGGACTTGACAGACAGCATCAGCACAGGGCATCACCAGTTCACTTTCAGCATTCTTACCATGTTGATGAAAACAAGATGAAGTGTTTCTATTCCACAGTGCCAAGGAATTTAGGTAGCTTATTTAGCAAGGGTGTTTGTTTGCCACTGGAAGGAACTCACTGCTGTGCTAAGCAGCTTCAATTTGGGAGTTCTGTATTCAGAGCCTTTGGAAGGGGTGCTGCTTCCTCTTATATGTATGATGCACTCTGAAGATGCTCAAAGGGACCACTGAGGAAACGTGTTAATGAGGTATTTACTCCAAGTTCTATTCTTGCTTTACGTTGGCTCAGGAAGCCATAAATACAGCCTTTTAGTAGTGCCCAAATGCATTGATAGGATACAGAGGGAACAGGTATTGAGTAGATAATAAATGCCAGCACCTCTACAATTGCAAAATATCTACAATACCTGCCAGTGGCATACAGTAATGGGGCTGGATGCAGGAGAGATGCTAACCACAGCCCCCTGCTGTGTGCATGCTTCAGTGCCAGCAACTAGAACCATAGAAGACCCCAAGTTGGAAGGGAGAAGGAAAAGTGCAAGTTAAGACAGTTGAGGTTTCCTATAGCAACTCAAGTCACCTGAGAGTTTGGAGGGACTGGCTCCCCAATAGCAGGGCAGAGAAGATCTCAGGCAGGAGTTAATCCTGAAACAATCTTACAGAACGCAGGTAAACAGCCCAATAGGGATTAATACACTTAGCTGAACCTTCTCCTTTTCAGAAACCTATTGTGAAATACAGCACTGAGTCCTGAGGGTTTGGAAGGCTGGAGCCTCAAGGACTAAAACCTTCCACTTTGTCTCAGACAACAGGAAATTGGTTTAATCTTCAGACACCCACACACAGGCAGCTCTATTCCTCAAATTTGTTTTCCAGACAGAAACATTTCTGCTTGCTGCTCTTCTAAATGAGATGTATGGAGGGGATTTACATATGCTTAGACGACAATTCTTAATAGAACGTTAATGTGTTTGTGTAAGTTATCCAGGAAATGTTTGGGCAAGTTATTAAACTGGTATCAAAAATCATTTGCAGGACAACTACTGCAATCCGTATTTTATCTTGTCAGAACAGTAAGACCTCAGTGACAGCTTAATTCTGAAGGCAAATTACCTCTGCTGGCCTGCCAGAAGTTACTGAGCTTCAAAAAGAAATCGGATGCTTCAAGAATCCCAACCCTCCCAACTATGCACAACATGGAAAGACCCTTCCATCCTGATTGAACTATTAGGAAATGCTGCTAAAATACTACAATGCTTCCATTGTGTGCATCCAAAGAGAAGGTTTTGTGTTTTGAATCAGGAAATACAGACAGCTATTTTCCCCCCAGCCGTTTCCTTTGCTCCTTTTTCAAACGTTACAAGTGGGGAGAAAAAAAAAAAACCCACCACATAAGGAAGTTACTGGTGCTGCAAACCTGACTTTGCAACTGTTTGCAGGCACAGAGGATCAGAGTGGAGCAGCTGGCCTCCCACAGCTGGTCAGCGTCGTATTCCTTTGAGCTGCAGGCTACAAAGCAAAGCTTAGGCAGTAATTGTCACTGCTTTCCTAAGGAAGCACACAGGTGCAGAGACAGCGTGAAAACAGGCAGAGAGCCAAAAGGCAAGAGAAAACACTCAGGGTGGATTTAAGGACAGCAAGATAGTTTTCTAGCAGCACAACAATAGCCGAGGTGTGCACTGAAGGTCAGTGAACACAGACCAGATGAAAACCTCTTCACTGAGCACTGATTTATTAGTAGGTAACAATCCATAATACTCTTTTCCTACCTGTTCAAAATCCTCCGTGTTAAAGAAAGCTGTTTATTTCATTGCAAGCACTACAGCAGCACTGGCAGCCTCACTAAAGGTTATAACTTCTGACTATGGGAATGAAATGCACGTAACAGAAAGAACACAAGAAGGTGAGCTTTCCCATCAGAACCCACAGCTTACCTACCAGGCACACTATTCAGGTTTCGCTGTCATTATGAGATGCCTCATCAACAGCCTGCCAAACGACCCCAGATGACAAAGCTGGACTAATTACTGTCAGATCACAGCATTTGGCCATCTGAAACTCAAAAGTACTGTCGCAAAGCTACTGAAGACTGTAACAAATAACTTCAAGATCAGTAACCCAGCTGAGCACACAGGACTGCTCGAGTTCAGGTGTGCTTTATTGCTGACCTGTTGCTTTGAAGAAAGCAGGACATCTGGTGGCATACTTACTCTCTCTCTTTCTCTGTCAGTTTGTCGTTGATGTTATCTTTGATTGTAGACCTGGAGCCCTTGTGAATTATGGGATACCTGAGTGGCACTTGTAAGAAGTAGGAGATCATTGAAACCAAATGAGCGGTGTAGCCCAGGGCAACAGCGATGCTTCCGTCATCTTTTGCTGTGAATCATAAAAAGAACATTAAATCATCAATTGAATCTCCATGCAGACTCAGCACAAGTTCATCTCACTGCTCAGCAAACAATATAATTGAGGAAGTTACCAGAAGTTATAGCTTAAGAACAGATGCAAGTGAAGCCAATGGACTGCTTTACAATTCTTTGCAGTTCACCATTTGCTCCTTTTATTAAATGCCTCTTCTACTAAATGGCTGATGGGGTGTCCTCCCTTCAATTTTACCCTTTCAAAGCTAAAAAGTTATTTTCCTTTCTGTTTTGCTTTGTTGGTTTTTGTTTTTGGTTTTTTTTTTTCCTCCATGATTTCTTTCCTTTCTTTGCAAGAGAACACCAATATAAACAGCATAACAACCAGCCTTGGGCAATCAGCTAATCTAAGGTCCTCTAATAAAGCTTTTAATGATGCTCAGCACCTCCAGCATCACACTGACCCCTAGAACAAGAGAGGCTATAGGGCTATTAGAAGTTAGCTGCTTTTCAAACGTAACTCCCTATTTCATTAACTTCAATGTTTAGTACTTCTCCCCAGTAATACAGTATTTCTAGAGCCTATGATATAAGGAGTTAATCATTCTTTTAACGAGGAGTTAATAACAGAGCACTGAGACAGGCCAAAAATGCACAGCACTGCCTTCCCATGAATTGCAGGCTGGTGGCCCTGCCTGCAGCAGGAGGGTAGGAGCTTCATGATCCTTGAGGTCCCCTCTAATCCAAGCCATTCTGCAATTCCTTTAAAGATTATGCTTCCATTAATTGGGCATTTAATAATGCACCAATCAGTAGCACAAATTAATTCCTACCGTCTCATGATTGAAGTTTTTGCCCCAGAAATCATATATGCCTGGCAGAGTGAACAAGCACTGGGAACAAGAAATTCAAGGGAATTTTCATAGGATCATCACAGAATGGCTTGGGTTGGAAAGGAGCTCAAGGATCACGAAGCTCCAACCTCCCACCACCACCAATGCAGGGCCACCAACCTCCATGTTTCATAGCAGCCCAGGCTGCCCAGGGCCCCATCCAACCTGGCCTTGAACACCTCCAGGGATGGACGGGGCATCACAGCCTCTCTGGGCAGCTGTTCCAGCACCTCACCACTCTCATAGCACAGAACTTCCCCCTGACATCCAACCTCAATCTTCCCTCACTCAACTCCAAACCATTTCCCCTTATCCTGCTGTTATCTCCCCTTTCCAAGAGTTTAAGGCAGTTCCAAATCACATCCAACACCTGCAGATGAATGCACACAGCCACCTGTATGACCGTGACACAGGCAGGTGTGTGTTTGCTTCTGCAAAAAGATGATGTCAGAAGCTACAGCAGAAGCTTGCTTGTAAAATACTGCCATACCATGGCAGGTAGTCAGGCAGCTTTGAAGTCATATTTATGTGCATCACCATTTAAACTCAAGATACAGAGGCACTGTTCTGAGGGTCAAACTACCTTTGCACTAGCAAGGAATTAGGACCAAATACCGAGCAAGTTTTCTTCCACTCCACACCTTTCCAATCAGAAATGCAAATCCTTCACTATTGCCATCAGTTCACTTAATTTTGTTGAGTGCAGAAGCAGCTGTAAGAAGTGAATTAAATATCCAGCTACCTTGAAAGTCTTCAGAGTTCGGAAGCTTGACTCCACAAACAAAGTAATCCTTCTGGTCATTCTGCAAGTTTAAAAACAAAGTGAGAATGGGACAACAACAGCCAGAAAACAGAAGCCTACACAAAACCCAGAGACAACAAAGCACATCTTGTAAAGACAAACTGAACACCCAATGACACCCGGACAGACTGAGGTAACGTTTCAGCCCACATCTCAAGTAATTCAGAAATAAATGGGCTTTCTGTTTGAAGAGGAAGAGCTCTATCTTAATGCAGTGCACAGAAAGGCTGAGGAGCTCTATATTTTGACATCTGGTTTTGTGAGCCCCGTTAGAGTGAAGCTAGCCTACTGCCAGGGTTGCTTTATACACTTATACAGGAAGTGGCAAGTATCCATTAAGTTACAGTTACATTCTACTCTTAGAGTGCAGATTATTTGAGAGATGCTGGCATAAGTCCTCTCCGTGTGAGGTTTACAGCCTGAGGCCCAGATCCAAGAAAAAGCTGTAAAAAGCAGCACGTGAGTGAAGGGGAAGCTTCATCCTGAAGAAAACAGAGGCTTGGTTTGCTGCAGGTATGAGCTTCCTGTTTCTTACACCAAGCACAGATTTGAGGACCCCCCGAAACATACCAGGTCGATAGGGTAGATGTAGGACAGCTCTGAGAGCAACTGCTTGCATCGAGCGGTCTGCTGGGCGTTGGTCTTCAGGAACAGTTCTCTTTGGGGAAAAAGAAGCCCGAATCATTACCTTCTTCAAAAGCTTCCAATAAATACCAGCACCCATCACCTTTCCCACGCCTTCCCAAGTATCACCCCCCCCTTCCCTCAGCAAAATACTTGCATTAAAATAAATGCAGGAGACAACACTAGCTTTTTATCAGCTGTCTCTCTTACCACAGGCATGTTTTGACTATGACAATTAACTGCTACGAAGCAGTGCTTCACCAAAATTGGCAGGAAAGTCCTAGAGTGCAACAAAGCATCTTTTTCTACACTTGCTACCGTTCATTATCACTTCTGCTTTCCAGGAACTGGAGCATCTCTTAAAAGAAGCAGTGACAGCAGGAAGAAATCTGCACCACAGATGTCCCTTTTAATGCCTTGCTCTCAAACCTGCACTTCCTTTCCAATTGCAGGCAAGTGGGGAAGGAAAAAAAAAAACCCAGAACATGGGTCCTTTTACCTCTTTGCAGTGCATTCTTTTCTTAATTCATGCAGGGATTCATTACGCTCTTGATGCTTCTGATACTCAGCCTCAAATGCATTTCCTAAGCAATAAGAGGAATCAGGAAACAAGAACAAGCAGTACCAAAGATTTTCTTAGTTATCATCAGTATCTAACCTTAAAAAGTCCAAGTGTTGGCACTGACCCTTTCATTTACTCCCAGGTGCTCATTTTCTGTGTCATGCTGCCAAATTGGGGAACTGCAGTGTCACTCTTCATGCCCTATACAACATCCAACAGCCAAGTGCAGCCTACAAACCCTCATTCTCTTTTAAGACCCGTTTCCTCCACGGCCACTGTGGCAGCATAATTTAGTTGACATAGCTTAAACACAGCCAGAATTAACTGGAATTTCAGAAGAACTTCTCCACCAAGATCAGACATCCATGTTAAACAGCTGCTGGTGAGCTCTGAAGGCACAACCATGCAGCATTTCACCATAGGACACTTTCAGTGTAAAAGAAAAGGCCAAAGTGATTAAGCATTTCACCTTTTACTTGCTATAGAAGTTACTAAGGATGATTTTTGTCTTGTAACACTTAGGATGGGATCCTAGTCACAGGCTCAAAAACATCCCTCATGGCATTAAAATACACTTGCATGGTACCACTTCTATTGCTTACTGCTCTACAGAGCAGCTCTTCTGATTTCTTTCAGGAAATTTTAGTTAAGCACAGCTTTAAATCTCTTCTGTTCAGATTATGAACACCTGCAGCAAAGCAGTAACATCTGTATGCTCACCTTTGTCGTGTAAAGTATTCTTTTCCTTATGTAACAAAGCTACTTCTTGACCAAGGGCCTTCCTCTGCCTCTCCAGTTCATTACGTAGCACCAGGATCTTCAACTGTAAACATTCACTCTCCTTTTTCTTGTGGAAGAAGAATAAAATAGGTGAAAAAGTAGTAAAAGCAACCTACTTCTTTTTCAGTTTTTCCTCACGTAGGTAAATCCACGAAAGAGGTTTGACAAGAAGAAACAGAACAAGACCAGCATCTAACAGAGAAAAAGGTGAGGCAATAAATAACCACATGTAATAGATTACGAGGGACCAAAATCATTTCACTGCTTTGGAAGGAGAAAAACTCAGCTGTGCTTGCTTGTCCTGCAGGATCCATCTCCTCTCCTGTGCTCTGTGATGCAACCCAGCCCAAGGCAGAAATCAGAAGATGAAGGAGAGGCAACAGGAAAGTCCCCCAGGACAGACACATGGATGCTAACAGCAGAGCAGTGAGAGCACAGCAAGAATTCCCTGGCAAAGGGTTTGGTCACAGGAGGAAGGTGAGTAATGAGGAATCTATGCCAAAGCCAGGCAGGAGGCTGGAAAAAGGCTGGAAATGTCTGAGTTGCACTATTAAATCCTATCCCAGCTTCAGTGTGAGGAGAAAAAAAGGATACAAAAGAACATAGAGTAGAGAACAGACTGTGTCATTATGCAGTTACATTAGAAGGATTCCCATCTTCAAAGTTTTAAGGATTTATTTCCTCTACATGTTTCTCACTTTCTGCATCTTTAATAGAATCGGTTTTTTTCCTTTGAGGCATTCTCTTCACTAGGAAATGATGCTGCTGTCAGCACAGCAAAGCGGAGTTTTCTACTATGAGTGTGCTTTCAGTTCCAAATGCTGGTTGAGAATAACCATGAGCAGAGGGCTGCAGGGCTCCCCTGTGAAGATAGGCTGAGGGAGCTGGGCTCGTTCAGTCTGGAGAAAAGAAGGCTGCAAGGTGACCTCAGTGCAGCCTTTCAGTACCCAAAGGGAGCCTACAAACAGGAGGGGAATCAACTCTTGGAAAGGGGAGATAACAGCAGGACAAGGGGAAGTGGTTGGAAGTTGAAGGAGGAAAGAATGAGGTTGGATGTCAGGGGGAAGTTCTGTGCCGTGAGAGTGGTGAGGTGCTGGAACAGCTGCCCAGAGAGGCTGTGGATGCCCCGTCCATCCCTGGAGGTGTTCAAGGCCAGGTTGGATGGGGCCCTGGGCAGCCTGGGCTGCTATGAAATGGGGAGGTTGGTGGCCCTGCATTGGTGGGGGTTGGAGCTTCGTGATCCTTGAGCTCCCTTCCAACCCAAGCCATCCTATGATCCTATAATTCTATAACCGAGGATAGATTCAAAATGGAAAAGAGAACCTGCAATCCAGCCCTAGCCTGGACAGAGCCCCTAACCCAAGGGGCAGCCCTGAGCACGTGCCACCAGGCACTGCCACACCGTAGGACTCAGCCAGCTTTCACTTCTTCCAAGCAGCTAATGAGGACAATCCTTAACACTGTGTGACAAAGAGGCAGCACTGTACTGAGCTCTTCCCTCTGCCTGTTTGCCTCAGTTACACACGTATGCTCAGGCTCCTGCTTCAAGGCTCCAGCAGGAAACATGACTCAGTATTAAGGAATGAAACCATAGTTCATGCATTTCTACAGAGGAACTGAATCCCAGGAAGAGTTTTGACTGCTAAACAAAGCAAAAGTGGGTAATTATTTCCTTGTATTATAGATCATTTTACTAAGAAGCTGCATCACGTGCAATGCTGCTGTCAGTTTTGGTTTTAATGCTCTTCACGTAGTCGCGCTCGCATATTTATTAAGGAAAAGCTTTTGGAAGGAGGGACAAGGAGATTTATAACCAGAAAGATAAGATGATAAAGATGATTAAAAGCCTTTTAACAGCCAGGATACCAGCAGAAGGCCAATAAGCTTTAGGATGGAGTTAAATTGCTCCTAAGGGAGTTGAAGTTGTCTACAATGCAACGCTGCTATCAGTTTTTTCTCCCCATTTTCACACTTTGTCAAGCCCTAAACACAGTTTGGCACCTTGTGAAATTGAGTATTCTCAAAGCAAAATCCATCTTCTAAAGCTTACATCACAGAAGTTGCCTTTTCCTCCTATGCAAGGCACCAGATGCAAACCACTTGAGCACCAGCACGATCTTCTAAATGTTGAGCTATTCTGTTCTGCAGACTCATTGCTTTGACCTGAGTCAAAAGACTGAGATCCTTTTGGGCACAACCTAAAGCAGGTGCCAGTATATTTTTAAGGGGAAGGCAACAGGTCAGGCAAAACAAACTGCCAAAAGCTATTACAAGGTCCAGTACAATTCCTGCTTAAAATTAACATGTCACTTGAGCAACAGCTTTCGCATGAATTCCATTCACCCAAAGGGAGCAGGTTGGAAAAAGATGCAGACAGCAGACTCACCTCACTCTAAATCCATCACAAGAACCCATCAGGACTTACTTGACAAATTAAAGTTTGGTTTTCCTGATAAACTTCTTATGTATATGATAGCAATAGGACAAGGGGGAATCACAGAATCATAGAATCACCAAGGTTGGAAAAGACCTAAGAGATCATCCAGTCCAACCGTTCACCTATTCCCAACAGCTCCCACTAAACCATGTCCCTCAGCACAACATCCAGCCTTTCCTTGAACACCCCCAGGCTCGGTGCCTCCACCACCTCCCTGGGCATCCATTGCAGTGCCTGACCACCCTTTCTGAACAGTAATACTTCCTCATGTCCAGCCTGAATCTCCCCTGCCGTAGCTTGAAGCCATTCCCTCTGCTCCTATCACTGATGACACGAGAGCCGAGGCCGACCCCCAGCTCACTATGGTTTTAAAGTGAGACAGGGGAGGTTTGGGTTGGATATGAGGAGGAAGTTTTTCAGCCAGAGGGTGGTGAGGCACTGGAACAGGCTGCCCAAGGAGGCTGTGGATGCCTGCAGAGGCATTCAAGCCCAGGCTTTGATGTGGATCTGGGCAGCCTGGGCTGCTGGTTGGCGACCTGCACACAGCAGGGGTTGGAGCTGGATGAGCACTGTGCTCCTTTGCAACCCAGGCCGTTCTATGATTTCCTGTTCAAGTTTTATGCTTCTACAGCATAGAATAAGACCTTAAGTAACCAAACTTACCAGTTCATTGCTTGTAGATGTGCATCTCAGCTTTTCTTCTATCTCCCTTCCTATTTTCTGAACGGTTACCTGAGTCTGTTTAATTGCACATTGGGCTCTGTGAAGCCTGTAAAGAGAAGAGAAATCACAGCTGTGTTAGAGGTTTCTCACAGCTCCTAATGGTGAATGCACCAGGCACGTCGAAGCCAGCAAGGCAAGAGGAACTCAGATTGCCACCTCCTGTTGAAGAAAACACAGAAGAAAGTAATGGGAAGAGGCAGATCTAGAAGTCATTAGCACCCTGAAACTAACGAGCACAGATTGGAAATTAGCATATTTCTTGGAGGAAATGAGAATCAATGTGAAGACACAGAACTTGTCGTGCAAGCCCAGGTGCACTCCTCCCAATCAGGGCTCTGCAATTAACTCCTCCTTTTGTTAAGATGCTATTCATGCTGCTGCAGTAAGAGTTCACCTAGGGTCTGCTCAGAACAGTAAAACAGTGGGCAGTTACCCACTGCATTAAGCAAATGCTTTGCCAGACTGTTCTCATACGGGCTTTAATGACCACCTTTGCTCAGCCAAAATTGAAGATTTCTGTCCCTTTGAAGGAACACTGAATTTTACTGAAGGATTGTTAAATATCTGCTGTGAGCCAAGGACCAAAGCATGACAGCACAACAGAGAAAAGGCTGCTCAGCTCCTTCCTTTTACAGTCTCTAATTCCTTTAGATTTAGGAGCAATGGAGGCACAGCTACGTAAAGCTTCAGGCTAGCAGCTTCCAATGGCCTGCATGCAGTGAGGCCAAGATCTCCAGGCCACATGCTTCAACCACGAGTTATCACAAAGCACTGCTTCTCACACCACCTTCCAGCATCCCAACTTCACTCCGCAGCATCTATTAGGAATCAGTTTCATCAGTGTGAGGACAGCACCTAACCCAGCTGAGCCCAGCAAACCAGCACACAGGAGCCAAGTTTCTGAAGCCTACAGCACCAGTTCACCCATGGGATTGGTCTCACAACCCTGTTGGAGGCATAAGACCTCTCAAAAACGTGTATTTCCTATTGGGAACTGCCTTCCCACCTTCCCCAGCACACCTGGGCTTCACACAGCAGAATCTAAGTCTCCTACCCAACATTTTCCAGCCTGCCCCATCCCAAAGGTCTGGAACGTTTTCTTCCCAGACGTTAGAAATTCTTACTCAGGGCTAAGAGCAATGACAGAATGAAAGGTAAATTCCCCTTTCTCTCCTCTTCATCTGATATGATTATGGGAAGAACACCGTTAGGCACTCAGTGCTGCTCAGCCCCGCTTGCTGCAACGCTCCCACAGGAAAATCCCACTGCTGGGGTTGGTTTACCCATCAAAGGAGCATTCACCAAGCTAACAGACTGTCAGAGGTTTGTTTGCCACATTCGTGCTCAGCTGAAGAACCTGCAAGTTTTTTAACAGCCTTGAGTCCCACCCACACCCGAGAGTGAGGAACAAACAGCCACCAAAGGCTGACTCTTAAACCAGTACAAACTATAGGACACCTCAATTTGATGAACCCCTGCCTAAAAGGGTATTCTCAAACTAGAGGCTGCTGTACAAAACAGTTCAGCAACTGCCTGGTTTTAATATGGATTTGGTTTTAAGCCAAAGATCACCTTGTCATTTCTTGCAAGAGAAAGAGATGCTACAGTTCAACCTGGCTGCCTCAGAGTCAGATGGTGCCACTTGCACTGAGTCAAGCAGTATCAGCAAGCCTTCATCCTTGCTCCAGTTGTCCCAGGAGCTTCAAAGCAGTAACAATAAGGTCACAGTCACACCTGCAGCTGGGCCATCCGAGATTAAAACTGCAAGGACTTCACAGCACAAAGGCAGCAAAAGGCAGAACTCTCCTCTCCCCAGCTAAAAAAGCCCCTACCTGCACCCACATGGAAACCTGTGGTCACCCAACTGCAGGAATGCAAACTAAGCCATGAGAACACCAGCATGGAGACTCTGCCCATCGGCTCCACGTGCACAACAGACCTCAGTGAAGTCAACGACGACTGCACCAACGCACAGAACACCAAACACAGGCCATAAATCTGGATTAAAATTTAGATATAATTAATGGAGATGAAGTTCAATGCTAATAGACCACATCTTGTTTCCATTTCTCATCTGCACAACACGGCCAAAGCTAGAGCCTAAAGTTAGCACAGTGTGTGCCTTGAGTACAATCCAAATGGGTTTAGTAATTGACAACTACAAGCCAACTGATGGCAATAACCTACGCGCTATCAGCCAACGCAGGATTCTTCCTAGATCATTTAAGTGATTTTTATTATTATTTATTATTAAAATTAGCACTTACACAGCACTTTAAGAGCTAATTCAGAGCTCTGAGAGGCTCTTGGCCTGCCATCAAATTCCCATCGATGGTCAGGGAAGCCAAGACAGCTACAGCAGAAACTCAAGCCTTCTTAAAGAGAGATCTTAGCCAACAGTGTCGTCATTGCAGCGTCCCTGCAGCAGCTCACAGCCACGGTCAGCCAGCAGCAGAGTAACAGGAACTTAACTTTGATAGATTTACTGCTGTTGTTTGGGGTCCTGAGAGCTGCTGTGCAATTGCCCGAGATCAGGTGAGTTGCACAATGCTGCTGGGAAAGCAGTGAGATGAAAGCAGATGTTAAAATCCCTCACTGGGGAGGCCACCCTTATACAGTTTGGAAGGGGAAATGCATGAAGCTGCTGTTCTCCTTCCATTCTCATACCACGGGCTTTCTGAGACTCTGCAGAAGATGGAAGCATTCTTTTATCTGAGGGAAGAGAGAGAAGGGGAATAGATACAAAAACATCAGTCACGTACTGTAATTTAAAGGCAACAAAAACTGCATCTACATCATTGCTTTAAGAAGAACCTGCAGGCAAAAAGTCAACACCTTCATTGCTTGCTGGTTCCTGAATTGATGAAACCTGGGCTCACGGGGGCATTCATAAATGGTCTGAGTTGGATAGAGCCACTAAAGGCCATCTGGTCCCACTTGCTGCAGTGCACAGGGACACCCCCAGCTCCATCAGGTGCTCAGAGCCTCATCCTGCCTGATCCTCAGCATCTCCAGGGAAGGGGCACCCCCACCTCTCTGTGAATTTCTCTGGGCACCACATCTCTGAGCATTTCTCCAATGCTTTTCAAGTGTTTCCTCTCCCTCCCCCCAAAAAGCACCTTTCAGCTTGGCTTTAAGATCTGAAATCATTCTAGTACTCAGTCAGTGTTCTGCCAATAAAAACCTGAGTCGTTTGATGTCTTCGAACATCTTTAAGGTTGAATTTGATGTTCTGGAAATTAACTCAACCTGGGGAAAAAAAACCTGTCCAGTTTTGAACTTCTTCACTATTACATGACTTGTTAGCAACAACGTTCTAGTCTTGTTAACACAATAAAGCAGTTTTCCCAACTTCCAAAAGACGGCACAGCACAAGGGTCCAACTTAACTCAACTTTCACAGCTTGGGAACATGCTGTGATGGCATATCACAGAATCACAGAATCACCCGGGTTGGAAGGGACCTCAAGGATCATGTAGTTCCAACCCCCCTGCCTAGCAGGGCCACCAAACATACACATTTAGATCAGGCATGTTTGTCCTCTTCCAGTTTGCACTGTACAATGCACAACTTCACTTGAAGCTTCATCTGAACCACACTTCTTTCACTCTGCTGTATCATCATAGAATGGCCTGGGTTGGAAGGGACCTCAAGGATCACAAAGCTCCAACCCCCCACCAATGCAGGGCCACCAACCTCCCCATTTCACAGCAGCCCAGGCTGCCCAGGGCCCCATCCAGCCTGGCCTTGAACACCTCCAGGGATGGACAGGGCATCACAGCCTCTCTGGGCAGCTGTTCCAGCACCTCACCACTCTCATAGCACAGAACTTCCCCCTGACATCCAACCTCATTCTTCCCTCCTTCAACTTCAAACCATTTCCCCTTGTCCTGCTGTTATCTCTCCTTCCCAAGAGTTGACTCCCCTCCTGTCTGCAGGCTCCCTTTAGGTACTGAAAGGCCATATCTTCCAAGTGAGATATTCCTCTTGGTTGTTAATTGCTCTGCTGATTTACTGCTTTACATAGCAACTCCATTCCTGGCTTAAAAAAAAAAAAAAAAAAAAGAAAGAAAAAAGGCTGGGAGTCCTCTGATGGTTTTGCCTATTAAGCCAACATGTGTTTATGTTTACGTTAATGAAATGCCTCAGCTTTATTCAACATTTGATATTCTGTAGTTCCACCACACACCCCAAATATCTGCTTCTATCAGACATCTGGATTTTTCACGTATGGAGCTTGAAGCCATAAATACATCAATTAATGACAGCAGTCACATACTGCACTACTTCTCAAGAGAAACAAATGCCTCAAGTCTCATTTGCCAGAACGACGACAAGCCTAAATTTAAACTGAGAATTACTACCAGGGATTTAAAAACAGAACAGATTGCTTCTGGCCATTGGTGAGATGCAGGATCCTGGAAGTAAAATACTCCAACTTACCACTAAACAAAGCCAAGACTTTCCTAATAAAGAAATGCAACACACAGTTCTTTAAATCAGACCAGAGATTAGATTATAGGCAGTGCCAGCCAGCTGTAGCACATTTCTTACACAGCCCCTTAAACCGTCACTGTCTGCATTTACTTTCCCACAAGAAAAGTCTCTTAATTTATAATCATAGACTCCCTTTCCCACTTTCCTTGGGAACCTACTCCTACAATCTGTCAAAAGCAGATGGAGGACAAGAGAAGGCAGTAGGGAATAAAATGCAAGCCTGGCTCATTTATTTACAGCATTAAACCTCTGCAAGAGTCAGCATCGTAAGGAACTCACAGAAGATGCTTTCAGATACTTTCCATCATCCTCTCAAATGGTTTCAAGTTGACTTCCATAGGTAGGACTTGAATTAAGTGGCTGAATAATCAAGGCCATGTGGACACTGCACCAGCGAATGCTTTCAGCTCTTTGCAATTGGAGAAGGGAAAAAAAACCAAACACAAAACCCATCAGATAGGCAGCTAGGAAGGCCTCCAGAAGGAGAAGCATCTAAAGGAGCCAATGTGAGGATCACCTGCACTACAGCGTGGGCTGCGAGCAGAAAAGGAGAAAGCCTCCAAATGGAGCACCCATTTCCCCCAGTAATGCAGGCTCAAAACCCGAGGCCTCTAGCAGCCTTGTTTTAATTCACAGATCTCTACTACAGCTGAAGCAGAGGAGGGATCTACCACAAGACAAAGAGCAGAGGGATGCTCTGAGCTCTTGCAGAAGTATTCTGCTGTTGCTCCATACAGGAGCATCGCCCCCACGCTGCTCTCAGAGCATTCTCCCAGTGAGAGATCTTGAACCCATCGCATTTGTTCTCAGTCACAACACGGTACAGACCTTCCCTGGCGTGGCGAGCTATTTCTGATCTAAATCTTCATTGAGATTGCTACCCAGGGTGAGAGAAGGAAGTTAGTGTATTGTGCTGAAGGCCACACCAAAATAAGGAAGAGTCCCAGCAGACCTGTTCACGTGGTGGGAAAGGAAGGCTGAAGATAAGGCTAACAGCAGAGAAAGATCACCAATCCTCCATTTGTGTTAAGGTACAAAAAAATTCTCTTAGGCTTCATGGACTGTTTCAACTTGCTATGAAGCACGCTGCTCTCTTCCACAGATTTTGGCAAAATCCAGGCTTGGAAATTGACTCTTCTGATGACTGATTAGTCACAGTGTCAGATAGCTTAGCACCACACGAGTGAAACCCCTGGGAAGTGCTTTGCCTCAAACTATGATGCTACAGATGGAAATCCTTAACAAGCCTCCCAAAAATGGAATCTCCATTTCCATTTCCACCTCCATCACTGCTTCCCATCCCAGGAAGATGCTACCCCACAACTCTGACCCACGTGAGTTTTAAGGTGAAAGGGATCACACCTGACAGGCTCATCCATTTCAGCGCTGCTCACTGCAGTCTACAGAGGCACTCCAGAGGTCTGATTACAGTTCTTATTTATTTATGCTGGCTTTAAGCCACCTGGGTGCTCGTGTCCAAAGCCAAAAGGATGCCTGCCTTGCCTTGGCTGCCTACACAGTGCAGAGAGCCAAGTCTTCCAGGTGGAAATCTTCCCCAGTTAGAAATATCAAGTCTGGCCACTGCAGAAAAACATTTAAAAAGGCTTTGGTCACAGCTATGAATTGAGATCCTTCTCTAAGAAGAGAGAAGGGGGGGAAAAAAAAAAAAGCTAGAAACAGACAGCATAATTCTCAGGGCATACTTTAAAATGCAAAAATCTTTCCTCTGTCCCTTCATTTCCTACCACACACCTACCAATATCCTAAAGGGACAGGTGCCCAAAGTCAGTTACCCCGTTTGGCTCATGTAACTCCATGGATGCTGAACTGCTTCCACTGACTGCATGCTTGGTCTCTTTGTTCCTCATCTCAGGGATTAACTCCAGGATTAGATAGTTATAACTGCTGCTCAAGACAGAAGGAATTAATCACCAGTTGATCCATTTGTTAAAAAGCTGCTTTCCCAAGCGAGGTAGAGCTGAACAAAAAGTAGTGAGGCACTGGCACAGGTTGCCCAAGGAGGCTGTGGACGCCCCAAACCTGCAGGCATTCAAGGCCAGGCTGGATGTGGCTCTGGGCAGCCTGGGCTGCTGGTTGGTGACCTGCACACAGCAGGGGGTTGGAACTGGATGAGCACTGTGCTCCTTTGCAACCCAGGCCAGCCTATGGTTGTATGATCAACGTGACCAGGCTCAATACTGCACAGCTGCTCATTTGATTCAGTCCAAAAGAGAAGAGACTCATACATTTCCCTGCCTCTAGTAAGGAAGTAATAGGTGAAAAGCTGAGCTTTGTTCCCCCTCCAAGCAGTGTCTTGTCACTGCCCACCTTTGGCCATTTAAGCTCAGTGAAGCTGAGCTGTTATTGGAACGTGAAAAACAGCGGAGCTGCTCAACTGGTGTTTTGAGCTGCTTTGAAAAACCAAGTTCAGCTGCTCAGGACACTGCAGCCAAATTTATTCTCTTATCAGCAGAACTGGGAGAAGATGCTTTGTTTAATGAAAGCTCATATGCTCCCTGGAATTGTTCTAGTTCTCCAGATAGGGATTGAAAAGGTCACAATGATCCCTTGCTACATGCGGAGTTGCCAACCACCAGACCAGGCTGCAAGAACAATTGTAGGACCCAAGACATTGCTTTTTTGTATTTAGGAACTGAAGGAGAGATTTTAATCTACAGGGCTCAGTCCTTTCTGTAGCAGTTGTCAGCACATCCCATCTTCCTCTTAACGTGAAAAACTCTGTCCTCCAAAGTTTAAAGGACAAAAAAACCTGAGCGAAGAGTAAATCTGAATCTATTCCAGTCAGTACTGCACACGTTGAGAGCTCATTAGAGGGACACAGCCACAATATGGCCTCAGATAGAGGTGGACCATGCTGAGTGAGCTCTGAGAGGTGAACCATGTTACCACAGAGCCTGTCACAACCAGCTACAGAACACTTAGAAAGCCTTGAAGTGAATCTGTCAGGAAATATGACGACGTGGCCAAGGGGGAGAAAAACCCTTCAGCATTTCAGCCTCTCTTCTTCATAAAGAAATGACTGCAAGAACATTTGCCACTTGCATGTGGTGTGAACAGCTTATTAGCTGCACCACGGCTGCCTCAGGATCTTGTCCATGCACCACAGCATGAAGGTTCAGGAGCTACAGAGGTGCTGAGCACTTCCTTGTGTACAGCTAAGCTATCTGTCTTTTCCTCCTGCTTAATTAACTCATAAATCCATGCAATTAAGCATCTGAGCACACAGGCACCCTTTTAATCTAACGCTCCAGTTTTTCTACTGTTCACACTCTCTGGTGTTACTAATTGCCTTTTCTTTTTTACATGAACATAACTGGAGCCAAGCACGTGTTTTTCATTAAGGCCCATTCACCAGCTTCGTAAGCTTTAGCTATTCATTTCATCCGAAAGCTAAAAATAAAAACCATTTCTTCCCCCCCAGAAAAAACAGTTCTGACAGCTGAAGAAGTTCTTCTCATTTTGCAGCTTTCAAGAGGAAGGACTGAACTGGGAGATGGTCTCAATCTCCATGCTGCAAACCTGTTGGTGTTGTACCATCAGAATAACTCCAGACCGCAGCATCACCAGGACCTGCTTCTTTCTTTGAGAAATTAAAAGTCATTACAATCTGTTTTCCATATTCACAATCTGACAAAAAAAAAAAAATAAAAAGACATTGAGCCACATGTGCAAGCTGGGAGGTTTTACTACAAATACACCATCTAATGAAGAAAAGTCTTCAAAACGTGGGATTTATGTGAGCAGATGCAAACCTTTATAGCAGACACTTCCCTATTCTCTTTATGGTCAATGGACAGAAGCAGGCAGGCAGCAATTCATTTCCTCCCAACATATACGTCCTGTCAGATGAATCACAGCTCAGCTTGTGCCCTGCACCTCTCCTCTGCTTCTAGGAGGAACGTGCTCACAAAAACCATCTTTGGAAAGAGTTTATAGGCTGGTTGTTCAGGCCTGGACTCCTGGAAGAGGTGGCAAACCAGACTTCCCAGTAGGAGAAATAGCACAGCTGTCAAACAGAGACTGGAGGTGATCAGCAAGGAATAAATGCTACCATCAGTCTTTTGAGCGAGGTGTCACGGGGAAGCAGCAATAGAGAAAGCAGATCTGTAAGAAAACCTGACTTCATGCACAAGGTAACAGGGAGGATCTGGGTCTGCACAGAACTTTGTCTCAGTTCCCAAGGAATTTTCCCACTAGGAGGGAAGCAGGTAGAAAGGCCAGCAGTTGTGAACGTCAACTTCTGCAACGAGGCAGCACAGTACTGCCTGATGAAGCATGCAGAACCCACTGATACGTATTAGCAGCAGGGCTGCTGTCCATCAAGTCCAAAACCAACTGTTTCTTCTTCTGCCTTGTGACTCACAAGCAAATAAGGGAAGAAAAAAGAAAATGCATGACCAGGACACATTTTCTTCTGTTTAACCAAGGTTTAACATCAATTAGTATAAGAGTTTTCTTCCCATGGCCCAACAACCCCTCTGGTTGTTTCGTACAGAAGGCACAAGTCTGGTAGGCAGCCTTTAGTTGCAGTGTTTCAGAGAGTCAAGAAGCAGCACACCAATTTTAAGAGAGCTCGTAAAAATAACGACAACCCAGAGTTAACTTTTCCTACCTTCCCTTCAGGTTTAAGGCCACCCCTTCCCGCAGACAACAGTGACACCTACTGCCAACGCTACCAAACGACAACTTCCACAGCACGAAGCCAAATGTTTTCCCCATCGCCTCCGACAGCACGCTCAGCGTTTGCTTCTAAAGGATCTCGTTTGCCTGCTGTTATTGCTACAGAACCAGAGCTCACAAGCTGCCTTGTAAGACACCTTTTAAACGCAGCTTACTCCTCAAATCCAACTGCAGAGTTTACAAACCCTCTGTTATACCTCCCCACAGCTGATATTCTTGAACTGCTGCATTAAAACAGGTCTGAACAAGGCCGTTTTGGCAACATTCATACCCACATCCCATGTTTTTCCACCAGCAGAGAGTCACCAACCAAAAGTGGGCAGGTATAGCACTGGTTCTATACTGCACACCAGAATAACTGCACCTCGAGCAGCTATCTTCTGGATTACATGGGAGGATTATGCAAAAACACAGGTTCGGTTGGGTAGTTCAACAGAAACAAAGCAGCTGTGCAGCTATTTTGTCCCAACTGTGGCATCCATGCTAACCAGGAAAGTTTTAGCAAGGTGCTTCGATGTCATTCTTTAAATCCCTTTATAACAGTTTTCATTTTGTTGAGGAAAACGAAGGGCTTTCCATAGAAACTCCCTACCAGAGAAGCTTCATGATTTCAACGCTTGCAAGGCAGTCCACAGGCAAGCTCTGCAGGCAGTTCAACATCACTGTGCTCAAGTGTTCATCAGTAGCAGCAAGGACAGCAAGAAAGATGCATCAAGGCTCATCTCCTGGCCACCAGCAGTACATCCACCCTGCCCAGATAACCCCTAACACATCTAAGCCAAAGAAGATGGATTCCATACTTGGAAAAGCTCTTTCTATATGCTTTGAAAAAGCTAAAATGGCTTGATAGAGTATTTTCAACATCCTTACCTAAGCAAAGAGAAGACATCGTAAGAGTTACGAACGCAGTTCTGATCCACCTGGAGAAGGCTGTTCTTCAGGGTACCTGAGTGATCCTTAAGGCAAAAGAAAGAACAGTCAGACATCAAAAATGCTTCCATCTGGACTACAAGCTTGTCTTAATGCACATCAGATAATCCCAAATTTAATGTTTTAAATGCACCTTCATACAAGCTTACATTCTGTTGGTAGAACACATTCAAGAAGGCAACAGTGGCAGCTCAAGCCTGGGCTGCAACTATACTTAACTATACAATGATATAGGTCATTAACACAGTGTCATTACCATAGTTTTTCTAGACACAGTGTATTTTTTTTGACTGATGAAGCCCTCCTTTCACTTAAAAGATGCTTAAATGATCAAATCTGAAGTTTTTCAGATACAGAATGCTTTCTGGAAGTTACAATAACTCTGTATCATTCTTAAAAGAGCAACATAGCCAGAACAACACAGTCCAACAGGCAATTCTTCACTCTGGAAAGGTGTGATAGCAAACTTCTCCCTATCAGGTATAGCCACATAAGTGCTGTGAAATGGCACAACGTCTCTGAGCTGTTTCTTCACAGGACAAAGCAAGCTGTAAACAGGTCCAACAATCCAGCAGCACTGCCAGAAACTTGAAAGACCGCAGGGAAAAAAAAAAAAAGTCATGAATATTCATTTCAGTAGAGAAAGTATGCTAAAATAGAAGGTGATACAACTGCAAGAAGCCCTATTTATATATTCTTTACCTGCCTCAACAGGCTGTTCTCATATGGAAGGTGTTCAAACGCAGTTGAGTTTCAACACCTACAAAGCTGCCAGAGCCACAGGCCACGCAGCAGCCATCCCTTTCTGCCAGATGTAAGGCTCCACTTAAATAATCTGAAGACCTGCGTGTTACATTAAGCACCAAACTGCAACAGAGGCACCCTATCAGCAGCCACCTCTGCTCCTCATTCCCATTCTCAAGACTTTTGATACCACATGTTGGAATCTGTATTTGCAGCCCCAGAAAAAAAAAAAAAAAGAAGAGGAAAAACAGAAGAAAGATGGCTTAAACCCTGAATCAACTAGGTGGAAAACTGGAAGTGCTTTTCAACCACAAAGTTGATTTTGTTTCAAGAAACAGTGCCTTCCAAAAGCAAGGCACACAGCTCTCCAGAGAACAAGTGAAGCAGCCCGGGATCAGCTGGCTGCAGGATGAGAAGAGCTCAGCCCAGTAGCACGTTGTAGCCTTCTCTTTTCCCTCCATAAGACAAAAAGATTGAAAAGAAATGCCCAATAAAACAGACAGAGTGCTCTACACAACCTGCTCTACTCTGAGGTAATTTGCAGGACACAGAATAGTCAGAATCCTTAGAGCTGGAAGGAACCTATGAAGGCCATCTGGTCCAATTCCCCTGCAATGAACAGGGACACACACAGCTCCATCAGGTGCTCAGAGCCTCCAAATGTCTCCAGGGTTGGGGCACCCACCACATCTCTGGGCAAAGGAAAGGTTTCAAGCTTAGTTACTGAATAGGCTTGCTCTTCAGAAGCAGAGTTGTCTGCTTCTCTGCTGCAGTATATATTACAGATACAGGCACATGTACTTACAACAAGCACACAAAGGCTTTATTTCTGTAACACGGCTGAGATCCAGCTGCGTCAGGGGGGAAAAAAAAAAAAAAAAAAAAGGTAGATGCAGGGTTTGTACCTCGCTGATGTAGACTATGTACTCTAAAGAGAGAAAGTCTTACTGCTTGATTGTTGGAAAGAGAGCTGCAGCTCAGTAAAGCCTGAAGAAAATAACTCAGTCTTCTGTCCATCTTATCCCTCAGCACTGCTAAATGCTTTGAGTTACCTAGAGCTTTGAGTTACTAGCTCTCCTATTATTTCTTTAAGGAATCAACAGCAAGTTGGTCATTGAGTGAAAGCCAACCCCGCTTCCCTAAATGCACTTGTTGAAAAGCTATGACTGCAAGAACAAAGGGAAAGTGTTAAGGGTCAGTTAGCAACAAGAACCCAAGGGTTGGAAAAAAGTCTGAAAGCCAGGAAGGCAGGGAAGGAAACAGAGGAGAAAGATGGTTTTAAGAAAGTCACTACAATGCTATCAAAACAACCAACCAAAGCCTCCAACAGCAGCAGAAGTTGGAAGGACAACTCTGTGGAGAATCAGACGTGAGCAGGGACAAAGCAGCCTGCAGAGCACATCTGTTCTGACACTGAGCTGTAAGCCTCACATTTCTCTACCAATGCAGTGCTACAGCTTTCTGTTTCCCCAGTTTACAGCACGGAAGATTCATACAGAGCAAGAATTCTGAGCACAAAGATGTATTTTGAAGGTTACCTTGCAGGAAGGCAGGCTGGAAGGTTCTAAAACAACAGCTGATGTGCATCACGTAACAAAGATGTAAATTTCCAGTGCTTTGAGTTCAAAGTTATCCATTGAGCTCACGTGGGCACACTGTTCTTACTGTTTGTGTCTATCAATTTGATCAGCAAGCTGCCAGCTTTAATCAAGAAAAACAATCGTGGCAGCACTTAATGTTCCTGTCCTACTTCAGATTGCTCTGCAGCGGTAGCTTCCAGGCTCCCCCCCTTTTGTCACAGAGGAGTTGGCAAGAGCATGCATCTCATGGATCAGCTGTAAATCTATACCATGTTTTGAAACAGAGTTGGATAAGAAGTCTCCAGAATGTTTTATTCCAACAGTTCCCTTCCTTTGGCTCAGTAGTCTTCTTTAATGAAAAGGACATTCAGAATCATAAATATTTATTCTCCCCTTTAATAAAATGCACGTTATTGTAAGAATTTATAGATCTAGCCTGGCTGTTTCAACAGCAGCTCAAAGGATCGTTAAATAAATAGGGATTCTTTGAAGGAAAATGGGAGAAACTGAGTTAGGGAGAACACTACTGTCATGATTCCTAAGGAGATGTGTACTAACAGGACACTGCCAGCACTGAGTGCTGCAAGGGGTTTGCAACAGACCTGCAGAATGGCATCTGGACACATGTGCAGTCAGAAGGCTTTGTAAGCTCCAGTGTAAGTGAACAAGAAAATAAAAATGAAGAAACACCCTCAGAAATCAGAGAGCAGTGATGTTGCCAAAGGGGAAAGGTATCACATGCAGATTCTACAGGAACAGGGACAGGCTCCTGACAAAAAGCATCCCTTCCTAAAGGTTTTAGGTAGTGCTTGGTAATAATAGCTAGTACACCCACCAAAGTGAGGCTGCTTCATATTCAGAATATCTAGCATTAAAACTAGGGATTAACTGTTAAGAATAGAAATATTCCTCAGGTACACACAGCTTCTGAACGCTACAGGAAGAGTCAGTGCCAATTAGTTTGGCTTGAACTGCAGACAAGTGAGTTGCATACAGGAGATGTGTATTATACAGCATAGTTTGGTTGAGGAGCTGACCAGAAGAAACCAGAGCAGGGCAACAAAAGCTTCTAGCTCTTGCAGCAAGAATAAACTACAAGGAAGGACAACAAAAATAAAGAGAAAAATGCTTTTTTTTTTTTTTTTTTTAAAAAGAAGAGACCAAAATTAGTCTCATCACTTTCAAGATGCTTTAAATTTGAATGAAATGCCTGCCTCGAGGGACAGAGCATCAAAGCTTATTTTCAGTAACCAGGACTCCTTAGGTCTTTGGTAAGCTCTAAGTCTTGCATGAACAGCTCAAATGTACAAGCAACAGAAGCAGCAGTTCCAATGCATCGTGTCAAGAAAATATTCCTTCTCAAAATCAAGATATTTTAATGTTCCGAGCATCCAAGCATGAAAATTTCAGTCTAGAAATTGAATTTCAGCTCATCACCAGTACTGACAAGTTGAACAAGTAAATGATATCCTCACCTTCTGCTCATACGAAGCTCCATAATAACCATCATTGAGACCAAAAATAATCTCGTTTGGGTTTCTTGCATGTATCTGTAAGAAAAGAAAACAAATGATTTTAAGGCCAACTTCCTACAGCTCTGCACTACAGCTGAGCATAAACCTTGATGATGAAACACAGTTTTTCAGCCTCTGTAAATTCAGAAGAAGAAACCTGACAGCAAACTGAATTTAACTACAGAAAAAGCATTTATATCGCAGCTTTCAGAACTGTTGCTGAGTACGTTCAGCCACATCCCTTGGAAGGTGGGAGGTGGTGTGGATCTACCTGAGGGTAGGGAGGCCCTTCAGAGGGATTTAGACAGGCTGGACCACTGGGCTGAGGTGAATGGGATGAGGTTCAACAAGGGCAAGTGCCAGGTCCTGCACTTTGGGCACAACAACCCCATGCAGCGTTATAGGTTTGGGGATGAGTGGCTGGATGAGTGTGGAGAAGAGAAGGACCTGGGGGTGTTGGTTGGAGCTGGGCTGAACAGGAGCCCACAGTGTGCCCAGGTGGCCAAGAGAGCCAACGGCAGCCTGGGCTGCATTAGGAATGGCCAGCAGAGCAGGGAGGTGAGCATCCCCTGCACTCAGCTCTGCTGAGGCCGCACCTCGAGGGCTGGGTTCAGTTTTGGGCTCCTCACTGCAGCAAAGATGTTGAGGCCCTGCAGCGTGCAGAGAAGGGCAGCGAAATGGTGAGGGGTGTGGAGCACAGGGCTGATGAGGAGCTGAGGGAGCTGGGATTGTGGAGGGTGAGAAGAGGAGCTCAGGGGAGACCTGACTGCACTCTGCAACTGCATGGAGGGAGGCTGTGATGTCAAAGGGCCTGGCCTCTTCTCCCAGGCAATGAGCAGCACACAGGGCAATGGCTGCAAGTTGTATCAGAGATTTAGGTTGGACATAAGGCAGAACTTCTCTCAGAGAGTGGTCAGGCACTGCAATGGCTGCCCAGGGAGGCAGGGGAGTCGCCGTCCCAGGCAGTGTTCAAGAGGCGTCTGGATGAGGAGCTGCGAGATGTGGTTTAGTGCTGGTGGTGGCAGTGGTGATGAGATGGTTGGACTGGATGAGGATTCTAGGATTCTAGGATTCTAGGATTCTAGGATTCTAGGATTCTAGGATTCTAGGATTCTAGGATTCTAGGATTCTAGGATTCTAGGATTCTAGGATTCTAGGATTCTAGGATTCTAGGATTCTAGGATTCTAGGATTCTAGGATTCTAGGATTCTAGGATTCTAGGATTCTAGGATTCTAGGATTCTAGGATTCTAGGATTCTAGGATTCTAGGATTCTAGGATTCTAGGATTCTAGGATTCTAGGATTCTAGGATTCTAGGATTCTAGGATTCTAGGATTCTAGGATTCTAGGATTCTAGGATTCTAGGATTCTAGGATTCTAGGATTCTAGGATTCTAGGATTCTAGGATTCTAGGATTCTAGGATTCTAGGATTCTAGGATTCTAGGATTCTAGGATTCTAGGATTCTAGGATTCTAGGATTCTAGGATTCTAGGATTCTAGGATTCTAGGATTCTAGGATTCTAGGATTCTAGGATTCTAGGATTCTAGGATTCTAGGATTCTAGGATTCTAGGATTCTAGGATTCTAGGATTCTAGGATTCTAGGATTCTAGGATTCTAGGATTCTAGGATTCTAGGATTCTAGGATTCTAGGATTCTAGGATTCTTTTGGTGCAACACCACACTCAGAAACACAAACAAGTTATTCTGTCCAAGGCAGCTGTTGTTGAAGGACTGGCTGGGCATCAGATCTCTGGTGGGAGCTGCTGAGTGACTGCTTCTGCATCCTGCATTGTTTTTCATCCTCCTTCCTCTCTTCTTTTTTTGCTCTCATTTATTAAATTGTCTTCATCCCAACCCACCCACGAGCTTTTCCTCACTCTTGCTCTCCTGACCATTCCCAACCTACCACTGAGTGAGGGGAGCTCAGTGAGAGCTGTTGGCTGCTACCAAGACCGCCTCACCACGCATTAATAACCTCTGTTTCCTCACCTAGCTGTTACAATTCTTTAAACCAGAAGTAGAAGAAAAATTGTTTTTGCTGTACCTGCTGTCCCAAGTACTTCAATCCATCCAGATTGACCTTCCATTCAATCAGAAGCTGGAAGTGCTCCTTCTTGCCACCCCAGATCCTCACAACGAAACACGAGACAGACGTATCGAGACGATCAGGCATTATTCCAAAGTCCAAACTCCTCCAGGTTGGATTCTGTCGGTATTCAAAGGGAGATGAGAGGTACTGAAGCTGACAGTCCTGACCTCTAAGCACGACACTAGAATGTAGCACTTTATGCAAACAAGGATTTTAAAAGCATTTCATCATGAACAGCAGCCTTTCAGCTTTTACCAAGCTATTAAAGGCTCTGAACAATTACTTCAATAACTGAGTTCAGCCAAATCAAGCACTCATAAAGTGGATGCAGTGTTGTTTTCAGTGTTGTTTTCCCCATAATTTAGCTTCTGAAAACCAAACTATAGCTTTCATTGCAGAAGCTGAACTGCAGCTCTGACCTATTCCCCAGTAATTAACTTGGCATAATTTATTTACAGGTTTGTTCACATCCTCCTCCTCCTCAACTGATGCTGATGGCAACCCTTGGAAGAGCTGAGCTGTGAACAGATCTTAGGTATGACACACACAGCTTTGTGACAATGAAAGAAGTGTCTGAGACCAATGAAAATATGATTAACATCATATTATGATGTTAAAACATGATTAACAAATAAACTTTGCCAGTTTGGTGTCCTCAGCATTTGAAATAGCTATCTGTTGTAAAGCTTAACCTGGACACCAAAGAGTTCTCACATCAAAGTGGCCCTGGGAGGGTTTAGTCCCATGTGCAGAGGTACCAACTCATCTTTGTTCCTCAGCTGTGAAAACAAACCTGCAGATCTACTGTTCTGAATTCACTGTTCCAACTTTTATGAACAGAACCTGAGGAGGAGGAGGAGAACGCGATGCTCCTAAAAGGAATTAAGAGTCTTAATACATGTTTAAAGAGTCAGTGTGCAGCTGAGGAATTTATATGCTGTGGCAAATACATAATGTCAAAAGAAACGAGTTTCTTTTATATGAAAATGACTTACCAGAGAATTCTTGATCACTTCACTCTTATAAAATTCTAAAGAAAAATGAGTGAAAGACACTTTTAGATCAGCTTAAACACCAACAGAAATCTTCACATTTGAAACAAGAAGCCAAAACAAGTAACACTCAAGAAATATAAATGCTAATGGGTGTAACCTGTTGGGAACACGCTGCTAAGAAAGATTTTGAAGTGCAGCCAACTCTTTTAAGCAAGTGAACTCACTGAATTATTAGGAGTCATTATTAACGTTTCATCATTGTAACCAAGATGCTCCCGCGCCTTTGGTTTCTGGGAAAAGAACGTGGGCCAGTAATTTACAGGATTTGGTTGCCACTTCCCATTGGACTGGTTTGTTATTTAACACCTTCCTGAAGGAGGGCAGAAGGGATCAAGTGATTGCACTACATTCCTGAAGAGCAAGGGAGAGCTGTTCCAGATGCTTTGAAGAGAGCCTCAGAGGTACCAAGAACCCTGGCCTTCATTGGACACACAGCCCTTGGCTCTCCCAGGCAAAAGAAGAGTCTTTAAGCAGACAGCACCAGAGGCTGAAGCACAGACTTTATAGAAAACCTCTCAGTTTACTAAATGAAAGGAAAAAAAAAAATCTTTGACAACCCAGAACATTCCATGCCAGGTTCAAACAACCATCACAGAAGCCCGTGCAGCAGGCTCACGTTACACAGCCTTCAGACAGAGACCTCAGATTAAAGCCTGGGTGTAACAGAACTCACTTCCAAAGCTCCAGCTGTTGACAGACCCAAAGAGAAGATAAAAATCTTCTCTCCATAACGAGGAACTATTGATTGCAATGGGAAGCAAAGCACTAGGAACAAGTTCTAACGTTCACAAGTGTTGAAAGCAGAACAGATGAATGCATGTTTCTTGCCATTGGCTGACAAGAGTATTTTGGGAAGTGGAATCAAGTGGAATCAAGTGCTGGGTTATGCTCAGGAAAATAACTGGTGTCCAGAAGCTTTAGCTTTCCTGTGAAATTTAAGTTTCTAAATTCCTTAAACTCAAAGTTTAAGCTGAGAGAAAGGAGAGCAACAACAACAGGTTTTATTTAAGAGGCTCCACCCAAGCTGCCGTCTGCTTTGCTTCCTTGCCTGCTTCCTCCAAGGCTTTTATGAAGTTCAGGAAAGTAAAGAGTGCTCTTCTGCTCCTCATAGAAATGATGCGAGTAGTGGCAGCAGGTTGATGAGGCAAAAAAGAATACAAAGCCAGGGTCCTAAAAGAATACTTGGTGAGAAAGCTGACACGAAGGCTGATTACCTTTGTATATCTTGGTGTTATCACACAGATGGAGAGTGAAGTACGTGTCCAAGAGGCGATAACCGTTCTTACTGATGATGTTACGTGCAGCAATATTCCGAAGGTGGCGAAGCCGGCGCTACAAAACACAAGGAAATAAGGAATAGTTCCAGGAACTTCAGATTGAGCTGAAGCTTTTCTTATCACCACATATGCATTTTAATGATTTGTACAAAAAAACAACTTTTTTTTTTTTGGCAGAAACCTGGCGTTAACAATAAGCATTCAGTTAAGTCATCATGAGCGGCCTGGATGAGCAGCAGCCAGCCTGCATGGGCTCAGCTGAAGCAAAAGTGATGCACGGGACACGCTACTCTTCCTCACGTCCTGTGCATAACTTTCACTCCACACATCCAAATCACTCCAACTATCACTTCCCAGAACACACAACAGTGTTGGCACAGAAGAGCAGCGTATCACCCAGTGTTCTGCATCATCACGCTGGAAACAGGGCCAAGCCTGAAGCCTGCCCGAGAGGAATTAGACAAGGAGCTCCAACAAACTACTGCCATCGTCATGGGCTGAACGAGGCTCCCTGCAGTCACAGCAACCCTGGGAACTGCTGCAGCACCCCTAAATAAAAAGCAGAACACAACAGAGATACACATCCAGAAACTGAGGGAAAATTATCCTTCCTAGGTTATCATTAACTACTCAAAGCAGTTTTGTTTCTGAAGTTACTGCTTGGTTTTGCTTCCTCTTTCAAGCCAGCGCATGCATAACAGAGAGCCAAGTGAACTCAGCACCCATCTACAACGTTCTCATCAATCTTCCATTACAAAACCCACTCTCCCACTGCCTTGCCTCCCTTCCCTAGGGATGCCAATGAGTGGCTGCCACCCTTTTTGGCCCACCCAAAGCTTGCCTGTATGCAGTCAGTCCTAAAAGGTTTTGAACAAGAGTCATTATTGGGTTTGGAACGACAACACCGTGCTTTAAAGTTCTCACTTAATCCTACAGGAATGCACTTACAACGGAAGGAAAACTAACACTGAAAGAATATTCAATTTCTATTCACGTGGCAGACTCAAAAGCACAGGTGGATAAGCTTCAGCCTCATTTCTGCTAAGCTCATTTATCAGACTTCAAGAGCAACCCGGGACTGGATCATAGAATGGTTCATCATGGGATGAACCACAGGATGGGACCACGGGATGCCAAGAAAGGTCACAGGACGGCCACTTCCCTGGGCTGTGCACACAAAGTCTTAATTGCAAGAGTACACGGTCCTTTTGGTCAGAAATTGGCATTGAGAATGATGACAGCAAGAATGTTTCATTACAAACCTACATGGAAGTCATCCATTAAACCTGCTCTTAAAGCTGTGCAGTTTCCTGGGTAGTTCGATCAGAGAAACACAGCCGCCCCGATGTGCCTTAAGAAAGATGCCAAGGTTTCAAACCTCACAGCTTCAGCAGCATACAAGTCAACCACCGACCAAGCACGCTTCCCAATTAATAAAAAACAAAGAAACTAAACCAGAGAGCAGTTCTTGACAAGAAGGGCAACTTTCTCCAGTTCCTTTTCGGATTACAAGCTAATTGCGTGACAGGTTGAAGTAATATGCTACAATGAATTCACCCTCAAGCAAAGACAAACAAGTTTTTCCTCTTCTGTTTCACAAGCTCCAGAGCATCGTGACCTGCACTTGCATCTCAGGGAGCACAGCCAAGTTCTTATCTCTGTGTTTTGTGACTTGTTTGCACCCAAAGTCTGGAATTCATTGTAAAAACCTCAGGTCTCACTGCTTACAAACCAGTTGTAAGGGGGACGTTCAGTTTTGGGCTGTGAGAACACAATTTCAATCTCGAGCTCGGCCTTTGCTCTTCCTCCCTTCTGTCCTAGTCAGCCCATCATGCAGGGAACGGGCTTCCAATCACACAGACAACTTCCTTGTTTATGCTCCTAAGTATGAGATAATAAAGAGAGAGGGATTCAGACACTGAAAATAAAACTTGTACTTGCCCACCACATCTTCACTGTGGAAGTCAGAATAACGTGCTACATCCTTGTTCAGCCTGGAAAAGAGAAGCTGCAGGGTGACCTCAGTGCAGCCTGCAGTGCCTAAAGGGAGCCTACAGACAGGAGGGGAGTCATCTCTGTGAAAGGGGAGATGACAGCAGGACAAGGGGAAACAGCTTGAAGTTGAAGGAGGGAAGATTGAGGTTGGATGACATACAACAAGAGGACTGGAAAGTTTTCATGACACGCTGGGCTTCCTTGCATCAGGAAGAGATGATGAAGAAGAAATCAATGCTTTGAAGTAGCAGCTCAGAAAGCAAAAGGGATCCTGGGCTCCATAAGCAGAGGGGTGGCCAGCAAGGACAGGGAGGTGATCGTCCCCCTCTGCTCTGCTCTTGGCCCCATCTGCAGCACTGCGACCAGGGCTGGAGCCCCCAGCACAAGAGAGACAGGGAGCTGTTGGAGAGGGGCCAGAGGAGCCACAGAGATGAGCAGGGGGCTGCAGCACCTCCCTGCAAAGACAGGCTGAGGGAGCTGGGCTTGTTCAGCACGGAGAAGAGAAGCTGGGGGGTGACCTCAGTGCAGCCTGCAGTACCTAAAGGGAACCTGCAAACAGGAGGGGAATCAGCTCTGTGAAAGGGGAGATGGCAGCAGGACAAGGGGAAATGGTGTGGAGTTGAAGGAGGGAAGGTTGAGGTTGGATGTCAGGGGGAAGTTCTGTGCTATGAGAGTGGTGAGGTGCTGGAACAGCTGCCCAGAGAGGCTGTGATGCCCCGTCCATCCCTGGAGGTGTTCAAGGCCAGGCTGGATGGGGCCCTGGGCAGCCTGGGCTGCTGTGAAATGGGGAGGTTGGTGGCCCTGCATTGGTGGGGGGTTGGAGCTTTGTGATCCTTGAGCTCCCTTCCAACCCACGCCATCCTATGATGCCTCAGAGCTCTACGGTAGCAGCATCCAGAGCTCATTAACCTCACCCAGCCAAAGATAATTAAAGTTTTAGCCAGCAGACCAACAGCTACAGAAGCAAATCCAACAGACCATTCAACCAGGCACCGAAACTCCGCACGAAGGCCTTGCAGCTGCTCTGTTTGGCTGGCTTAGTTTCACCAGCCCAGTTTCTCAGCACGGTGCACAGCATGGCTGGTGCAGGGACAAGCAGCTGAATGCTGAAGTGAAACCACCAGCTCCAGACACGGGCAGAGCCACGTACAGCCCAGCACCTCTACAAGCAAAGGGAAAAGCAGGCTGTGGTCAGGCACCAGCCCCCTTTCCAAGTGCAGAAGCTACTTCTTATAGAGAAGTAACCCATCACACTTCACCCCAAATACAACAGCTGCAAATAAGCCTGAGTTTCATTTCCTTTTTCTCTCAGGTGAAGTGGAAAGAAAGCTGTCGCTTCTCCTTAGAGATAAGTTTGGTTATTTATGTGTTTATAAACACTACCAGGAACTCCTCAACACAAGAAGGGAAACCCATAAAGCTGAGATGCTCTGCAATCACAGCAGCCATTCCATGAATCCTGGTTTAAAGAACAAAATACAGGTGCTAAAAGGAAAAGAAGAAAAAAAAACACATGTGGTAAATGCTTTGTCAACTTTATGAGTCACATACCTTAGAACAGGCCAGCTGTGCTGATGAGCTGATAGCTCAGGATAAGCTTTAGATAAGCCAAATATGCATTTCACTCCATAGCATTTCGCTTCCAAAGATGAATGAAGCAGTGAAATCACGTGGCAGGGCTGTTATCATTTAACTGCCAGTCCAAGTGTGTAAAAGCAATTGCCATGTAACACCCCTACAATGACTGACATGAAAACTTTAGTGTTTCCACCTACCTTGAAAACAAGTGGGCACAAACCGAGGGAAGAGATCCAGTCATTTCCCCTCAGAAGAAATCCTGCTCATATCTAAAACACACTGTGAAAGGCAAAGGCAAACGTGCAGCCATCAAAGCTACTTCTTGCAGTAAGCTCTCCCTGAGCCACCCAGAGAACAGTGCCTACCTGGAGGAGCCTGAAGCATTCCTGACATTTCTGAAGTATTTGCCCAAGGTCACATAATGGGCAGCAAAAACAAGAAAAAGAGTCAGAACTCTCTGTTCTATCTCAGCCACTTTGTTGTTCTCTTACAGGAACCGAATGACCCCAGAAAACATGGCAGATATGTTCAAGTATGAATGATGTTAACAGGAGAAAGACAGAGGGCTGACTTTGCAACCCTAAAGGGAGCCTATAAACAGGAGAGGAGCCCAACTCTTCACAAGGGTAGAAAACAGCAGGACAAGGGGAAATGGTTTGAAGTTGAAGGAGGGAAGATTGAGGTTGGATGACAGGGGGAAGTTCTTTGCTATGAGAGTGGTGAGCTTTCCTGTCTGGATTGTGCAGCTGAGCTCTGCACAAGCTGGTACAGAGCCTGGTTCTACACAGCTTTCCCAGTCTCCTGGCTTGCCTGATGACCCACAGTGACTCGGAAAGAATGTAAGCAAAATCCCTCCAGCTATTTCAACATTAAAGCAGGGGGCAAAGATTACAGTTAGCAACACAAACACCGCTGCAGCAATTCCAGTTGTTTCCAACTCAACAGAACTCAGCTTGCAAAACCTGGGTCCCTGGATGCTTGTGCAGCTCTCAGCACTCAGGTGGTGGCTGGTCAATGTAAAAAGGCAGAGATGCCAAGTTGTACAAAGTCTATTGAAAAACTTCACTTAGCTAACGAGCTTTAGTAATTATCACAGCAACTTGATATGGCAACTATTTCCCTGGATTTTCACCACCTGCCTGCTTTCACTTACCTCTACCAGCTTTAATACTATCAGCCACGTGACTTGACTTGCTGGAAGTCAAACAGGAGACAAGAACTCACACTTCATTCAAATTCAGGTAATTTTCACGCTGCCTCAGTTACCTGATTGGGTGTGATCTGATGCAAAGCACTCCAATCAAACTGGGACTCCTCACAGAAAAGCTGGTCCACCTTCCTGCAGTATGCAAGGCCTTTAATAGCAAGGGAGCATGCAGAGGAAAGTTTAAATACTACTGAGAGGCACTGCTGTTAAAACCACTGCTTACAGCACTTAAGGAAGGATGAGAAAATGCTTGTATTGCTATTCACACACTTGCTAGGATGATTTACATCCAAGCTTTGCAGTGAAACACTGACTTTCCACAGCTCATCTTACGACAGCTCTGGGTCAAGAGGATCGCACACGATTTCAGACCTGCCTCAAAAGAAAAGCAGAAGCATTTAATGGCAATTTCATAGGAGGTGCCACAAGGGACTGCTGGGATTCTGTTTTAATGCCTTTTCAGCACGCTCTTGAAGGTGTTAAGGCTGCATAGCCATCAGTAGGTCAACGAGTCATTTGTGGATGTCCTTATAGCTGCATCCTCTTATCTTAATGTACTCAGGACAAACAATGGGAGTCAATAGCAGGTTAGTAAGCAAATAATTACTGAGCAAATAACTGCTTTCTGGCAACAGTTTAAAAACACACTTTGTCCTGCTTCTCTCGTGTTTCTAAAGAGGCAACTAAAGGAAAAAACCGCAGACATAACCGTGGATTTTAGCTCACTGTTCCTTAAAGGAAGGCTCTTCCTTTCTTTTACAGTTACACACATGGGAGGCTTTTGAACGATTGGCTTGAGGTGGAAAATGGACCTCTGAAGTTTCACCTGAACGTGCTGTAGCTCAATAAAGGCTTCCAGGGATTCATCCTCTGCCACAGCTCCTCCTGTTTCTGCGCTGAGAGGCTCTACAAGGGCAGGCAGCACAAAGACTTTGTCCAAAGGACACTGAAGCTTCTGTAAGCGATGCAGGGAGAAAGCAAGGGAGGAAGAGTAAGCAAAGCCTTCGGATTTGAGATGGCCCACAGAGACACAACCAAGAGAAAAAACTGCACTTAGCGTGGAGTCTCATTATCTGAACAGGGAACTGAAGAACAGCAACATCTGAAGTCAAGGTTACATTCAACAAAGTATGCCAGTCTGTGGCACAGCAACTCTAAAACAAATTAAAACAGCAACAGCAGCAGCAAGAAAGCTTCTCTTTGCACTCTTTAACCTCATAGAGAGAATCTATATCAGTTTCTCAGAGCTCAGAACCAAGGAGACATCAAAGAACAGAATCAATACGTGGGGTGAGCTCAGAGCATCCACGCTTCACAAAGTCCTCTGCATCTTCACCCTTCTTCCTTGCACACCCTGAACTGATCTGTGCTCACCAATGCAGGAAGATGAAACAGCCTAAAAAGTCTTCAGCAAAGACTTGGAAGCAGCAGCTAGAAATGCTATCCATCCTTACTGTCATTTTTCCTGAGTTTGTATAGACAAATATTCAGTCCCTTGCAAGAGCAGTAAATAACCCATAACTGCTTCTTTGATGCAAGAGCGAATGATGCAAAGAGAGGAAGAGATGCAAGCCCCAGCTCATTAACAAGGAGCACATTGTAGCAGACAGCTCAGAGGAGTCCCTTAAGCCTCTTACCATCACCTCTGGCAACACAGCATTAGTCCTTATTAGCTATGGGAACGACCCCAGCAAACCAAACAAGAAATGGAATCCAAGAAGTGCTTTGTGGAATAAAGCGTCAACGAAACCAAAGCAAAGGCACTTCTGACCTCCCAGAACCCCTTGATTTTAGGCAAGTGCCACGTTACACAAGCAAACCATAC
This sequence comes from Tetrao urogallus, assembly GCF_951394365.1. Lineage (NCBI taxonomy): Eukaryota > Metazoa > Chordata > Aves > Galliformes > Phasianidae > Tetrao > Tetrao urogallus. Next base: position 2,278,032 of record NC_136813.1, on the reverse strand, counting down.
GTGCTGATTAATATTAACCTGAAGCATATTAATGTCTATGATCTTGCTGGGTGACAAACCAAGAGCAGAGCAGTAAGCCTCTCTTCCTAAATGTGGAATGAGCCTTCAGTCACCAACACGACCTTCCCTTCACTCAGTAAGAACGTCACCCAAACACCCTCCATCCCCTCTATATCCCAAATAAAGCATCAAAATCGATTTATTACAGCTCTCTAAGATACCTAGAGACCATTCAGTCTGGGAAAGACTCCTGCACTGCTTGGGAAGTAGAGAGCAAAAAAACCCACCACCAGATTAACAGCCAACCTTTTGGGCAGCACTTCCAGTCACTGCAACTATTCCCCCCTAAGTGGGATGCCTCCAACAAACACCAGAAGCTGGAGGAAGCACAGCATCCATCACTGCATCGCTTTGATGGAGCAGTTCTCCAAACACTGACACAGGACTGGAGGCAGCACAAACCAAAGAGAAGTGAAAGCAACGCTCGAAGGCAACACTTTCCATCCTCTGCTCATATCTTCCCCAGCGCAGTTGGTAGGAAAGAGGAAGCAAAGCACTGAAGAGGCAGATTCGTTTTCACGTTGCTCAGTGGAAGGTGTAACAACAGCTGTTACAGAGCTGCTTCCAAAAAAAAAGATGCTTTTGGCAACATTCTTTTAGCTGAAAAACTGGTAGATGCGCAGCCATCACGTAGCTCAGGGGGAAGATTTCTCATAGAGCTGCCCATTTCTTCACTGTAAGAACTATGGAGTGAGGTTACAAACCTGAAAGGGACCTTCACAGCCTTGGAATTCACTCTATTTCCATTACAAGCAACAGAATCACAGAATCACCCGGGTTGGAAGGGACCTCAAGGATCAATCATGTAGTTCCAACCTCCCTGCCTAGCAGGGCCACCAAACATCCACATTTAGATCAGGTTGCCCAGGACCCCATCCAACCTGGCCTTGAACACGTCCAAGGACGGGGCATCCACAACCTCCCTGGGCAGCCCGTTCCAGGGCCTAACCACTCTCCTTGTAAAGAACTTCCCCCTAACATCCAACCTAAATCTTCCCTCCCTCAACTTGGATCCATTTCCCCTAGTCCTGCTATTGTCAGCCCTTTTGAAGAGTTTATTCCCCTCCTGGGTGTAGGTTCCCTTCAGGTATTGAAAGGCTGCAATGAGGACTGCAACCAGGCTGCAACCAGGTTATGGATTAAAAAAAAAGATTACCACGTGGTTTCACATTCTAAGAACCTTTGGAGGGATTTTCTTTTGACCACTTAGGGTTCAGCTGCAACATTTTATTTGGCCAACTGCAGTTTTTCTCTTCCGAAGTGTGGTTTTCATCTTCAGTACTGAAAACCAGGGAGTTTTGCCTCTCAAACAAGGATGGGGTGGGGATAACAGAATGGGATGACAGAAAAGACACAGTGGCCACAGCACTGTTTCACTCAGCTGCTGGAAATCCCAATGTGCAGCTCATGAACGTGGTGTGCATCCAGCCTGACAAGTCCACAGCAGCACTGGGTACAAAGAAAGAGGATGCTCTGCACTTAGCTGGAGTTTAGCTGGTACAAGGAAGCCCCACGAGGCTCACCCACCTCTAACCTCAGTCCTATGAGCCCTGAACTGCTCTCAGACTCAAGCTCGTATGCTGAGCACTCAGGCACTTCAAACCCACTCAACTCCAAATGGTTACAGATCCCAAACTGGAAGCAAACAGAGGCCAGAGAACATCCTTGCAAAGTTTAGCTCAACGCCACGCGCCTGCTTTGTGGCTGAACGCTTTGCTGCTCCATCCAAAGAAACCATCTGACCATTCTCCCCATCTGACAACAGACATCTCTGAGCTGAAAAACAAAAGATACTGGGTTAGCTGGACACCTAACAGCATTCGTGGCCATGCAGAGACACATCTCATGTTAGTGTCTGTAACAGATGGCTTTTACTCCATCTCTCTTTCTAAATACAGAAGAGGTGCTTAGCTCCATTACATGGAAACATCTTAGGTACAGTGCAAGCATCACACGTTGCTTTCTCCCTCTAATTTGGAAGTGAGTTGCAGCTGATCTTCAGAAGAACACCTGATCATCAGTCAGGGCAGTAAAACGAGCAGCACGAACAGAACAAGCTTTCAACCTTCCAACTGGCAGATATTCAAGCAGCTGATGACTGGTGTGCAGTCACATCACCTGGGAGTGAGGCAGCACTTCTGAAGCGCTATTCCATCCAAGCCAAAGCAGCACTGAGCTGTTACACATTCCACTCCTCTATTGCACCAGAGCCCACACTGTGTTTTTGCTTGCCCTCCTCCCCCACCCTCCATAATTCATCTTTATCACGCTAATAGAACAGGGGACCTTCTTGTCACTTTCTAAAAATGGCTCTATCCCTTATTTCTGAGATGCTCCACCCAAAAGCAACCACACCTCCAGATGACTCACATGCTGGTTAGCAAGACAGGTAAGAGAACACAGACGTAGACCTGAACCACAGACTGGAAATCACTTTGTGTGTATGACAACACCCCCTTCAGTGTATATTTCACACACACACACAGTTTTTTTCCCCTACAATTCCCAAATATTAATGCATCAGCACAGTTGGTGCACAGCAGCCCACCCAGGATCAGGATTGCAGGTCTTCAAACACCGTCTCACAGACCATCAAAAGCTTTGGACTGATGTTGGAACTGATAGGAAAAGTTCATCCATTTCCTCTTGAAGGAGAAGTTTGAAGTGCTGGAAGCCCAAGAAGACTGACTGGCCCTGCTGTCTCTGAGCAGCCACACATGACAGCTGTTCAGGCCAGCAATTAGCAGAATAACATCCAACGAATCATTTGACTGCAGTGTGACTGGCCTCTCTATGCTTAAACCACATTGTTTTAGCAAAATCTTCTCTCTAGAATATGAAGTTTGAGAGGTTCGGATCCCCCGCCCCCATTCCTTTGAACTGCATACAAGAGGACTGGAAAGTTTTCATGACACACTGGGCTTCCTTGCATCAGGAAGAGATCATGAAGAAAAAAAATCAATGCTTTGAAGTAGCAGCTCAGAAAGCAAAAGGGATCCTGGGCTCCATAAGCAGAGGGGTGGCCAGCAGGGACAGGGAGGTGATCGTCCCCCTCTGCTCTGCTCTTGGCCCCATCTGCAGCACTGCGACCAGGGCTGGAGCCCCCAGTACAAGAGAGACAGGGAGCTGTTGGAGAGGGGCCAGAGGAGCCACAGAGATGAGCAGGGGGCTGCAGCACCTCCCTGCAAAGACAGGCTGAGGGAGCTGGGCTTGTTCAGCACGGAGAAGAGAAGCTGGGGGGTGACCTCAGTGCAGCCTGCAGTACCTAAAGGGAGCCTACAGACAGGAGGGGAATCAGCTCTGTGAAAGGGGAGATGGCAGCAGGACAAGGGGAAATGGTGTGGAGTTGAAGGAGGGAAGGTTGAGGTTGGATGTCAGGGGGAAGTTCTGTGCTATGAGAGCGGTGAGGTGCTGGAACAGCTGCCCAGAGAGGCTGTGATGCCCCATCCATCCCTGGAGGTGTTCAAGGCCAGGTTGGATGGGGCCCTGGGCAGCCTGGGCTGCTATGAAATGTGGAGGTTGGTGGCCCTGCCTGTGGTGGGGGGTTGGAGCTTCGTGATCCTTGAGGTCCCTCCAACCCAAGCCACTTTATGACTCTATGGTAAGAGTAAACCCATACCTTTGACACCTCAGGCAGCATTCCCCTCAAGCTCACAGATTTGAGAGTGTGTTCCTCTTCAGGGGGATTTACAACCGTGACTCAGAATGCCTTCCAAATCCTCGGAACTCAAAAAACACAGCACTGGGTGTTCTGCACAACACTGCCTGCTGCAACACATCACTGCACCGAGTTCTGTGCCAGCAGGTACAAAACAATTACCCCGTGCCATGCTGCACCATACCCAGATCAGACAGATTTCTGCATTATCCAGGTGCTGCAATAAACTTAAATGACTTTTCCTTTCCTTCTTCCTGCAGCAAAACACCTGCAGGATGATGGCCCCTCGGAGGCAAAGCGCTGTGCAATTCAGCAACAGGCTTCTGTGCTCAGATAATGCAGTGAACAGATGATTTGCTACCAGCATATCAGGCTGCAGCTTCAGAGCTCCTTGATTTGATGGCAAGCACTGACACAGCACACAGATACACTCTCTGGGCACCTGCAGAGCACACAGCAAAACAAGGCTTCAGACTTTGTCTCAGACTTGCTACAATTCACATTTCTACACAGGCACCCCTCATAAACCAAATATTTACCTGACTGCAACAGCCTGTAATTGAAGATGGAGTTTCTGTTCCTATAAACTCCAACAAACCTTTCTGCTACCAGAGAAAAAAAAAAAAAAAAGAACAGGCTGTTTTGGTCTCACTTTCACAAATGAAGCCCAATGACTAATAACTCAGGCTTTCTCCCTGCAGCGTTCGCCTGGTTCTTGCACAAGCTTGGGAAAGAAGCAAAGCAAAGATTTAGCAGGGAGAAAGGGCCGTATGTGATCTCCTGAACGGCCCTCAGCAGCCTGTAAAGATCATCCAAAACAAAACCAATCTTCTCCTTCGTTAACACACAACAGGCCCACGCTGCTTCAGAGTCGGTGCTCGCTCTGCTCCTGTGGCCAACAGCCATCTCCACTCTGCCCTCTTACCCCTGCAGCAGTTACAGCCTCATTTTCAAGCTGACATCTCTTGATTTCCCCCCCCTCACACTGCTTCATTTTAACACCTGGGAGCACAGAGCTGAAGCCATTCAGATCACGTGCCTACTTCAGCACAGCGACACTCAACCAAAACTTCCAGTGCAGAATCACATCGTGAAAGGCTTCTAAAGGAAACCAAAGGCATGGATGTTGTTATTCCCCTCCCAGCAACACTCTTGAAGCTGATGAGAATCATACAACAAAAGCCATGCAGGAGGGGAAAAGGACACAGACTGTTTGATACAGATTGCTAAACCCTCCTGCAGAGCCTGGACTACCTCACTTAACCCTGAGCCTAACGCACTCCAAAATTAAACTAGTCATGTAAGCAGGATGGTTGCCCAGTAAACCAAAAGCCAAACATCAGCAAACAGGAAAAACAGTTTGCTGGAGGAAGGATGTGATGGGGGGAAGCATTTCACTGCTTTTTGGAATATACTCTTGAGCTGTGCTCAGCCTCCACCTCGCTAAAAGGCACGGCACAAGTGGGCACCTCACTGCCCCCCCAGTTAGCCCAAAATAAAAGCCAATTTATCTGGGTGTTACCATATTGCAAGTCCCAGCTCCTGTCTGTACACAGCATCTCTACAGAGAAAACACCCTCAGCTCTCTGATATAGGCACAGACCCCAATGCAAAGGGAACCTCACACTCCCATCTGCAGCCCAAAGGAACAGCACTAAAAACCCCACAACTCAGGAACATCTCTGTGTCAGCTCAGGGATTGCCTTTAGGGCACCTCCATCCTGCAGGGAACTCCACTCCGACACCTTGGGGATGGTCTCCTCGTTTTGAGGAGCCCCACCTCTTCATTCCAAGGGATCCCCACACCTCAGGCAGACCCCCCTTTCATCTCAAGGTACCACACAGTCCATAGGAGGCCCCCTTCACCAAAGGGACCCCCATACCTCAGGATGCCACCCCATCACCTCAAGGGAATATCACAGGACTCGGAAAGCCTCTCAGTGATCACCTCAAGGGAAGTCCATCCCTCACAGGAGACCCCCATGCACCTCAAGGGGACACCATCCTTCACAGGAGATCTCCATTCAGCTTAAGAGAGCCCCAACCCTCACAGGAGATCCCCATGCACCTCAAGGAGGCCCCAACCCTCACAGGAGACCCCCATTCATCCCAAGGGAGCCCCAACGCTCACAGGAGATCCCCATGCACCTCAAGGAGGTCCCAACCCTCACAGGAGACCCCCATTCATCCCAAGGGAGCTCCAACCCTCACAGGAGACCCCCATGCACCTCAAGGGAGCCCCAACCCTCACAGGAGACCCCCATGCACCTCCAGGGAAGCCCACCCTTCACAGGAGACCCCCATTCATCCCAAGGGAGCCCCAAACCTCACAGGAGACCCCCCTTCAACTCAAGGAAGCCCCAACCCTCACAGGTGACCCCCATGCACCTCAAGGGAACTTCAACCGTTACATGAGTCCCTCATTCACCCCAAGAGGGCCCCAATCCTCACAGGAGACCTCCAAGCACCTCAAGGGGACACCACCCTTCACAGGAGATCTCCATTCAGCTTAAGAGAGCCCCAACCCTCACAGGAGATCCCCATGCACCTCAAGGGAAGCCCATCCTTCATAGGAGACCCCCATTCATCCCAAGGAAGCCCCAATCCTCACAGGAGACCCCCCATGCACCTCAAGGGGACACCATCCTTCACAGGAGATCTCCATTCAGCTTAAGAGAGCCCCAACCCTCACAAGAGACCCCCAAGCACCTCAAGGGAGGAGCCCATCCCTCATAGGAGTCCCTCATTCACCTCAAGGGGGCCCCACACCTCACAGGAGACCCCCGTGCACCCTCGAGGAGGCCCCACACCCCAGAGAACCCTCCCTCCACGTCAAGGGATCCTCACACCTCAGAGAAGCCCTCTTCACCCCAAGAGAACACCACCTCTCCTGAAAACTCCCCTTCATCTCAAGGGACCCTACAACCCAGAGGAGTCCCTCTTTCACATCCAGGGAACCCCACAGTTCAGAGATCCCACCTTTCACCTCAAGGGACCCCCACACCTCAGGAACTCCCCCTTCACCTCAGTGCAGCCCCAACCTCACCTGAAGGGAACGCCATACACCTCACAGAGCCCTCACTTTCCCTCAGAGCCCCTTCATTCCCCCCCTCCTACCCTTCCGTCCCCTCAGGAGCCCCCAGCCCGCCCTACCTGCTGCGAGGGCAGCTCCACATGCAAGGCCCTGGTGGCGGAGCCCGGAGGTAGGGCGGCGGGGCCGGCGGCCGAGCTCATCCTCACGGCAGGGCAACGGCCGGGCAGCGCCTGAGCCCGCCGGGCCGCCCCCCCGCCGCCGGACACCCAAGGGTTAATGGCGGCAGCAGCACCGAGCTGGGCCGCTCGCTACGGAGCCATATTACCGCAGTGCTGAGGGGCGGGCGAGGAGGAGGCGGGAGCTATTGGCCTGCGCGCCCGCTCATTGGTCAGCGCTCCAACGAGGCGGGAGGCCGGGAGAGCTTTTGAATTGTGATAGGTCGAGAGCCACGTCAATCAGCACCTCTCTCCGCTGCCTCTGTCAAACCGTTGGAACGGGACCCGGCGCCGATTGGTGAGCCGACTTCCGGTAGGCGGGACGACACCGGAAGGAGAGGTTGCTGATTGGATGGCGGCAGTTTTGATTGACGTCTCTCGCTCTCCGTCACGTGGTGGAGGGAGCTGTTTATATCACGTGGTGGGACGAAAATATTTTGCTGGCGCGGTGCGGGTGGGAGGGGGGGGAGCGGTCGCCATGGCAACGGGGAGCGGCCTGGGGCCTCAGCGGGTCGGGCCTGTTGGGAACGGGGCTTCCCACGTGACGCCAGCCCACCCCACCTATATTGCAGCTTGTCGCACGCCCCAATGTGGCTGCCTGCCCTGCGTGACCCCAAGTTGCCCTACATCGTGCCAAGCCACCCCACAACACACCAGCCCACCCTACATCACATCAACCCACCCCACATTACACTGACCCATCCTACATTGTACCAACCCACTCTACATCATGCCAACCCACCCCACATTACACTGACCCATCCTACATTGTACCAACCCACTCTACATCATGCCAACCCACCCCACATTACACTGACCAGTCTACATCATGCCAACCTACCCCACGTTACATTGACCCACCCTATGTCATGCCAACCTACCCCACACCCATGCCAACCCACCCCACAGCACACCAACCCACCCCACATTACACTGACCCATCCTACATCATGCCAATTCATCCCACATTGTGCCAGCCCACCCCACAGCACACCAACCCACCCCACGTTACATTGACCCATCCTACATCCTACCAACCCAGTCTACATCATGCCAACCCAACCCACAACACACCAACCCACCCCACGTTACATTGACCCATCCTACATCCTACCAACCCAGTCTACATCATGCCAACCCAACCCACAACACACCAACCCACCCCACACCATGCCAACCCACCCCACAGCACACCAACCCACCCCACATTACACTGACCAGCCTACATCATGCCAACCCACCCCACGTTACATTGACCTACCCTATGTCATGCCAACCTACCCTACACCATGCCAACCCACTCCACAGCACACCAACCCACTTCACATTACATGGACCCATCCTACATCACGTCAATTCATCCCATATTGTACCACCCCCCCCACAGCACACACACCACCCCACATTACACTGCTCCATCCTACGTCGTACCAACTCACCCTACATCACGCCAACCCACCCTGCGTCATGCCAACCCAACCCACAACACACCAGCCCACCCTACATCACATCAACCCACCCCACATTACACTGACCCATCCTACATCATGCCAATTCATCCCACATTGTGCCAGCCCACCCCACAGCACACCAACCCACCCCACGTTACATTGACCCATCCTACATCCTACCAACCCAGTCTACATCATGCCAACCCAACCCACAACACACCAACCCACCCCACACCATGCCAACCCACCCTACATTACACTGACCCATCCTACATCATGCCAATTCATCCCACATTGTGTCAACCCACCCCACATTACATTGACCCATGCTATACCATGCCAATTCATCCCATATTGTGCCAACCCACCCCACATCATGCCAACCCACCCCACAACATACCAATGCACCCCACAGAACATCAGCCCACCCCACATTACGTTGATCCATCCTACATCATGCCAACTAACCCTACAACACACCAAACCACCCAACATTACACTGACCCATCCTACATCATGCCAACCCATCCTACCACAAAATAACCCACACCACATTACACCGACTCACCCTATGTCATGCCAGCCCACCCTACATGATACCAACCCACCCCACGCCATGCCACCCACCCCACAGCCCACCAACCCACCCCCCCATCACACCAACCCACTTCATATTGCATTGACCCATCCCACATCATGCCAACGCTAATGCCAACACACCGAAGCCAGATGCAGCCCTCTCTGCAGCACCCACTTTGATCCCATTCCACCCACACAACCTCCATCCCAGGCAGGAGGTCCATCCCCACCACCCCTCTACCACGTCCACATACCACGCAGCGCTGGGTTCTCCAGTCCTGTCCCCACGCCCTACAGGGACCACCGGTGCCCACGGTGCCCTGCAGCACTGGGAACGCTTGCCCAGTGTAGGTGGCCACGCTTGAAACACTCATCCCCATCGTTCCACCAGCACACCAGGATTGCCACCGCACCGCTCCGCCAGGAACGCCCGTCCCACTGCCCCAACAGCAGCACTGGGAACGCCTGTCCCCAGCGCACTGCAGCACTGGAAATGCCAGTTCCCACCAGCCCAAGGGCTGAAGCACTGGAAACTCCTGTCCTGTCCTCCACGTGGCCCCGTGTGGCCTCCAGCAGGGCCGTGGGTGCTGGTGAGGATGTCCTCAGCAGGAAGACCTTCTCCATTGGAGGGCGTCTTCATTCACCTCTATCACTGGAGACCGTGAAATATCGATGCTACATTGGCGTATGTTGTACCAGCGTTGTACTTAGCATGCATGGTTGAACCCATTAAAAAATAAAATAACAAAAAATGAATAGGGGAGTCGTGTCTTCTAGAGTTCAATGACCATCCGTGCACAAGCCATGCCCTTCCATCCTCCACCATCTCTCTGCTCATGGTCTGCCATTTCCCAAAACACCTCTTGGGATTGAAAAACAGAGGCAACAACCTCCATCCCATCATTAACGGGCGGGGGACTCTTCCCAAAGCTTTCACCCAATGGGGTCATCCTGTGTCTGGGTGCCCGATAAACCTTGATACCTCCAGCTGAAGTTTCAAGCACCGTGATCCCAGAGTTTGACTCCTGTACCTGGCTGTCCCCAATGAGGAGAGTAATTGTTGAGATCAGGAGGCTTAAACGTGGTCATTTGGGACCTGTTGTATCAGTTTTATTCACCTCCTGGCTCCTGGTTCATTACAGTCTGTGTGCGCGTTGCTTTTGAAATTACCACCTTCACTGTGAAAGGTCAAAACTTGATTTCTGGGATGAAATTTGGTCTTGTTTTGTTGGTTCTGGGGTTTTTTGTTTGCTTCGTTGATTGGGTTTTCCTCCCAGTTTTTAGCCCAGAGGTGTGAAAAGAAGAATACCATAATTGGGATGATAAAATTGTTCATGAAATAGAGGGACTTTCTTGAAACTGTGACTTTGCTTAGGAAATAATATCAGTTACTTGCACACAGATAAGCCTCCAAATCAGCAAATCCCGTGTTAATTTATTAATGATGGTATTAAAAGTCCCTGCAGATTTCCAGCCTGTGGCCTCATTTTACACAATTCCTAAGGAAAACCAGGGATGAGGTTTCCATTTCACGTTTGATTTCCATCAGCTCTGACAGGTTAAGTGCAACACTTCCTCACCCACATCAGCATTCAACGTGAAAAGGAGGAAAATGACACGGATGGGGGCTGAGCATGAGAGAAATAATCATCCCTTTCAGGCTTAAAGTAATTGCTTTGCTAATTAATAAGGCTTGGGTGGATTATTTTGACTAAGTATTTGCAAGTTGAACCTGGGGAGGGTGGTGACTTCTTTGAGCTTTGGTCACGTTGGAGCAGCCCTGCAGATCTCAGCGTCACGTTGGGCCCTGTGTAATTTGCTGATGCCCTGGGAAAGCATCGTTTGCATGTTTAACCACAGAAAAGCCAATGCCATCTGTCTGCATAGTTTGATGACGGCATCACCTTTATCACCCAAGGTAAATGTTGAAAAACCTCTGTCTGCGTAACAGTGCAAGCCAAGGAGAGTTACTGCAAAGATATCTTATGCCAGCTGGCATGAAATAAGCTCAAAACCAGGGAAAGAGGTTGGATATTGGGAACAATTTATTGTCAGGGAGTGATAATACATTGGCACGGCCGCCCAGGGAGTGGGGAGGTCAGCAGCCCTGGAGATGTTCAAGAACCACGGAGGTGCGGCACTGAGGGATGCGGTCAGCAGGCAGGAGGGATGGGTTGGGGTTGGATTTGGGGATCTCCAAGGTCTTTTCCAACCTTAACGATTCTATGATTCCAAGCGTAGTTGGAGGCTTCCTCTGTTGTATGGCACCACGTTCCCATGCTGGCACGCTTCTCACCCAATTTGAGACACAAGGGATGGCGTCCTTGCGGAGAGGGTCTAACTGTAGGTCACGACCGAGATCATTTAGTAGCCTTTTCTCATGTTTTGGCGTGCTGCAGCCTTTGGGAAAGGAAGCAATGGCCTTGTGGCTGACTGTAATTCCTACCTCTGCCTTAGATTGAGCCAAACACTCCTTTTTTATACCGCTGTGGGGTATTAGCTCATTGCAAAACCACTCAAGTGAGCAAAGATGTCTCACTGACAGATGAAAGGGTTGCAAGTGCAGGGCTAAATGCTCAACTTCTGTGCGGTATTCGAAGAAGAGGGAAAAGCTTAAGCTTTGCCACTGCATGCCTGTTAAAGAACGTAATTTAGAGCCACAGATGTGGGCTTAGAAGAGCTCCTCGAGCTCTGCCTTTGGAAGCATCACACTCCAGCAATATTTGCTAATGTAAGAGATGGGGTCTGGGGTCTGTACTGTTCTGCAGCACTGCTGTTCTACGTGAGGAAGGAAAAATGCTGAGAACATGCAAGCGTGTGTGCTTGAGTCAAAACAGAGCTAACAACCAAGGGGAGCTGACTAATTTGCAAGTAAATTGCCATCGTTTGCACTTCACAGTCACTGTCAGTTCCATCACTGGTTCTGTTAATTGATTTTGTTGACTTGTTGGCTGTTGCAGCACTGATAAACCCTACGTCAAGTGGACTCCATTGCAATTTTGGCATGCGAGTGAACTATTCTGGCCACAGCATTGCACAAGCAATGTTCTCCTTCAGTAAAAGAAATCTTTAAGCCAGCTCCCAATCCCGAGACAGTTTCCATGGAGGGTCCCAGTGTTTGGGAGCATAGAATGACTGGCACTTTCAAGGAAAACATGCCTTTATTCCCAAACTTTTCCTCACCAACCTGCGATGAAGTCAATCCATTCCAACCTTCCTAGAAAGCTTTTCTTTGATAACAAATCCATACTTTTTCCTACTTCCTTTACGACCTGTTGGTTGTTGCTTTATTTCCAGACACTGATGGATGCGTGGATTGAAGAGGCCAGTAAACTTTGGGGATGCAGCACTCAGTCTTGCTGCAACAGTCTCACCCACTGCGTTACAGTGCATTCCAAGTATGTGAACCTCATTTTTTTCCTTTGGAAAAGATATTTTATCCCACTTCCTCCTGTAAGAGTGCTGCCTGTTAGTTTAAAAGCTGTTTGCTCTGGCTTGATGAAAAAAAATGAAAAGCAAAGCTTATTGTCAGAAAGAGCTGGAGGGGGATGAAATGGAGGGAGCTGAAAAATTCCCTTCAGAAGAAGGCCTCCTGGAAATGGCACTTGGGATTACAGCTGTGAGCCCACAGCAGGGACACAGCCACGTTAAACACGAGTTTTTGGCTTTGCAGGAGCTGTGTATGAGGTTAGAGTGAAGGATGTATGCATCTTGCTTAATGAGGGCTGAATCTTGTGCTGTTTTGGATCAGCTCTAAAACCAAAACTCCAAGCAAAGACAATAAACGTGCCCCAGGATGGGAGGTCCTGGATGAATCTACATGGCAGAGGTTGGCAAACCCTGCCCAGGGGAGGAAGGTTGGAAATGAATGGTCTTGGTGGTCCCTTCCAACTCAATCCATTCCATGGTTCTATGGTTCTGTTGTCTATGATTCTACGATTCTACAATTCCATGATTCCATGATTCTAAGATTCTACAATTCTATGATTCTACGATTCTATGATTCTATGATTCCATGATTCCATGATTCGATGCATCTATGATTCCATGATTCTATGATTCTATGATTCCATGATTCTATGATTCCATGATTCCATGATTCCATGATTCCATGATTCTACAATTCTATGATTCCATGATTCTATGATTCTATGATTCCATGATTCCACGATTCTACAATTCTATGATTCTGTGATTCTATGATTCCATGATTCTATGATCCTATGATTCTATAATTCCATGCTTCCATGATTCTACAATTCTATGATTCTATGATTCTATGTTTCCATTATTCTATGATTCTATGATTCTATAATTCCATGATTCTATGATTCTACAATTCTAAGTTTCCAGTATTCTGTATTTCTATGATTCTATGACCCTATGATCCTATGATTCCATAATTCTATGTTTCTATGTTTCTACAATTCTATGTTTCTATGTTTCTACAATTCTACTATTCTACGATTCTCCGACTACTGAATGTTCTTGGTAATGTAACAGAACTGCAAAGCGAGTTTATGTAACCTCATAAGCCATTAACGTGTCAAGAACTGAAAGTCACAAAAGGAGGAAATAAAAAAAAGAGAATTAATCCCCTTGGGATAAGGAACTCAAAGGACTTGGTGATTGTTATTGGTCCCTTCCAGCATGGACTATTCGGTGATTTTATGATGAGACCTAATTGTGAATTTCCGTTAATTAAAGACAGCTTATGGTGGGAGTCTGCCCTTTAACATGCACCGAGTTTGATAGGACAAGGGGAATGGTTCAAAATATTTGTAAAAAGGGAGATGTGGATTAGATGTTAGTGGGAAAATCTTCACTCAGAGGCCCTGTGGTGAGGCCCTGGAGCAGGGTGCTTAAGGAAGGCATGGGTGCCCCATCCCTGGAGGTGCCCAAGGTCATGGATGGGATCCTGGGCAGCCTGAGCAGGTGGGGGCACCCAGCCCATGGCAGGGGTGGGGATTGGATGGGTTTTAGGGTCCGTTCCAACCCAAACCTTTCCATGACTCCACGATGATGTTGCCAGGGGGATGGGGCCACACAATCTGTCCCCTGATCCCCTCCAGCCGTGGCTGGAAGAGTGCAGGGAGCACAGAGCTGCCCGGGGCTGTGCCCCAGCCCCTGTTGGCCACCCCACCAGCAGCCCTTAGCCTTCACAAGCTCGCAGTTGGAGGTGCTGCTCTTCTCCTGGGAACGGAGATGGATGAGGGCTCTGCTTTTGACGTAGCTGAAGTTGGTGACCTGAACGTACTCAAAGGGTGGGATGAGGATTTCTGACTGCTCGAACAGGCTCTGGCCAGCTCTGCCCTTATCTCAGCCCTCCAGATCCCACATCGAGCACCAAAAGGGCCAATGTGGGTTTCCCTTCCTCTCCAAGACACCGCACGTCCTCCTGAGCCAGACCTTGTGGGAATCCCAGCCCAACGCTGCCACCACATCTACTCCAGCATCAGGAACACCCACTTCATGGCACAGCAATGCTCCACGTTGTCCAGCTCCCCTCCTCCAGCCTCCAGAAGAAGGTCGATGAGCCCTTTGGCCTGGACACCTTCTTCTGCGTGGAGCCCTGCCATGCTGTCCCCATCAAAGACTCCTCCTTCCACCCTGATGAGGACAGAGAAGTCCTCTTTGCACCCTTTGAGACCACGGCGGTCACCATAAAAAAAGTAAGGGAAAAGCCTTTGTCCATCTCCACTCCCAGTGCAAAAACAGCACCTGCAACTTGAAACTCGAGGAGGGTGCAGGCTGCCAGCAGGGCTCTCATGGAGGGAACATCTCCGCTGTTGGGGAACTTGTGGATATTTGGGAGCACGGGGAGCTGGAGGAACTTAGAGCTCTGCAAAGCCACGGGGGTCTGCAGGGGAAGGGGAGGAGTGGGAGCGCAGTGGGGGGGGGGGGGGGGGGGGGTAGTGAGTAGTAGGGGTAGGGAGCTGCTCTACACCCTGCTGTGCAGGTCCCATGGGCTGCGTTCCAGGGAGGGGGCAAGGCAGTCTGGTCATGCAGCACAGCTTGGTGCTTGGAGGTGACCTCACCGTGGAGGTGAGCACGGTGGGACCCGCAAGCAAAGATCTGCTCAGTCTTCAGCAGCCGTCGCGGCAGTGGCACAAGCTTTGGTGAGAAGCTCGAGCAGGACGTGGAGCCAGCAGTGCTGACGGGAATGTCACGGAGAGGCGTTCGGATCCAAGGGATGGCAGCAGTGCGGGGTGCAGCTCAGGGCTCCCCCAGGGCTGCCAGGGCTGTGACTGCCAGGAGGAGCATCCAGAGGTGTGGGGGTTCCATGGGGCTGCTCCTGCCTGGGGGGACGGTGGCAGGCAGTTAATAGCAGTGGGGGGCTGCAAGCAGTGCCCAGCCCGGGCCAGGGGCTGTGGGGTCGGGGGCTCCTCTTACCTGCACTGAAAGCACACGGCCGCTCCTTGCACCTTTTCTCTGCAAAGAGACCGAGAGCGCTGCGGGGCCGCGGCACAGACAGAGGCTCCCACTGCACTGCAACCCCAGCGCAGAGCTGCCGGGCTGCAGCCATCAGCGGGGCCTGGCCTCAAGTTCCCCGTGGGCTCCCCGTTGGCCGAGCTCCCCACCTCCCCACAACCACAGCCTGCACAGCCTCCCCACACCCCCGGTCCTCACTGTCCCAGATCCATCCAAGCTCCCCATTCTGGAGCACTGCAGCCCTTACCCTTCACGAACTCGCAGTTGTAGGTGCTCTTCATCCCCCGGGATTGGAGCTGGATGAAGTTTCCGTCCGTCATGTAGGTGATTCTGGTGACCTCAAACTGCTCGGCAGGTGGGATGAGGACTTCATCCTCGCCGGGGAAAGTGGAGAATTCCTTGATGGGCACACCGTAGCAGGTCTCCACCCAAAAGAACGTGTCTTCGCCAAATTCTTTAGCTTTCTCCTCCTGTAAAGAGGTGGAGGTGAACTGGCCGAAGCGGACCATTGTGCCTTGGCGTGCGTGGAGGCGGATGCCCCTGACACCACGGTAGACCTTGTAGCATTGCTGGGTCTGGGATTCCCGCAGGGTCTGCAGGGCTCTGCTCAGGAGGTAATGCAGCGTCTTGAAGGGGTAGGAGCTCAGGTAGTGCTGCCGGGAGCGCCCACCCTCTCGTGTGGCTTTGTTGAACTCCTCGTACAGATCCGCCTCTGTCGTGTACGCCAGCAGGGCCATGCCCTGATCACAGCACAATGGTGGTGGGCTGGCAGCATGACCCCATCGCTTCTGCCACTCCTTGATGGCAAATCTCCATCCTTTAGCAAAGTCCCTGTTGGCTAATTCGGTGCGGTTCAGCTTTGGCAGCTCAGCCTCCATCAAGTCGATGCAGCCCTGGTACTGATCATCAAAGGAGTTGGGGGCCATGTCCATCACCACATCCTTAAAGCTGGCAGCCGATGCAGCAGTCCAGGTGCCGAGCAGCAGCACCCAGCCCAGGAGGACGTGCTCCATGTGCAGAAGGATGCAGGAGCCCAGCTCTGTGCAGCACTGCTCAGCAACAGCGCAGGGGCACAGCAGGTGGGCACAGCCCTGTATGCTATCCCCTCCTCCCTTTATCAGCTCCTTCAGGCTGTCCCATTCCCTTTCCCGTAAGTGAAAGCGAAAGGCACAGGGAGTGTTCCCACTCTGGCAGCGAAACTTCAAAATGCAGCACCGGGACCACTGACTGCTAATCACAGCGAATAATGGAAGGAAGGAAGGAAGGAAGGAAGGAAAGCCCCAGCCAAGCCCTGAGTGCTTCTGTCCCAGCTCTGCGGATGGAGGGCAGCCCAGGACCCCACACCTCAATGCCGGGGCCTGCAGCACCAGGCAGTGCAGCCACGGGGTTGTGGTGTTACCCTGCAGCAGCTCAGCCCCTTTGCTCACTGCCCCGTCCTTGGGGATGAGGAAGAGAATTGGGAATAAGCAGAAAAGAAGTCGAGCGTTTGAATGATGCCCTCAATGAGATGCTCTGTGTTCTCATTAGCCCCGCTCCTCACAGGAGAGCTGCTCCAGCCCTTTCAGCATCTCCATGACCTCCTCTGCACCCATTCAAACACCTCCACATCTTTCCTGTGATGGGACGCCCAGACCTGGCTGCAGTGCTCCAGATGGGGCCTCATGATGAAGGATTAGAGTAGATGTTGAAGAGCACCGTTCCCGGGACGGACCCCTGGGGGCACCGCTCAGCACCACCTCCAGCTGCGCACAGAGCCACTGACCACCACCCTCTGTCCACAACCATCCATCCAATTCCTTATCCACCAAATTGTCCACCCTTGAAACCCACAGCTCTACGATTTAGAGATCAGGTTGTAATCAGTCCACCTCCACCTCCCTCCAGAAGAACCTCGTCGTGATCACAACATGATCATTGTGGTCCTTTGCAACCCAGGCCATTCTGTGATTGTATGATTGTATGATTGTATGATTCTATGATTCTATGGTTCAATGATTCTATGATTCCATGATTCTATGATTCCATGATCCCATGATTCCATGGTTCCATGATTCTATGATTCTATGATTCTATGGTTCTATGATTCTATGATTCCATGATTCTATGGTTCATGTTTCTATGGTTCCATGATTCTATGATTCTATGGTTCTATGATTCTATGGTTCTATGGTTCTATGATTCCATGATTCTATGATTCTATGATTCTATGATTCCATGATTCTATGATTCTATGATTCTATGATTCTATGATTCCATGATTCTATGATTCTATGATTCTATGATTCCATGATCCCATGATTCCATGGTTCTATGATTCTATGATTCTATGATTCTATGGTTCTATGATTCTATGATTCCATGATTCTATGGTTCTTGTTTCTATGGTTCCATGATTCTATGATTCTATGGTTCTATGATTCTATGGTTCTATGATTCCATGATTCTATGATTCTATGATTCCATGATTCTATGATTCTATGATTCTATGATTCTATGGTTCTATGATTCTATGATTCCGTGATTCTATGGTTCTTGTTTCTATGGTTCCATGATTCTATGATTCTATGATTCTATGATTCTATGATTCTATGGTTCTATGATTCTATGATTCTATGATTCTATGATTCTATGGTTCCATGATTCTATGATTCTATGGTTCTATGGTTCTATGATTCTATGATTCTATGGTTCTACTGTTCTATGATTCTATGATTCTATGATTCTATGGTTCTATGGTTCTATGACCATTCCAAGTACTTCTTCCCACCCACACAGCCATCAGATTCAAGGAGGCATCTTCACAGATTCATCTGTCCAGGGCAAAGAAGGCCCCCGATCCTCCATGTGCTGCTACCCCATGGGACCTCTGACACTTACAAAAGGAAAGCAGAATGCTTCATACTTATCTGTCCTGTATAATTTTAACTCTTGCTTTAGCTTGGCCTGAAAATGCCTCTGCAAAGCTAACTGAAAAGCTGACTCAAGCTTTGACAGTTTCAGCTTGCTGGGTATGTAGGGCCAGGGAGGGGAGGGTGCCTGCTTGTGGAGCAGCTGCACTAAATTGGACAGTCGCAGGTTGGGTAACAAACCAGATGGAAGAGGCTGGAGGAAATTGTAAATATGGGGAAGAAAGTCAGAGTAAGCTAGGTCCCTGATTTGACTTGTTGGTCATTAATGATACCCAGTCCATTTTGTTATAGACAGGAATGATGGCAGTGCAAACCCTACAAAGTTTGGGTGGAGGATCAAAGCTGCTGTGCTCATGTGGACCAAAGTCAATGGGTAGAAACTGATTTACAGGCAATTTGGAGACAGATTGAAGTACTACACCATCCCCTCAGATGACACTTTGTTTGGATTCATGGCTATATGGCATAAGCTCCCTAATTTGCCTGGCTAAAGCAGATGTTGGTGCAGAAGTTGTACTGATGGTCCCGATGGCGATAACCTGCATAGGCGTGCAGCGTTCTTTCTGGCGTTGCTGAAACCCGAGATGGTTCTGCCACCTGGAAGAGACACCGTGTAAAACATCGAGTAGAAATGGGAAAACTCCAGGGAAGCCTTACTGGACAGTGGGGCACTGGAGGCAGAAGAATTTGCCTAAGGTATGGAAAAGACGGGATTGAATGATGGAAACTGTAACTGTGTTGAACTAGGCCTCTTGGATTGCTATAATTATGGGGAGGAACACAGAAACCGGAACAATGCAAGGGCCTTGGAGACAAGTGAGATAAGGAGAGACGCTGTTTTCAACCCAGAGGGGGATCCCCATGAAGATGAGGAGGCAGAGTTGCTGTTGAGACACAATACAACACCGTAAAGTCTTCGCAATAGCCTTCATCCGATGACCACCAGATGAGCCCAGAGACCCTCCCCGCATTCCAGGACACACGCACCGAAGAGGGAGACGTCCAGTGCACATGCAGCGGATTTCTTGGAAATGTGATGAGTATGTAGGAGCTATGCCCAGAAATGTGTATTCGCTGCTCTCCTCGTGTGAGAGTCAGGAGGAGACATCATCATCAGCATCCCTGCTTTGTACCACTGCCTGGGTTATAGGGTTTCATTCCTTACATCACCCAGCAAAGAAGGTGGAGAAGTGGGCTGACAGTGAACAGAACTCGTGATGAGCCCAACAGCGTGGGGAGATGGCTGTCCCACTGGATGCTGTGTGTGGGGCTCCTAGTGCCCCCCGCTCAGCTGTCTGTGGGGCAGAGGGGCTTCATTACAGCACGCAGAGGTGTGGGGGTTCCATGGGGCTGCTCCTGCCTGGGGGGACGGTGGCAGGCAGTTAATAGCAGTGGGGGGCTGCAAGCAGTGCCCAGCCCGGGCCAGGGGCTGTGGGGTCGGGGGCTCCTCTTACCTGCACTGAAAGCACACGGCCGCTCCTTGATCCTTTTCTCTGCAAAGAGACCGAGAGCGCTGCGGGGCTGCGGCACAGACAGAGGCTCCCACTGCACTGCGACCCCAGCGCAGAGCTGCCGGGCTGCAGCCATCAGCGGGGCCTGGCCTCAAGTTCCCCGTGGGCTCCCCATTGGCCGAGCTCCCCACCTCCCCACAACCACAGCCTGCACCCTCCCCACGCACTCAGTCCTCACTATCCCAGATCCCCATCCTGGAGCACTGCAGCCCTTACCCTTCACGAACTCGCAGTTGTAGGTGCTGCTGTTCCCCTGGGAACGGAGATGGATTTCACTTCTGTCCCCACTGTAGGTGATGCTGGTGACCTCAAACTGCTCAAAGGGTGGGATGAGGACTTCGTCCTCATCGGGGAATGCGGAGAGTTCCTTGATGGGCACACCATAGCAGGTCTCCACCCAGAAGAACGTGTCCCGGCCAAAACCTTCAGCGACCCCCTGGTCAAAGGAGGAGGAGGTGAACCGGCCAAATCGAACCACCTGGCCTTGCTGTGCCGTGAATCGGGTGCCCCTGACACCGCGGTAGATGTTGTAGCATCGCTGGATCTGGGATTCCCGCAGGGTCTGCAGGGCTCTGCTCAGGAGGAAATGCAGCGTCTTGAAGGGGTAGGAGCTCAGGTAGTGCTGCCGGGAGCGCCCAGCCGTGAGCGTGGCGTTGTTGAAGACGCGGTACAGATCCCCCTCCATCGTGTACGCCAGCACGGCTATGGCCTGATCCCGTCCCAACACCACTGGGCTGGTGGCACCACCTGATTGGCTCTGCCACAGTTTGGTGGCAGAACGCCAGCCCTGAGCATAGGTTCTGTTGTTGAACTCGGTGCGGTTCAGCTCCGGCAGCTCAGCCTCCATGGAGTCGATGCAGCCCTGGTACTGGTCATCAAAGGAGTTGGGGGCCATGTCCATCGCCACATCCTTAAAGCTGGCAGCCGATGCAGCAGTCCAGGTGCCGAGCAGCAGCACCCAGCCCAGGAGGACGTGCTCCATGTGCAGAAGGATGCAGGAGCCCAGCTCTGTGCAGCACTGCTCAGCAACGGTGCAGGGGCACAGCAGGTGGGCACAGCTCAGTGTGCTCAAGATCACCCCGCTGCCTCCTCTGCCTGCTTCACTCTCCCCTCCTCCCTTTGCCACTTCCTTTATGCTGTCCCTCTCCATTTCCCGTAAGCAGAAGCAAAAAGCACAGAAAGTGTTCCCATGCTGGCAGAGACACCAAGGGAGAAGCAATGGAACCACTGACAGCTGCTCACAGGGAACAAAGGAAGGAAGGAAAGCCCCCAGCCAAGCCATGAGTGCTTCTGTCCCAGCTCTGCGGATGGAGGGCAGCCCAGGACCCCACACCTCAATGCCGGGGCCTGCAGCGCCAGGCAGTTCAGCCACGGGGCTGTGGTGTTACCCTGCAGCAGCTCAGCCCCTTTGCTCACTGCCCCATCCTTGGGAATGGAGGAGAGAATTGGGAAAAAGCAGAAAAGAGGTTGAGCTCACCACCCATCAGTGGCTGCCCCATCACTGCAAGCATGTGCTGATTGCCATGGTGATCCTGTGGGACATGGTCCACATCCAGGCCCCCCCGTATTTATATTTCGGCCATCCAGTCCACCCAAGACAAAGCTGCTTGTCCTCCTCTGCTGATCTTCACAGCCATAAGCAGCAGCGCTGTGACAAGGCAGCCCCCGCTCAGCCCCGGATAATTCCCAGCTGTCAGTAAGTCTTGTCATCGAAAGTGCCTCATGCAGCCAGATTTGAGCCCCAACCAACACTGCTTCTCTGTCACCCCATCACGCAGTGGCTCATAGGTTGTTCGAAACTGATGAATAAATGACCATCTAGGGTGGTGAGGAAAGAAAAGAAAAGGAAAGTAAAGATAAGGGAAAGAGAGCTGGAGGTATGGGGGGGATAAATGTTGCACAGTTCCACCGTGGATTTCTTGGGCTTGCTCAGAAGTGTTGCCCTGACCTGCCCCACTTGTCCTCGGTTGCAGTGGTTACAAAGTGCAGCATGCTGTGCAGGTTGAATAATGCACGGAACCATGCACGGAACAAACATCAGCATTGCCTCAGCACGAAACGGATCAAACGGGACACGTTTCGCCCATGGGCCACCTGGGAGCCAGGAAGAGAGGTCAAGTCTGGATGTTTTGTGGTTTGGATGGGAACATGGGCTATTTTCTGTACGCCTTGGGCAATTTGGGTAACAACTCTACCACTATCATCGATCTTCATTGGCTGTGCAATGACTGGAAAAAGGGAAACGTTTCTCTCACTTCTAAGAAAGGCAGAAAGGAAGACCTGGGGAATGACAGGCTGGCGAGCCTCACCTCTGTGCCTGGGAAGATGGTGGAGCAGATCCTCTAGGAGCTGTGTTAAGGCACATCTGAGACAAAGCGCGATTTGAGACAGCCAGCAGGGCTGCAGCAAGGGCAGATGGTGCCTGACCGATGCGGTGGCCTTGAGATGGAGTGACGGCTTTGGTGGACGGGGGAAGGGAGAAGGATGTCATCTGCCTGGAGTTCTGCAAGGCCTCTGCCATGGTCCCTCACCGCGTCCTCTCTACATTGGAGAGGTGTGGATTTGAGGGATGGACTGTTGGATGGATTAGGAACTGGCTGGCTGGACGCAGCCATCGGGCTGTGATCAGTGGCTCTGTGTCGGGCTGCTGGCCGCTCACAAGCGCCGTCCCTCAGGACGTCGAGTGCAGCCTCAGCAAGTTTGTGATGGCACCGAGCTGAGCGGGGCAGGCGGTGCATTGGAGGGAAGGGAAGCATCCAGACGGACCTGGGCAGGATGGAGAAGCGGCCCATGAAACCTAATGGGGTTCAATAGGGCCAAGTGCAGGGTGCTGCTTCGGGTCGGGGCAATGCCAGGTATTGACACAGACTGGGGGAAGGTCTTGAGAGCAAGAGGCTGGAGGAAATTGTAAATATGGGGAAGAAAGTCAGAGAAAGCTAGGTCCCTGATTTGACTTGTTGGTCGTTAATGATACCCGGTCCATTTTGTTATAGACAGGGAGGAACACAAAACCATAGCAATGTGAGGTCCTTGGAGAGAAGTGGAGATAAGAGAGCTGCTGTCTGCAACTCACTGGGGGTCCCTGTGAAGATAAGCAGGCAGAGTTGCTGTTGAGACACAGTGCAACCCTGTAAAGTCTTTGCAATAGCCTTCATCCAAGGACCACCAGATGAGCCCAGAGACCCTCCCCGCATTCTAGAAAGCATGCAAAGAAGGACAGGGAGGCTGCAAGTGTGCATGGCTGGAAGGTGCAGTAAATAAAGGCAATAAAAGAAATGCTTTTATTTTTCTGGAAGATCCTTGGACCGTTCTCTGCTGTTGTTCCACGTCAGACATCAACACCAAAAGCATCAGCAGTGTGAAAGCAGCGTCTGCAGTTTCCATGAGATGCGTTGGCATATTGCTGCCCTCCTGTGCGTATGGAGGAGCAGCAGTGGGATGGTGTAGAGGTCAGGGCTCTCCCACAGCTGCCAGGGCTGCGACTGCCAGGATGAGCACCCAGAGGTGTGGGGATTCCAAGGAGCTGCTATTGCCTGGGGAGGATGGGAATGGGCATTAATGGCTGTGGGGCTGCAAGCAGTGCCCAGCCCGGGCCAGGGGCTGTGGGGTCGGGGGCTCCTCTTACCTGCACTGAAAGCACACGGCCGCCCCTTGCACCTTTTCTCTGCAAAGAGACCGAGAGCGCTATGGGGCTGCGGCACAGACAGAGGCTCCCACTGCACTGCAACCCCAGAGCAGAGCTGCCAGGCTGCAGCCATCAGCAGAGCCTGGCCTCAAGTTCCCCGTGGGCTCCCCGTTGGCCGAACTCCCCACCTCCCCACGACCGCAGCCTGCACACCCTCCCCACGCTCCCAGTCCTCAGTCTCACAGATCCACCCAAGCTCCCCATTCTGGAGCACAGCTCTGTAATGGAAAGTGAAGGAGCTGGGCTGGTTCCACCTGGAGAAGAGAGGGATCTGTGGAAATCCCACTGCGGGTTTCTGGTGTTTGGAAGGAGCACTACAGAAAAAGAAGAAGAACTTTGGCGTGGGGCCCTGGGCAGCCTGGCTGAGAGGGACGCAGCCAGGACGTGGCAGAGGGCTGGTGCTGGCTGGACCGCAGGGCGCCTTCCGACCCGTGTGGTCCTACGATCCTATGGAGGTGTTGCCAACCCCACAAGATCCCCCTTCATCCTACAGAGCTGTCAGCATGGGACCACCCTCTCTGTCCTGCAGCTGCAGGGATGCAGGGATTGCAGAGCTGCCCAGTGCTGTGCCCAAACCCTGCCCCCCTGCCCTGAATGTGCTCGCAGCCCTTACCCGTCACCAACTCGCAGTTGCAGGTGCTGTTGTTCCCCTGGGAGCGGAGCTGGATGGAGGTAAGGCCATTGTTATGGGAGATGCTGGTGACCCTGAAGCGCTCAGAGGGTGGGATGAGGACTTTGCCCTCGGCTGGGAATGTGGTGAAGTTCTGGACAGGCACACCATAGCAGGTCTCCACCAAGAAGAATGTGTCCGGGCCGTACATACTGGGGAGGTTCTTCAGGAGGGACGAGGAGGTGAACTGGCCAAAGCGGACCACCTGGCCTTTCTGTGCTGTGTAGCGGATGCCCCTGACACCGCGGTACACCTGGAAGCATCGCTGGGTCTGGGATGCCCGCAGGGTCTGCAGGGCTCTGCTCAGGAGGAAATGCAGCGTCTTGAAGGGGTAGGAGCTCAGGTAGTGCTGCCGGGAGCGCCCAGCCGTGAGCGTGGCGTTGTTGAACTGGTGGTACAGGTTCCCCTGTATCATGTATGCCATCACGGCTGTGGCCTGATCCCGTCTCAGTGCTGGTGGGCGGGCAGCTCGGCCCCATCGGCTCTGCCATTCCGCAGCTGCCCTTCTCCAGTCATGGGCGTAGATGTTGAACTCGGTGCGGTTCAGCTCCGGCAGCTCAGCCTCCATGGAGTCGATGCAGCCCTGGTACTGGTCATCAAAGGAGTTGGGGGCCATGTCCATCGCCACCTCCTTGATCTGGCTGTTCTTAATGCCGGCAGCCGATGCAGCAGTCCAGGTGCCGAGCAGCAGCACCCAGCCCAGGAGGACGTGCTCCATGTGCAGAAGGATGCAGGAGCCCAGCTGCCCACACAATGGTTCCCCCAGCACAGCCCAACCAGCCCCGGAGCTGCAGCCGGCTTCGTCCCCACTCTGCTTGGCATGAACCTGGGTGTCCTGCCTTGGGTGTCACGGTTCTTTATACACCGACCGCCCGTGACCTCTGAGAATTGCCGTTGCTGCTGAGTTTCTGCTGCATGCACAGCACGAGGAAGCGCCCTTCCAGCAGTCACCCTCACTTTTGATGCGTGTGAGTTCCCACACACAGTGTGAGTTGCCACATGCGGTCATCTCAGTTCCCCAGGTCTTCCTTTTCTCCTTCTTAGTAATGGGAGAGATGTTACAGCAGCATCAGCACAATCTGGAGGAGATCCAGACACCCAGCAGAGCTTCACCAAGAGAACATCCTGCCTGACCCATCCAGCAGCCTTCTGCTATAGAGGGACGGCATCAGTGGACAAAGGGATGCTGGTTGGTGTCAGCTACCTGGGCTTGTGCAAGGCTTTGGCACGGCCTCCCACCTCATCCTGATCTCTAAAGTGGAGAGCTGTGGGTTTCAAGGGTGGGCAATTCGGTGGATAAGGAATTGGATGGATGGTCGTGGTCAGAGGGTGGTGGTCAATGGCTCTGAGTTCAGCTGGAGGCAGAGCTGAGCGGTGTCCCCCAGGGGTCCGTCCTGGGAACATCAACATCTCCATCAGTGACACCAACGATGGGATCGAGTGCAGCCTCAGCAGTTTGCTGATGACGCCCAGCTGAGCGGTGCGCTTGGCACAGCAGGAGTAAAGGATTGTCCCTCTGCTCCTTCATCATGAGGCCCCATCTGGAGCACTGCAGCCAGGTCTGGGTGTCCCGTCCCAGGAAAGACGTGGAGGTGTTGGAATGGGAGCAGAGGAGGTCACGGAGATGCTGAAAGGGCTGGAGCAGCTCTCCTGTGGGGAAAGGCTGAGGGGGCTGGGGGTGTTCAGCATGGAGAAGGAAAGGAAGGCTCCATGGACCCCTCAGTGCAGCACTGCAGGGCTAACCAGAATGTACAGCACTGCACTGAGGGCATCGTCCAAATGCCTCCTGAGCACTGCAGGCATGGAGCATCAACTGCCACCTACAAACCTGTCCCAGTGTGTGACCACCCCCGTGCTAACGATAATTCTTCCAATTATCAAGTGGCTCAGAAGAGAGCAGCAGCAAGCCTTCCACCCAATTAAACAGGAATTGGTTCACCCAACTGCCACTGATGTTATGTGGAGGAAGTGACTTGCAGTGATCACACAGTGGGCTCAAGTTGGAATCCCTCGTTGTGCAGGGATCTTGGAAATGATCATGGACTGGGTGACGGCAGAGATTTTGGAACATCAACAGAGGAGGAGGTGATGGGTGCCTGTGGCTGGGCTCGGGATTGAGGGGTGGACTTGGCTGTGGATGCTATTGCACAGGTTATCCATGAAAGTGAAACAGGAGGGGGAACGGCTGTTTGTGAGGGTGGATGGTGACAGGACAAGGGGAATGGTTTTAAAGTGAGACAGGGGAGGTTTGGGTTGGATATGAGGAGGAAGTTTTGGAGCCAGAGGGTGGTGAGGCACTGGCACAGGTTGCCCAAGGAGGCTGTGGATGCCCCATCCCTGCAGGCATTCAAGGCCAGGCTGGATGTGGCTCTGGGCAGCCTGGGCTGCTGGTTGTCGACCTGCACACAGCAGGGGGTTGGAGCTGGATGAGCACTGTGCTCCTTTGCAACCCAGGCACCCCTCCTAGACCTATTTAAGAGCTGGCTACCAGAGGGGAAGGATCTCTTCTGGAGATGGTCTCTACTGGCATTTTGTGGGTGAGCCTCCTGTAAGGGTAAGCCTTCCATTTATTCTCTTTTGTTATCATAGTCTACTTTTGCCTAACTCTCTTGTTTATTTTGTGATTATAATAGCCTAATATTCTTTGATTATGCACCAGGCTGTTCCCTGGTTCTCTGGCCATTCCTTTCTTCCCACCCACACAGCCATCAGATTCAAGGAGGCATCTTCACAGATTCATCTGTCCAGGGCAAAGAAGGCCCCCGATCCTCCATGTGCCGCTACCCCATGGGACCTCTGACACTTACAAAAGGAAAGCAGAATGCTTCATACTTATCTGTCCTGTTTAATTTTAACTCTTGCTTTAGCTTGGCCTGAAAATGCCTCTGCAAAGCTAACTGAAAAGCTGACTCAAGCTTTGACAGTTTCAGCTTGCTGGGTATGTAGGGCCAGGGAGGGGAGGGTGCCTGCTTGTGGAGCAGCTGCACTAAATTGGACAGTCGCAGGTTGGGTAACAAACCAGATGGAAGAGGCTGGAGGAAATTGTAAATATGGGGAAGAAACTCAGAGAAAGCTAGGTCCCTGATTTGACTTGTTGGTCATTAATGATACCCGGTCCATTTTGTTATAGACAGGGAGGAACACAAAACCATAGCAATGTGAGGTCCTTGGAGAGAAGTGGAGATAAGAGAGCTGCTGTCTGCAACTCACTGGGGGTCCCTGTGAAGATAAGCAGGCAGAGTTGCTGTTGAGACACAGTGCAACCCTGTAAAGTCTTTGCAATAGCCTTCATCCAAGGACCGCCAGATGAGCCCAGAGACCCTCCCCGCATTCTAGAAAGCATGCAAAGAAGGACAGGGAGGCTGCGAGTGTGCACGGCTGGAAGGTGCAGTAAATAAAGGCAATAAAAGAAATGCTTTTATTTTTCTGGAAGATCCTTGGACCGTTCTCTGCTGTTGTTCCACATTGGACATCAACACCAAAAGCATCAGGAGCAGGAAAGCAGCATCTGCGGTTTCCATGAGATGCTTTGGCATATTGCTGCCCTCCTGTGCGTATGGAGGAGCAGCAGTGGGATGGTGTGGAGGTCAGGGCTCTCCCACAGCTGCCAGGGCTGCGACTGCCAGGAGGAGCATCCAGAGGTGTGGGGGTTCCATGGGGCTGCTCCTGCCTGGGGGGACGGTGGCAGGCAGTTAATAGCAGTGGGGGGCTGCAAGCAGTGCCCAGCCCGGGCCAGGGGCTGTGGGGTCGGGGGCTCCTCTTACCTGCACTGAAAGCACACGGCCGCTCCTTGATCCTTTTCTCTGCAAAGAGACCGAGAGCGCTGCGGGGCCGCGGCACAGACAGAGGCTCCCACTGCACTGCAACCCCAGCGCAGAGCTGCTGGGCTGCAGCCATCAGCGGAGCCTGGCCTCAAGTTCCCCGTGGGCTCCCCGTTGGCCGAGCTCCCCACCTCCCCACGACCACAGCCTGCACAGCCCCCCCATGCCCCTGGTCCTAACTGTGCCCAATTCACCCAAGCTCCCTGTTCTGGAGCGCTGCAGCCCTTACCCTTCATGAACTCGCAGTTGTAGGTGCTGCTGTTCCCGTGGGAACGGAGATGGATTTCACTTCTGTCCCCACTGTAGGTGATGCTGGTGACCTCAAACAGCTCAAAGGGTGGGATGAGGACTCTGTCCTCTTCGGGGTTTGCGAAGAGGTCCTTGATGGGCACACCATAGCAGGTCTCCACAGAGAAGAACGTGTCCCGGCCAAAATCTTCAGCGAACCCCTGGTCAAAGGAGGAGGAGATGAACTGGCCAAAGCGGACCACCTGGCCTTTCTGTGCTGTGTAGCGGATGCCCCTGACACCGCAGTACACCTGGAAGCATCGCTGGGTCTGGGATGCCCGCAGGGTCTGCAGGGCTCTGCTCAGGAGGAAATGCAGCGTCTTGAAGGGGTAGGAGCTCAGGTAGTGCTGCCGGGAGCGCCCAGCCGTGAGCGTGGCGTTGTTGAACTGGTGGTACAGATCCCCCTCCATCATGTATGCCATCACGGCTATGGCCTGTTCCCATGGCAGTGCTGGTGGGCGGGCAGCGTGGCTCCATGGGCTCTGCCATTCCGCAGCCATGCTTCTCCAGTCACAGGCGTAGATGTTGAACTCGGTGCGGTTCAGCTCCGGCAGCTCAGCCTCCATGGAGTCGATGCAGCCCTGGTACTGGTCATCAAAGGAGTTGGGGGCCATGTCCATCGCCACCTCCTTGATCTGGCTGTTCTTAATGCCGGCAGCCGATGCAGCAGTCCAGGTGCCGAGCAGCAGCACCCAGCCCAGGAGGACGTGCTCCATGTGCAGAAGGATGCAGGAGCCCAGCTGCCCACACAATGGTTCCCCCAGCACAGCCCAACCAGCCCCGGAGCTGCAGCCGGCTTCGTCCCCACTCTGCTAGGCATGAACCTGGGTGCCCTGCCTTGGGTGTCACGGTTCTTTATACACCGACCGCCCGTGACCTCTGAGAATTGCCGTTGCTGCTGAGTTTCTGCTGCATGCACAGCATGAGGAAGCGCCCTTCCAGCAGTCACCCTCACTTTCGATGCGTGTGAGTTCCCACACACAGCGTGAGTTGCCACATGCGGTCATCTCAGTTCCCCAGGTCTTCCTTTTCTCCTTCTTAGTAATGGGAGAGATGTTACAGCAGCATCAGCACAATCTGGAGGAGATCCAGACACCCAGCAGAGCTTCACCAAGAGAACATCCTGCCTGACCCATCCAGCAGCCTTCTGCTATAGAGGGACGGCATCAGTGGACAAAGGGATGCTGGTTGGTGTCAGCTACCTGGGCTTGTGCACAGTGGGTAATTAAGCAAGTCAAGGGGATAATGACCATTTGTACGGAGGATGATGGCTGATATATAAATATGGGGGGGCCTGGAGGTGGACCATGTCACGTCCCACAGGCTCACCATGGCAATCAGCACATGCTTGCAGTGATGGGGCAGCCACTGATGGGTGGTGAGCTCAACTTCTTTTCTGCTTTTTCCCAATTCTCTCCCCCATCCCCAAGGACGGGGCAGTGAGCAAAGGGGCTGAGCTGCTGCAGGGTAACACCACAACCCCGTGGCTGCACTGCCTGGTGCTGCAGGCCGCGGCATTGAGGTGTGGGGTCCTGGGCTGCCCTCCATCCGCAGAGCTGGGACAGAAGCACTCATGGCTTGGCTGGGGGCTTTCCTTCCTTCCTTTGTTCCCTGTGAGCAGCTGTCAGTGGTCCAATTGCTGCTTCCTGAAGTTTCACTGCCAGGGTGGGGACACTCCCTGTGCCTTTCGCTTTCAATTACGGGAAAGGGAGTGGGACAGCCTGAGCTGATAAAGGGAGGAGGGGAGAGTTAGGGAAGGCAGCGGGGTGATCCTGAGCACACTGGGCTGTGCCCCGTCCTGTGCCCCCGCGCTGTTGCTGAGCAGTGCTGCACAGAGCTGAGGATGTTTCAGACTTCAGCATCCACTGCTGTCTGACCGTTGGGGGAGTGGGAGCATAGGGAGCAGGGAGGAGACAAAACTGGGGCAGCAGACCTCAGCTGGCCAAAGGGACATCCCATAGCTTATGATACCATGAGGAAAAAGCTGGAAGAGCACGAGAAGGAGTCACTGTGCCTGCAGCCGGACGCCTGGCTCTGTTTCAGTGACTTTAATTCCTTCTCCAGGGCCTGAGAGTTTTGGTCAGACAGGAACAGCTCGACTGCAAACCCTGGGTGTTGACTAACCAGGAGGCCCTTGCTAAACGTGTGTCGCAGTGTCTGAACGTCCCAATACCCGTTGCTCTTGGTTTATTCTGTTGCTCTTGGTCTATTCTGTAGCAGCTGCTGGTATTTGAATCTCCCACAGTTCTGAATGATAAGGGGTGTGATGGCCCCACTCACAGCCACGTACTTTGGCCCAGGGATCGATGAGATTGTTTCAGAAATGAATGCCATTGCAAGCTTCAGCTCTTTCTAGGGATCCATGTCACCACTAGACTTGCATTTCAAGGCCCAGGATAGTGTCCTGCTTGGCGTTATGTGTAGACTAAAGCAAGGATGACTGTTTAAAGGGTATTTCCTGATGATGTGCACGCGGCCATTTGCAACAAGTCAGCAGTGACAGATATTCTGAGAGGTCCTAGATGTAATTATAAATAACCCATGGGATGCGGCCAGGGTTACTATAAAAAGGCAGAGCAGCTGCGTTCGTGTGTCACGGGGCGCACACAGTGTGGGGCTGAAGCTCAGGGGTGGTGGGGCTGTGCTGGGGGAATCAGTGTGTGTGCAGATGGGCACCTGGGTCCTTCTGCACATGGAGCACGTCCTCCTGGGCTGGGTGCTGCTGCTCGGCGCCTTGGCCAGCGTGTTGGCCACCAGCAGCAAGAGAGACCTGGGCCCAGTCAAGGAGGTGGCGATGGACATGGCCAACACCACCTTTGATGACCAGTACCAGGGCTGCAGGCGCATGATGGAGGATGAGCTGGAGGAGCTGAACCAGACTGAGTTCACCAACGAGGTCTATGCTGAGGGCTGGAGAAATGCTGCCATGGAGTGGCGAAATCGATGGGGTCGTGCCGACCGCCCACCAGCACTGAGACAGGATCAGGCCACAGCCATGCTGGCGTACACGATGGAGGGGAAACTGTACCACCAGTTCAACACAGCCACGAGGGAGGACGGCATCTCCCGGCAGCACTACCTGCGCTCCTTCCCCTTCAAGACGCTGCATTTCCTCCTGAGCAGAGCCCTGCAGACCCTGCGGGAATCCCAGCCCCAGCGATGCCACCACGTCTACCGCGGTGTCAAGGGCACCCGATTCACGGCACAGCAGGGCAGGGTGGTTCGCTTTGGCCAGTTCACCTCCTCCTCCCTGCGGAAGAAGGTCGCTGAATCTTTTGGCCAAGACACCTTCTTCTCTGTGGAGACCTGCTATGGTGTGCCCATCAAGGAATTCTCCACTTTCCCCGGTGAGGATGAAGTCCTCATCCCACCCTTTGAGCAATTCAGGGTCACCAACATCACCTACAATGAGGGCAGAACCTCCATCCAGCTCCGCTCCCAGGGGATGAAGAGCACCTACAACTGCGAGTTCATGAAGGGTAAGGGCTGCAGTGCTCCAGAACAGGGAGTTTGGGTGAATTGGGCACAGTTAGGACCAGGGATGTGGGGAGGCTGTGCAGGCTGTGGTCGTGGGGAGGTGGGGAGCTTGGCCAACGGGGAGCCCACGGGAAACTTGAGGCCAGGCCCCGCTGATGGCTGCAGCCCGGCAGCTCTGCGCTGGGGTTGCAGTGCAGTGGGAGCCTCTGTCTGTGCCGCGGCCCCGCAGCGCTCTCGGTCTCTTTGCAGAGAAAAGGTGCAAGGAGCGGCCGTGTGCTTTCAGTGCAGGTAAGAGGAGCCCCCGACCCTGCAGCCCCTGGCCCGGGCTGGGCACTGCTTGCAGCCCCCCACTGCTATTAACTGCCTGCCACCGTCCCCCCAGGCAGGAGCAGCCCCATGGAACCCCCACACCTCTGGATGCTCCTCCTGGCAGTCACAGCCCTGGCAGCCCTGGGGGAGCCCTGAGCTGCACACCGCACTGCTGCCATCCCTTGGATCCGAACGCCTCTCCGTGACATTCCCGTCAGCACTGCTGGCTCCACGTCCTGCTCGAGCTTCTCACCAAAGCTTGTGCCACTGCCGCGACGGCTGCTGAAGACTGAGCAGATCTTTGCTTGCGGGTCCCGCCGTGCTCACCTCCACGGTGAGGTCACCTCCAAGCACCAAGCTGTGCTGCACGACCAGACTGCCTTGCCCCCTCCCTGGAACGCAGCCCATGGGACCTGCACAGCAGGGTGTAGAGCAGCTCCCTACCCCTACTACTCACTACCCCCCCCCACTGCGGTCCCACTCCTCCTCTTCCCCTGCAGACCCCCATGGCTTTGCAGAGCTCTAAGTTCCTCCAGCTCCCCGTGCTCCCAAATATCCATAAGTTCCCCAACAGCGGAGATGTTCCCTCCATGAGAGCCCTGCTGGCAGCCTGCACCCTCCTCGAGTTTCAAGTTGCAGGTGCTGTTTTTGCACTGGGAGTGGAGATGGACAAAGGCTTTTCCCTTACTTTTTTTATGGTGACCTCCGTGGTCTCAAAGGGTGCAAAGAGGACTTCTCTGTCCTCATCAGGGTGGAAGGAGGAGTCTTTGATGGGGACAGCATGGCAGGGCTCCACGCAGAAGAAGGTGTCCAGGCCAAAGGGCTCATCGACCTTCTTCTGGAGGCTGGAGGAGGGGAACTGGACAATGTGGAGCACTGCTGTGCCATGAAGTGGGTGTTCCTGATGCTGGAGTAGATGTGGTGGCAGCGTTGGGCTGGGATTCCCACAAGGTCTGGCTCAGGAGGACGTGCGGTGTCTTGGAGAGGAAGGGAAACCCACATTGGCCCTTTTGGTGCTCGATGTGGGATCTGGAGGGCTGAGATAAGGGCAGAGCTGGCCAGAGCCTGTTCGAGCAGTCAGAAATCCTCATCCCACCCTCTGAGTACGTTCAGGTCACCAACTTCAGCTACGTCAAAAGCAGAGCCCTCATCCATCTCCGTTCCCAGGAGAAGAGCAGCACCTCCAACTGCGAGCTTGTGAAGGCTAAGGGCTGCTGGTGGGGTGGCCAACAGGGGCTGGGGCACAGCCCCGGGCAGCTCTGTGCTCCCTGCACTCTTCCAGCCACGGCTGGAGGGGATCAGGGGACAGATTGTGTGGCCCCATCCCCCTGGCAACATCATCGTGGAGTCATGGAAAGGTTTGGGTTGGAACGGACCCTAAAACCCATCCAATCCCCACCCCTGCCATGGGCTGGGTGCCCCCACCTGCTCAGGCTGCCCAGGATCCCATCCATGACCTTGGGCACCTCCAGGGATGGGGCACCCATGCCTTCCTTAAGCACCCTGCTCCAGGGCCTCACCACAGGGCCTCTGAGTGAAGATTTTCCCACTAACATCTATTCTATATCTCCATTTTATTATTATTATTTATACTGAACCTTTCCCATTGTCCTATCATACTCAGCCCACATGAAAGGGCAGAGTCCCTCTTGCTTCTAAGATCCCTTCCACTAATGGAAAGCTGCAGTGAGGTCTCATCATACAATCACTGAATATCCCAAGTTGGAAGGGACCCATCACCGTCATCGAGTCCAACTCCTGGCTCCACACAGGACTGCCCCAAAATCAGACCATATGACCGAGGGCATTACCCACACTCTTCTCAAGCTCCAGCAAACACAGCGCCATCACCACTGCCCCGCACCCCCCTCTCCATTGCAATCTCCTGTCTTCCTGTGAAGCTAGATGCACTAAGACTTTCTATGCACAGTAATAATGATCCCAGTGAAAAACAGCATTTGTGTCATGCCCTTAAGCTCCTGGAGGCAGCATGTGCCCCCATAGCGGCGTTTCTAATCTCTTTTGCACCCTCTATGAATTCAAACCAGTACAGAAAATGTGGATGAGTTTAACAACAACCAGCAGCACCGCACGCGGGTGTTGGGATGGGGACTTTCAGAGCAGAGGGCTGTCCCCATGGGGATGAGCACCAACAGTACATAAGATAAGACCTGGCTGTGTTCCCAAACATACAGCTCCATGAGCTCAGATAGAACCTGCTCCTATGGCCAGCTGAAAACCCCGCAGGAAAAAAATGTAGGAAATAATATTCCTTATCCCAAGGGGACTGATGCTCCTCTCCTCTCCTCTCCTCTCCTCTCCTCTCCTCTCCTCTCCTCTCCTCTCCTCTCCTCTCCTCTCCTCTCCTCTCCTCTCCTCTCCTCTCCTCTCCTCTCCTCTCCTCTCCTCTCCTCTCCTCTCCTCTCCTCTCCTCTCCTCTCCTCTCCTCTCCTCTCCTCTCCTCTCCTCTCCTCTCCTCTCCTCTCCTCTCCTCTCCTCTCCTCTCCTCTCCTCTCCTCTCCTCTCCTCTCTTCCCCTTCTTCTTTTTTCCTTTCCCTTCCCCTTTTACTTTCATTCTTTCTTCTTTTCTATCCCTTCCCCTTCCCCTGCCCCTTCCATTCCCATCCCCTTCCCTTTCCATCCCCTTTCCATCTCATTCCTCACCACCCTAGATGGTCATTTACACATCAATTTCTAACAACCTTTGAGCCACTGCGTGATGGGGTGACAGAGAAGCAGTGTTGGTTGGGGCTCAAAGCTCAAAGCTCGTTGCATGAGGCACCGTCACTGTGAACCTCCAACCTTTTGGTGGGGGCAGCCCAAACAGCACGGCACTGGCGTTGCGTTCAGTTCAGGCATCTGCTTGGCTGCCATACCTTCAACAACAAGGCCTCTATTGTTCTTTCTTATCTTTGATTGCCTGAGATTTACTGCGGACTCTGCATTGTGCCCCTCAGCTCACCCTTATGCAGGCACACCGTCTTCCACCTGGTAACTGCTTCATCAGTGTGCAAAGGCACTTCTCACAAAGAGAAGCTGCTCTCGTGATTCACCCGCTGTCGTTCCATGTTGGACGGCGGCACCAAAAGCGTCAGCAGCGGGAAGCAGCGCCTGCAGTTTCCATGAGATGCAATGAGGGCGCCTTGCTGCCCTCCTGTCCTTGTGGAGGGGCAGTGCAGAGCTCAGGGCTCTCCCGCAGCTGCCGGGCCCCGATCCATCCCAGCTCCCCATTCTGGAGCGCCGCGCTGCAGCCCGTACCCTTCATGAGCTCGCAGTTGTAGGAGCTGCTCTTAAATGACCATGGTCATGTAGGTCATGTAGGTCATGGTCATGGTCATGTAGGAGCATCTCTGGTGATGGAGGTGATGCCTTTGTTACAGGTGATGCTGGTGACCTTGAGCTGCTCGGCAGCTGGGATGAGAACTTTGTGCTCAGCAGGGAGGGGGTGAAGTTCTGGACGGGCGCACCATAGCAGGTCTGCACCGAGAAGAAGGTGCCCGAGCCGTGCTCTTTGGGGAGGTTCTTCTGGAGGGAGGAGGAAGGAAAATGTCCTGATCTCTGAAGTGGAGAGCTGTGGGTTTCAAGGGTGGGCAATTCGGTGGATAAGGAATTGGATGGATGGTCGTGGTCAGAGGGTGGTGGTCAATGGCTCTGAGTTCAGCTGGAGGCGAAGCTGAGCGGTGTCCCCCAGGGGTCCGTCCTGGGAACATCAACATCTCCATCAGTGACACCAACGATGGGATCGAGTGCAGCCTCAGCAGTTTGCTGATGACGCCCAGCTGAGCGGTGCGCTTGGCACAGCAGGAGTAAAGGATTGTCCCTCTGCTCCTTCATCATGAGGCCCCATCTGGAGCACTGCAGCCAGGTCTGGGTGTCCCGTCCCAGGAAAGACGTGGAGGTGTTGGAATGGGAGCAGAGGAGGTCACGGAGATGCTGAAAGGGCTGGAGCAGCTCTCCTGTGAGGAAAGGCTGAGGGGGCTGGGGGTGTTCAGCATGGAGAAGGAAAGGAAGGCTCCATGGACCCCTCAGTGCAGCACTGCAGGGCTAACCAGAATGTACAGCACTGCACTGAGGGCATCGTTCAAATGCCTCCTGAGCACTGCAGGCATGGAGCATCAACTGCCACCTACAAACCTGTCCCAGTGTGTGACCACCCCCGTGCTAACGATAATTCTTCCAATTATCAAGTGGCTCAGAAGAGAGCAGCAGCAAGCCTTCCACCCAATTAAACAGGAATTGGTTCACCCAACTGCCACTGATGTTATGTGGAGGAAGTGACTTGCAGTGATCACACTAGTGGGCTCAAGTTGGAATCCCTCGTTGTGCAGGGATCTTGGAAATGATCATGGACTGGGTGACGGCAGAGATTTTGGAACATCAACAGAGGAGGAGGTGATGGGTGCCTGTGGCTGGGCTCGGGATCGAGGGGTGGACTTGGCTGTGGATGCTATTGCACAGGTTATCCATGAAAGTGAAACACACAGGCTAATTAAGCAAGTCAAGGGGATAATGACTGTTTGTCTGGAGGATGATGGCTGACATATAGATATGGGGGGATTTGGAGGTGGACCATGTCACGTCCCACAGGCTCACCATGGCAATCAGCACATGCTTGCAGTGATGGGGCAGCCACTGATGGGTGGTGAGCTCAACTTCTTTTCTGCTTTTTCCCAATTCTCTTCCCCATCCCCAAGGACGGAGCAGTGAGCAAAGGGGCTGAGCTGCTGCAGGGTAACACCACAACCCCGTGGCTGCACTGCCTGGCGCTGCAGGCCCCGGCATTGAGGTGTGGGGTCCTGGGCTGCCCTCCATCCGCAGAGCTGGGACGGGAGCACTCAGGGCTTGGCTGGGGGCTTTCCTTCCTTCCTTCCGTGGTCCCCCACAAGCAGAGGTCAATGGTCCAATTGCTGCTCCCTTGGTGTCTCTGCCAGCATGGGAACACTCCCTGTGCCTTTCACTTCTGCTTACGGGAAAGGGAGTGGGAAAGGGAGGGGGACAGGATAAAGGTGGTGTTGAAGGGAGGAGAAGAGAGTGAAGCAGGCAGAGGAGGCAGCGGGGTGATCCTGAGCACACTGAGCTGTGCCCACCTGCTGTGCCCCTGCACCGTTGCTGAGCAGTGCTGCACAGAGCTGGGCTCCTGCATCCTTCTGCACATGGAGCACACTGTCCTGGGCTGGGTGCTGCTGCTCGGCACCTGGACTGCTGCATCGGCTGCCAGCATTAAGAACAGCCAGATCAAGGAGGTGGCGATGGACATGGCCCCCAACTCCTTTGATGACCAGTACCAGGGCTGCATCGACTCCATGGAGGCTGAGCTGCCGGAGCTGAACCGCACCGAGTTCAACAACAGAACCTATGCTGAGGGCTGGCGTTCTGCCACCGAGCTGTGGCAGAGCCGATCGGGTGATGCCACCAGCCCAGTGGTGTTGGGACGGGATCAGGCCATAGCCGTGCTGGCGTACACGATGGAGGGGGATCTGTACCGCGTCTTCAACAACGCCACGCTCACGGCTGGGAGCTCCCGGCAGCACTACCTGAGCTCCTACCCCTTCAAGACGCTGCATTTCCTCCTGAGCAGAGCCCTGCAGACCCTGCGGGAATCCCAGACCCAGCAATGCTACAACGTCTACCGCGGTGTCAGGGGCACCCGATTCACGGCACAGCTAGGCCAGGTGGTTCGCTTTGGCGTGTTCACCTCCACCTCCTTCAGCGAGGGAGTCGCTGAAAGTTTTGGCCAGGACACGTTCTTCTGGGTGGAGACCTGCTATGGTGTGCCCATCAAGGACCTCTCCGCGTTCCCCAGTGAGGACGAAGTCCTCATCCCACCTGCCGAGCAGTTTGAGGTCACCAGCATCATCTACATGACGGAAGGAAACTTCATCCAGCTCCAATCCCGGGGGATGAAGAGCACCTACAACTGCGAGTTCGTGAAGGGTAAGGGCTGCAGCGCTCCAGAACAGGGAGCTTGGGTGGATCTGGGAAGTGAGGACCGGGGGTGTGGGGAGGCTGTGCAGGCTGTGGTTGTGGGGAGGTGGGGAGCTTGGCCAATGGGGAGCCCACGGGGAACTTGAGGCCAGGCCCCGCTGATGGCTGCAGCCCGGCAGCTCTGCGCTGGGGTTGCAGTGCAGTGGGAGCCTCTGTCTGTGCCGTGGCCCTCCCAGCCCGGCTCACGTGGCTCGCCGTGTGCTTTCAGTGCAGGTAAGAGGAGCCCCCGGCCCCACAGCCCCTGGCCCAGGCTGGGCGCCTCTTGCAGCTCCACGGCCATTAATGCCCATCCCCATCCTCCCCAGGCAGGAGCAGCCCCATGGAATCCCCACACCTCTGGGTGCTCCTCCTGGCAGCCGCAGCCCTGGCAGCTGTGGGAGAGTCCTGACCTCTACACCATCCCTCCACATGGACAGGAGGGCAGCAACGTGCCAACACATCTCATGGAAACTGCAGATGCTGCTTTCCTGCTCCTGACGATTTTGGTGCCGCTGTTGGATGTGGAAAAGCAGCAGAGAATGATCCAGAGCTCTGACAGAAAAATAAAAGCATTGTTTTTATCGCTCGTATTCACTGCATCTCCCAGCCCTGCTCACGCGGCTCACCAGGCACTTGCTTTAATGAAGCCCCTCTGCCCCACAGACAGCTGAGAGGGGGGCACCAGGAGCCCCACACACAGCATCCAGTGGGGCAGCCATCGCCCCATGCTGTTGGGCTCATCACAAGTTCTGTTCACTGTCAGCCCATTTGTCCACCCTCTTTACTGGGTGATGTAAGGAAGGAAACCGTATAACCCACGTTGATGCTGATCGCTGTTTGGGTGGGTAGAAGTACTTGGAATGGTTATAAAATCATAAAATCATAGAATCATAAAATCATAGAATCATAGAATCACAGAACGGCCTGGGTTGCAAAGGAGCACAGCGCTCATCCAGCTCCAACCCCTGCTGCGTGCAGGTCACCAACCAGCAGCCCAGGCTGCCCAGAGCCACATCCAGCCTGGCCTTGAATGCCTGCAGGGATGGGGCATCCACAGCCTCCTTGGGCAACCTGTGCCAGTGCCTCACCACCCTCTGGCTCCAAAACTTCCTCCTCATATCCAACCCAAACCTCCCCTGTCTCACTTTAAAGCCATTCCCCTTGTCCCGTCACCACCCACCCTCACACACAGCCGTTCCCCTCCTGTTTGTCCGCTCCCTTCAAGTACTGGAAGGCCACCATGAGGTCTCCCTGCAGCCTTTTCTTCTCCAAGCTCAACAATCCCACTTCCCTCAACCTTTCCTCACAGCAGAGCTGCTCCAGCCCTCTGCTCATCTCAGTGCCGCCTCTGGACCCGCTCCAAGAGCTCCACGTCCTTCCTGTGCTGGAGCCCCACAAGAGCAGACGGGGCCTCACAAGAGAGCAATAGAGGGGGACGATCACCTCCCTCTCCTGCTGGCCGCCCCTTTTTAATGCAGCCCAGAACACATTGGCTGCATTCCGGCTGCAGCCCGATGGCTGCGTCCAGCCAGCCAGTTCCTAATCCATCCAACAGTCCATCCCTCAAATCCACACCTCTCCAATGTAGAGAGGACGCGGTGAGGGACCATGGCAGAGGCCTTGCAGAACTCCAGGCAGATGACATCCTTCTCCCTTCCCCCGTCCACCAAAGCCGTCACTCCATCTCAAGGCCACCGCATCGGTCAGGCACCATCTGCCCTTGCTGCAGCCCTGCTGGCTGTCTCAAATCGCGCTTTGTCTCAGATGTGCCTTAACACAGCTCCTAGAGGATCTGCTCCACCATCTTCCCAGGCACAGAGGTGAGGCTCGCCGGCCTGTCGTTCGCCAGGTCTTCCTTTCTGCCTTTCTTAGAAGTGAGAGAAACGTTTCCCTTTTTCCAGTCATTGCACAGCCAATGAAGATCGATGATAGTGGTAGAGTTGTTACCCAAATTGCCCAAGGCGTACAGAAAATAGCCCATGTTCCCATCCAAACCACAAAACATCCAGACTTGACCTCTTTTCCTGGCTCCCAGGTGGCCCATGGGCGAAACGTGTCCCGTTTGATCCGTTTCGTGCTGAGGCAATGCTGATGTTTGTTCCGTGCGTGGTTCCGTGCTTTATTCAACCTGCACAGCGTGCTGCTCTTTGTAACCACTGCAACCGAGGACAAGTGGGGCAGGTCAGGGCAACACTTCTGAGCAAGCCCAAGAAATCCACGGTGGAACTGTGCAACATTTATGCCCCCAAACCCCTAGCCCTCATTCCCTTTGCTTACATTTCTCTCTCCTCTCCTCTCCTCTCCTCTCCTCTCCTCTCCTCTCCTCTCCTCTCCTCTCCTCTCCTCTCCTCTCCTCTCCTCTCCTCTCCTCTCCTCTCCTCTCCTCTCCTCTCCTCTCCTCTCCTCTCCTCTCCTCTCCTCTCCTCTCCTCTCCTCTCCTCTCCTCTCCTCTCCTCTCTCTTCCCTTCTCTTTCCCCTTCTCCTTTTTTCCTTTCCCTTCTTCTTTTCCTTTCATTTTTTCTCCCCTCCCCTTCCTTCCCCTTCCCCTTCCCCTTCCCTTCCCTTCCCTTCCCTTCCCTTCCCTTCCCTTCCCTTCCCTTCCCTTCCCTTCCCTTCCCTTCCCTTCCCTTCCCTTCCCTTCCCTTCCCTTCCCTTCCCTTCCCTTCCCTTCCCTTCCCTTCCCTTCCCTTCCCTTCCCTTCCCTTCCCTTCCCTTCCCTTCCCTTCCCATTCCCTTCCCATTCCCTTCCCTCCCATTCCATTCCATTCCATTCCATTCCATTCCATTCCATTCCATTCCATTCCATTCCATTCCATTCCTCACCACCCTAGATGGTCACTTATTCATCAATTTCAAACAACCTTTGAGCCACTGCGTGATGGGGTGACAGAGAAGCAGTGTTGGTTGGGACTCAAATCTGGCTGCATGAGACACTTTCGATGACAAGACTTACTGACAGCTGGGAATTATCTGGGGCTGAGCGGGGGCTGCCGCCATGTCACAGTGCTGCTGCTTATGGCTGTGAAGATCAGCAGAGGCGGACAAGCAGCTTTGTCTTGGGTGGACTGGAGGAGCCAACCTCACACACCAAGAACAGCAGTGACTGCATATAAAGGCTGAAGTACACACAGCATCCCAGGAAAACGGGCCGGAGCTGTGAGAAGCAATGCACATACTGTGCCAGCCTCCTGAGCATGAGTGCTGTAAATGGGGTTGGGGTCTCTGGTGGTCGTTGGATGAAGGCTTGCAGTCGCCGTCACTGTGAACCTCCAACCTTTTGGTGGGGGCAGCCCAAACAACACGGCACTGGCGTTGGTTCTTGGCGCT
The DNA here is from genome assembly GCF_951394365.1 of Tetrao urogallus. Taxonomy (NCBI): domain Eukaryota; kingdom Metazoa; phylum Chordata; class Aves; order Galliformes; family Phasianidae; genus Tetrao; species Tetrao urogallus. Next base: position 2,236,642 of record NC_136813.1, on the reverse strand, counting down.
CAGGCACCTGCTTTGCTGGCATACCTTCAACAGCAGGGCATCTATTGCTCTTTCTTTGGCTGTGTTCCTCCTGGGAGCCGCAGTCCTGGTGGACATGAGAGAGCAATCTACACCTCCCCACTGCTCCCCTGCACGTGGACAGCAGGGCAGCGACGTGCCAACGCATCTCATGGAAACTGCAGATGCTGCTTTCCTGCTCCTGATGCTTTCGGTGCCGCTGTTGGATGTGGAACAGCAGCAGGGAACGGTCCAAGGCTCTTCCCAAATAATGAAAGCATTGCTTTTATTGCATTTATTTACCAGCCCTGCGCACGCAGCTCACCAGGCAGTCACTTTAATGAAGCCCCCCTGCCCCACCAGGAGCCCCACACACAGCATCCAATGGAGCAGCCCTCGGCCCCACACTGTTGGGCTCACACCCGTCACGAGCTCTGCTCGGTCTCAGCCCGTTTCCCCACCCTCGTCGCTGGGGGGAGCCCATTTCAGCTCCCTCACGTCCACGCCGAATGGGCTGAGCAGCACGCAGGTGAAGTTGGTCCTCAGATCCTGGAAGCTGAAAGAGTTGAAATGCAGATCCCGACGGAGGATCACCAGCGAACCGCGCTCTTCCTCTCTGCGGGACGAAGGCTTCCGTCAGCCCCGCGTCCCTCCCCTCGTTCGGGGTGGTGATGGAGGAGGGGGGGACGGGGAGGGTGGGCTTGCGTTGGGGTTGAGCTGCTCACCGCACCGCCCCTTCGCGCACGTTGGGCTGCAGCTGCTCCACGAACGAGCCGTTTGCCAACCAGTAAAGCAGCGTCAGCTCCGGGTGAGCGCTCTCAGCCTCGCAGGAGACGCTCACGTTGCTGCCTGGATGGGGTTGAAGGGGAGATGGGCTCACACCTTGGGGGGGGGGGGAAGGAAGGCGGGGGACAGCCGCAAAACGTCCCCACTTCACCCATCGCACCCCCACGGGGATCCCCGCATCCCGTTCGCTCCCCTCCGGCTCTCGGCCGTAGCGGGGTGCTGTTGATATCATTCCCTTTTCTCCCCCCCCCATCTCCACCAAGGGTGGGGGGAGGCTCAGATCAGCCCCTCCGCAGTCACTCACCCATCTGGGGGGGCTGCGCCGGGATCCTCAGCCGGGTGATGCGGGGGGGCTGCGGGGCCATGGCTGCTGCGGGACGGGGTGGGGTGAGGGGTTGGGGGGGGGGGGGGGGGGGCCGGGAGCCGCCTCCAGACCCTACAACCCCCCCCCCTTTCCCCCTTCCTCCAATCCATAACGCCCTCCCCTTACCTGCGCTGCAGGAGGCGAAGGCGCAGCAGAGCAGGGGCAGCACCAGGCGGCTGGAGGGCACTGCGGGTACAAACGGAGCTGAGCTCCGGGCTGCAGCCCCCCCGAACGCCCCCCATAGCCCAAATCCCATCCCCGGAACGCCGTGCCCGTACCGTCGGGGTGGGAGCACGGAGCCATCGTGCGGCAGCGCTCGGGACGGCGCCGTTTTATGGGCAGGGAGCGGTGAGTCACCGGCTTTGCCCTTCCTTCTCCTTTTCCCGTAAAGCGGGGACCTCCCCAAAGTCGTGACAAAGCCGGGAGCAGCGTCGATCGCCAGGGATGACAGCGAGGGGAACCCCCGCTCCTTTTCCTCTTCCATCCCTCGGCCCGACGAAGCGTTAATTAACGGAGAGGCCCCTGGCAGCCCGCTGCTTTTCGAAGACGTTTTATTACCGATTGATTTTCTGATGGCACCGCAGCCGCCATCCCATCGGTTTCGCCCCTAAAATGGGAACGATGGGGGGCAGGTGGGCCATCACGGCATCCGTGTGACTCGGCCACGCGGCTCAGAGTCACCGGAACGCCACCACGTCGCCGACCACGAAACCCGGGGCTTCCACGCACCGGGGGAAGCAGAGCAGAGCTTCTCAGCCCCACGCCTCCGTCCTTCCATCCGCTGCTAAAGAGCAACCGATGTGCGGAGGTTCCCGTGGGTGCCCCCACGGCTCCGTGTACCGCAGATCCCGCCGGCCGAGGGCAGCACACTCCCGGCACGGGGACACGTAGAAAAGACGGTGTACAAAAAGCAGCGGGCTCGGAATCGGCTCCTTCCTCCCCCCCCCCCCCGCCTCGCATCAAAGCGGGGGTTTTAGGTTAAGCGTTTTAGGGCAGCCGTGTGTCTTTCCTCGGTGGGTTCTGCCTTTTTCCAAGCACAGAATAACCTGGAGATGAGCCCCAGTCCTTCGAAAGCTGCAGGATTGGGAGATCCAGCCCCGAGCGCAGCGCTGCGCAGCCGCCGGGACGATCCGTTCTCATCGGCGGCCACAGCAAGTTTCCTTTTTTTGTGTGTGTGTGTGTGTGTGTCGTTTTTAAATACTCTCATTAAAAGAATCGTTTCGTTTAAAAACCGGTCCGGATCCCCCGACGGGAGGAGGGCTGAGTCCGCGCTGCTTCGTTCCTTCCCCCCCCCCCCCAGGGGTGGCCGAACCCCCCCTTGTGGGGATGGACGGATGCGGCCGGCGCCGTGCTGTTGCCCGTGGTGGGGATGGGGAGCTGCCAGCCCTTATTCCAGGCCCAGGATGTAGTTGATGCCCTGCACCAGGCCGATGATAACGGGCTGCCAGGCCACCAGGTAGCGCAGCCAGTCCAGCAGCTGCCCGTACATGACGTGAGGTCGCTCCCAGCTGCGTGGAAACGAGTGAAGGAAGCACGAAAGCGATCTGAAGTTGGTGGGTTTCATCTAAGCTCTGGGTCAGCAGGTAAGGGGAAGCTGCCCAGCAACACAACACGGATCTATTTCTCCTCCCTGGAAGCACTGAAGGCCGGGCTGGATGGGGCTGTGAGCAGCCTGGGCTATGGGAGGTGTCCCTGCCTACAGCAGGGGGTTGGGACTGGGTGAGCTTCAAGGTCCCTTCCAACCCAAACCATTCTATCATTCCATTTTGCACACGAAGCCACTCAGCTGTGTGGCCTGATGGCCTGACCTCAGCACTATCTGACATCAACACACAGCAGGGGCAGAAGTGGATGGCTGGTACAGCCCCTTCCAACCCAACCCATTTCAGAACTCGAGGGTTCTGTGCTTCTTGGCTCCTACGGCTGCTCCACAGCTCCAGGATCAGAGCGTGCAGGGCTGGGAGCTGAGCCCACGCTGTCAGCCCAGCTGCTGCTGCTGCTGCTGCACAGAGAAAGGATACGGGTTGCTGAACATCCTCTTGAGGTCCACCTTCTCTTTGCAGTATGGACACGTCTGCTTCTTCCCCACGATGCACCAGCCACGGATGCAGAACTCGTGGAAGCTGGAGAGCAGCGTTAAGGGGAACCTCCTGGGAGGAACTGACCCCGCACGCAGGGCATGGAAAGTTGCCCAAGCTGAGTGAGGACAAAACCTTTCCTAGAAGGCTCAGAGCCTTCCAGGCACAGAGCAAGGGGTTGAAGCTGCAGGAAGGGCTGCGAGATCCCGCTGAGCAGCCAGGGGAGGGCAGGAGCCAGCAGTGGGGCACGGGGAAACCCATGTGGGGGAAGGTCTGCGAGGCCAGACAGCGCCTCTGCAAATCACGCGTGCATCACAAGCCCCAACTCTGCCAGCTCACCAGTTCCTTTAATACTTCTCCTGTGAGCCTGTCGCCGAGTGCCGTCAGAGGGATTTGCCCAACGCAAACAAAACCCCGAGAAGTCACAGGGCTGTGTGACACAGACATCACCAGAACCACGCGGTCTGGGGAAGGCAAAGCTGGCTCCTCACCCACAAAGCAGCTGACACGAACCCACTCGAGCAGCCCCACACCTCTGCCCCACCTCCTCCAGCAGCCACAAGCTCAGCCCCAAGGCTGTAAGCACTCCCAAGCCAGCCTGCAGCGCTCCTGGAGCAGCTGGGAAAGCACCTGGCTGCAAACAGCGTGACAGCGCATTCCCATCTCCACCCCTTGAGTCAGAGCCAGCAGGAGAAAAAGAAAAAACAAGAAACCCAACTCATCAGCAGAGCTGAACAAAGCCAAAGCCACTTCCACTTTCGGAACTGACAGCACAGCTGCAGGTGGTGGAAAGCCCACGCGGGGCAGAGATGTCGTCCGTTTCCATTTGCAACATCAGCAGAGCAGCTCAGGACGCCACATTTTTTAATGGGAAAAGCTGCAGGGCTCCTAGAAGGCTGTGGAGGAGAAGGATACACGTGGTTGCAGGAGAGCCTGTAAGTGTTCTCGATGATCCCTTCCTCGTTGACATCCACGAAGATCTGCTGGCCGCAGACGGCGCAGACGCTGTCGGAGAGGTGCTTGGTGGGCATCCCTGAAGCGCTGTAGAACTGAGCAAAGCACACAGCGAAGCGTCAGGGAGGGCTGGGGCAGCGCTTGAGCTTTTGGGGCTGAAAAACCTTTTGACAGAACCGCCTGGGAAAGGACTACAGCAGTTTTCCTGTCTGCCTGGAGCTGGGGAGCTCAGCGCTGAGTGCGGTGCTCCAGATTTGGCCTCCTCGAGGCAGAGCAGAGGGGAGGAGAATCATTCTCACCTCGTTGGCCACGTTCTGTGCCATGCACACCATTGGCTTTCTTGGCCACAAGGACAAACTGTTGCCTCACGGTCAGCCTGCGGTCAACCGCTGGCCAACCAGGACAGCATTGGCTTTCTTGGCTACCAGGAGACATTGCTGAATCGTAGTCAACCGTTGGCCAACCGGGACAGCGTTGGCCTTCTTGGCCACTAGGAAACACTGCTGCCTCATGATCAGCCTGTGGTCAACTGCTGGCCAACTTTTGGTCAATCAGGACATTGTTGGCTTTCTTGGCTACCAGGATTGCTGTATCATGGCCAACCATTGGCCAACCAGGACATCATTGGCCTTCTTGGCCTCTAGGATAAATACTGCTGCCTCCTGGTCAGCCTGTGGTCAACTGCTGGCCAACCTTTGGTCAGTCAGGACATCGTTGGCCTTCTTGGCCACCAGGACTCGCTGCTGCCCCACGGTCAGCCTGTGCTCAACTGTTGGCCAACCAAGACTCCATTGGTCACCTTGGCCTTCAGGTCATACTGCTGCCTCATGGTCAATCGTTGGCAAACCCTTGGCCAACCAGGACACCACTGGCCTTCTTGGCCATCAGGACCCCTGGGCCCTTCTCCACAGGATTGAGTCCTACAGACAGACAGAACGTCCAGCAAGCAAAGCAGTGAGCCTGAAGAGCAGGAGGGGAAGGATGCAGAGCTCTCAGAGCCCTAAAGGACTCTTGCAAAGGAGGAATGTGATTCACCCCACAGGTGCCCTCGTTCAGTTTTTTGCTTTGTGTTGTATTTTAGGCCACCACTGCAGGAACACAGGCCCTGTCTGCACCACAAGCTGCAGAGGGCACAAGCCACAGGGAATTGTGGCTACAGATAAAGAATTGATGCACCTAGGACACGGCCCCAGAAATGACCACATTTCAGCACCAGAGATTTTAAAGGCTCAGGTGGATTTCGATACACCTTCCCATTTTGGGGAGGGAAAAGTTCCTGCTGCAAGCAGCTCGATCCCAGAACCTGTTATCGGGGTGGCCCTCACTCACCCCAATGGTGGAGGCCATGTAGTCTGCACACATCTCTGCAAAGTCCCGTTCCAGGACCCCATAGTAAAGACCATAGAAGAGGAGAGAGATGCCAAAGTCCATCGCGTCTTCTGGTTTGATTCTACAACACACGACACCAAGAGCTTTGCTGCAGGGTTAGGGTTAGGCACATCCTCTCCAAAGAAGCCCTCACTTTACAGTTCCAAGTCCCTGCTGGCTGCTGCCAGGTCTGTTCATTAGTCAAGAAGAAATTAATCTCTCTGAAATGAAAGCTGGCTTGGGATAAGGCCCGTTGCTACCGCCAGACCTGAGCTGCAGGTTTATTGGAGAAGCAAAGAACACCTCACTACTGCCCCCAGGCTGGAGAGGCACGGAGCAGGAGGGAGCTGCCAGCAGCTGGAAGCACAGCTCCCCATCAGCATCTCACTATGACCCCATCAGTGGGGAAAGGACACCCCAGAAGTCTCTCTTTGGCCTCCTGCCCCATTCAGCAGTTGGCTTTGACCCCATTCCCCGTGGTTTGCCACATCCCCCAGCACTCACACCCAAAAGATTCGCTCACCTGAACAATAAGTTCAGACCAAACAGGGTGAACATCACAGCCATGTACCCCACGATTCCAGTGGCGTAGCTCATCTTGTATATTAGCAGAAACCACTTATAAACCAGCCTGCAAGAATTCAAAACAAGCTGCTGACCATTTCCCCCCCCCAAAACGAACAGAACCGTTTTAATTTCCAAGTTAGGGATTTCAACAAAATGTGGCATCACAGGTCGGGAATTGAATTCAAGCTACAGATCTGCCTCTGCCACGGCAGCTCCCAGTCCTTGGATTCCCAAAGCAGAAACTTCAGACTACGATTTGGGGTAGTGAAACCTGAAAGGACTCCTTGCAGTGCTCACCCCGGGGCTGAGCTTTCCCCCACGGCTGCGTCCACTCACCTGGGCGTCGTCTGCACCAGGGGTTTCCGAGTGGCCCTGAAGGTGACAAAAGCTGTGACTGCTGAGAAGAGCAGCCAGACGACCAGGAACCGCCACCAGTAGAGTTTTATCGTGAAATACAGAGGCACCACCCACATCTGGAAGAGGGTGACCATCTGCAGGAACAGAGGAGAGGCACGTCAGGGTGACTGAGAGCACTTGGGGCTCTTATGGAGGACAACAGGAGGACAGGCTGGGTTTATGTTTCACACAGGGCTCCAGGCACCGCTTGGAAACGCGGTAAGGAAGCCACGAGGTTTGCTTCCCTGCTCCAGGCACAGCCCTGATGCCTTTCTGCATCTCCTCGAAAGCAGCACGTGAAATCAGCCCCATCTCTGGCCCTGCTGCTAAAGCACCACATCAAAGCCCTGGCTGACACTTACGTTATAGGAGCGAGGGTGCCTCTGCTTCCACTGAACCAGCAGGAGCTGCGCCACCACCAGCGTGGCGATGAGGATGAGGACCATTTCGGCGTGCATGGCCTCGTGGCCACGGTGCTTGGCGTGCATCAGTGCGTGTTCCACCCTGCAGCAAGAGGGAGGAGGCAGATAAAGAGCAGGAGGGCACAGGGCAGGCGAAGGGCACGGCATTGCTGGAAAAAGGGAGAAGGGCAGCTCTGCAAGTCGCTCCGTGGATCTTAAAGATCAGCCAGCCCACCCCAGCTGCAGCCTAGGCAACCCCAGCTCCGTGCAACCCGCGACAAGTGATGGCCACAGAGCGGTTCTCTGCTGACACCTGTGGTTTCCTGCATGCAGCGCTGCCTGGCCGCAAGCCAGGGCGGAATGAGGGCGTGCAACAGCCTGAATCCACGGTCTTAAAGCCAAAAAGATGGGTCTGGTTAGGGAAGAAATCCCAATCCAACAGGCAAGGCCAATTCTCTGATCTCCAGGAACCGTCAAGAAGTTGATAATGAGAGCAGATGAGCCCCAGCGGGCTTCTCAGCAAGCGTCTGCCCGAAGTTGGCTCGGCCAAGAGAGAAGGTGGGATAAGCAGCGAGCACTCTGAAGGTCAAACATTAGCACTGCCTTCTAAAAGAGGCCCCCTGCTCCCCTCCAGCAAAAAGCACCACGTGGGTGAAGGCTGAAGGCTTCCTCTGCGCTCTCAGCTCTGCCCCCAGCACAAACTCACCTCCATCTCTCTTCTGGGGACAGGTGTGAAAGGTCGACCTAAGGAGACAAAAAATACAACAGCAACGTTGGAGCAGCGATGGCAATCTCGAGGGTTGGCTGCTTTGCTGTCCTTATGTCCCCGAACACACGAGCACGCTGCAGGAGCTGCACACAGCTCACAGAAACTCAATCCCTGCAGGTAGCAGCAAATGGCAAAGCTTCTGCCTGAGACCTCAGGGACGCTTCTGAAATACGAGGAGGAAACTTCTGAGCCCGGGACTTGGAAAGGGGGAAGGGGGAACCTCTGGCTCTGCCTTCCACCTTCCTCACAGGGCTTTTTCAACCTCTGCCTTAAAACCAAAGCACCAGGTCACCTCCCTGCACAGCTTTCTCAGCGCTCAGACGGCTGTGAGAAGTCACGGCAAGGACTCCGCTATCAGGCTCCAGCACCACACCTACACAAGGGCACAGCTCCAACCTTCGTCCCCAGGGCTACAGCACACAGCTCCGGGCTCAGGTGCCACGCTTCCCTTCTGCTCCTTAATTGTCCTAATTGTCCCCAGGCAGGAAAAGGCACAGCCCACAGCAAGATGCCAGCAGCAGCACCTCATCCCCAAGCAACAGCCACGGGAGATGCGGTCTCTGCAGGTGAAAGATGCAGATCTGTGAGATGCCAGGGCTCTCCTCTGAGCTTCCTGACCTGCTGAAAGAGTCACTGCTCTGCCTCTAACAAGCTGTGCAGCCTGCTGTCAGCACAGCAATCACTCTCATGTTGTGGATGCCCCATCCCTGCAGGCATTCAAGGCCAGGCTGGACGTGGCTCTGGGCAGCCTGGGCTGCTGGTTGGTGATCCTGCACACAGCAGGGGGTTGGAGCTGGATGAGCGCTGTGCTCCTTTGCAACCCAGGCCATTCTGTGATTCTGTGAGAAGGAAACAGATGGAAACAAAATGCTCAACTTGAGTTGGATCTGATGATCCTCGTGGGTCTCTTCCAATTTGGGATACTATAGGATTCTAACTCCCTGCAAGCCAGAGGTTCTTTGAAATCACAGCCTCTTACAGGTGTGTGTGGGCTCCTGACAAGCCCCAATCCTGGCAAATCTTCACCCCAAACTGACCCAGCACTCCCAAGGCTCCAACCCAACTTTCCAGTTCAGGATAAAAACACCAGCACCTGGCCAACGCTACAACCCTGTGCTGCATGCAGCTGCTGGGACGGCGTGGGGAATGCACCCTGGATATAGAGCTCTGCCCCCATCCTCTTCCCACACACAGCACTGTGGGCTCGGAAGGAAACTCCTTTGCTATTCCCCAAAGCCACCACAGACCCGATGCTCAGCTCAGGGAACCACTTTCCCTCTGGGGAAGGGCCACAACTGGTGCTCCACAACGCAGCAGCAGCACCAAAGAGCTCCAAGGCTGCAGGACGGGGCGAGCATCCAACTCTGCTCGGTGCAGGACAGGAATCTCCTTCCTGAGGACCACAGCTCAGGGAAAGCAGCTGTGTGGAGAAGGACCTGGGGGCCAACAGGGTGACCACAAAGCAGCAGCGTGTCCCCATGGCCAAGAGGGACAGCGACGTCCTGGTCGGCCAAGGGTTGGTCAAGTTGACCACAGGCTGACCAGTGAGGCAGCAGTTTGTCATGGTGGCCAAGAAGGCCAATGGTTCCCTGGAGGGCAGTGCACAGAGCTTGGCCAGCAGAGCAAGGAGGTTCTCCTCCTTTCTATTCTGCCCTGGAGGGGCAGGGGGCCGCACCTGGAGTGCTGCACCCAGTGCTGGGCTCCCCAGCTCCAGGCAGACAGGGAACTGCTGGGGAGTGCCCAGTAAGGGTGAGGAGATGCTGGAGGCCTGGAGCAGCTCCTGATGGGGACAAGCTGAGCGCCCCAGGGTTGAGCACCTGGGGGAGAGAAAGATGAGACGGGATCTGATGGATGCTGGTCAGTATCTAAATGGCAGGAGTCAGAAGGATGGAGCTGGCTCTGCTCAGCAGCACTCAGCGTCTTCTGCCTTTGCACTAAACCATATTTCTCAGTGCCACGTTCAACATGGCTCATAAAAACTTCCAGGGACAGAGCTGCCCCCATTGCCCTGGGCAGCCTCTTGCAACGCCTGGCCGCTCTTAGGAAGAAGAAGTTATCCAAAATGCCCACCTTGACTCTCCATGGCACAAACTGAGGCCCTCCCCTCTCACCCTGTTGATCTGCTCAGCACACGGAGAATCCCCAGAGCCCAGCGCAAACCCCAGAGCCCAGCGCAAACCCCAGAGCCCAGCGCAGCCCCAATATCTGAGACCCTTGACTCCAAGCCCCAATTTTCTGGGGAAACCCACAGCTCCCCCCCTCCCACAGCACCTCTACCCCATCAGCGCCCGTGGCACCGAGCGCACAGGAGGGCACTGCCTTCCTCTCACAGCTCTCTGAAGGCTCCTTCGCTCTGTAGCTTCGAACCTCGGCCCCAAGGTAACCGCGGGACCCCCGCAGACCCCCTGAGGGCCACCCCACAGCGGCCGTTCCTCAGCGTCCCCCTCAGTCCTGCCACCCCACGGGCCCCCATAGGCTCCATGACCCTCCCAGATCCTTCCAGCCCTTCCTGAGCCCCCACCTCCTCCGCCTCGCGCTCTCCTGGGCCGCCAACCTCCACCTCCAGCACGGCCGCCATCTTGCTGCCCCCCCCCCCACCTCCCGCCAGCTCCTTCCGCCGCCTTCGTCCAATCACCGCCCACCTCGCCGGGCTTCCTTCCAATCGCTGCGCTCGGCGCTCGGCCGGAGACCAATCAGCAGCGAGAAGGGGCGGAACGGCTGTCAGAAGCGCTGCTTCGCGCTGTCAGAATCGGGGACCGTCGCTCATTTCCGCTCCCGGTGAGAGGCGCACGGCCGTGCTGGCAGCGCGATGCTCTCACGTTTCTCCGTAGGGAACGCACACGGCGGACGGTCCCTTCCCCGAGAGGTGGTGCTGCGGCGCTGCCGAAGGACTCCATATCCCATCGTGCACCGCGGCAGGGTATGCGGGGAGGGCTTGAGTGTGGGCGGAAACCGGAACCGGAAGCTGGCCTTCGTGTCCAATGGGAGGGCCCGAGCGGAAACAGGAAGCGGGAAGAGGACGGAGTCTTTGGGGATGTCTGGGACGGGGCCGGAACCGGAAGTGAGTCGCGAGGTCAGAGGTTAAAGGTCAGGAGCCGTGTAGTTTAGGCGGGAGATTCAGGTGGGAGTTGTGCGGAGGGGCCTGGAGGGGTTTTGGGGCGAAGGGGCTGTGGTGTGGGGCTGGGGGTGTGCAGGATATAGGATGCGCGGCTGTGGGGCGCTGGGGGTTGAGTGGGGCTGGGGGTGGGATGGGATGGGGAGATGTGGGGTGCGAATGGGGGGAGGGGCTGGGGGGCTGCGTGTGGTGTGGGCCTTGAGGAGCTGTGGGGTGTGAGTAGGGCTTGGGGTGGAATGAGGGGTGTTTGGGGTGGAATGGGGCTGGGGGGGTGGGATAGGGGGATTGTGAGGTGGAACTGAGGGCTGAGTGGGGCTGGGGAGGGCTGGGGGATGGAAGTGGGGCACACTGAGTGTTGAACGGGGCTGGGTGGCAGCGGGGGGGCACAACTCCCACCCACTGCTGCTTTTCCCTTCCAGCCCCACAAGCTGACCCTGCAGGACGGCACCAGATGGCACCGGTGAAGATCAGCCACATCGTGTCCTTCTCCTCCCAGGTCTGTGCCTGCAGGCTGTTGTGGGGGGCATGGAGCAATCCGTGTGTCATTCCATCCCGTGAGTGCATGGAGCTGAGCAGCACTGTGCTGTTTCCCCCTCCTGCAGGACCCCCGGTACCCAGTGGAGAACCTCCTGTCCCCCGATGGCCGTCGGCCCTGGCTCAGCTGCCCCCAGGAGCGCAGCCGGCAGCTTAGGGTGGAGCTACAGCTGGAGAAAGCCGTCCCCATCGGCTACATCGACGTCGGTATGAGGATGGGGGGCTCAGGCTGTTGGGTGGGGACGAGCGTCCTCCTCTCGTGCCCTTTGCAAGGGCTGCAGTGAAGGGTTGATGCTCGTGGTGGGTCAGGATTGCACAGCAGACGTGCTTCAAGCCCTGGGAGGAGCAGTGGGTGCTCCTCCAGCCCTGAATTTCATTCCCTGGGCTTTTATTCAGGGAACTGGGGCTGCGCCTTCCTGCAGATCGAGGTGGGTCGCTCCTCGTGGCCTCTTGACCACCCCTACCTCACCCTGGTGCCCAGCGTCACGCTGATGACACCGGCCGACTCCAAGCTGGACCGCAACCGCTGCGGCGTCCGCATGTTTAAAGAAGGTAAAGTTGAACCCGTCCTCTCCGAGAGGTCGAGCGGAAAGGTTGCGTGGGGCTGCCCCGTAGCCCTGTGCCTTCCAACGACCCCACAGCAGATTTCCTGGAGCTGGCAGCGGGGCAGAAGTGGGACCGCCTGCGGCTCACCTGCAGCCAACCCTTCCGTCACCGCGGGCAGTTTGGGCTCTGCTTTGTCCGCGTGCGCACATTGCTGGAACCCGAGCTGTGCCACCCCACAGCGGTAGGTTGACGTGGGACCGGGGCTCCTTTTCCAGCCCCACAGCAGTGGGGAGCACAGAGCAGACGTTGGGATGTTGCCTCGTCCTGCAGGAGGACGCTGAGATCATGGGCAGCCCCCAGCGCTCCAACCCTGCCTCCTTGTGCCGGATTCCCTCTGCAGAAACGCGCCTGTGAGTAGCCCTGGGGTTGGGGTCGGGGTGTGGGGCTGAAGGATGGATGTGGGGTGATCATGGGGGTCTGCTTTGCCTCGCTCTAAGTCAGCATTTGCGGGGATCTAGGCTCTGAATTCTCCATGCCCGCATCCCTCCCTGCGTCAGAGGTGTCCCCCAGCCCTGGGGGGCACAGGGAAGTGGGCTCAACGATTCTCTGTCCCCAGGAGCTCCCAGGAGGAAGAGCAGCTGAAGAGCAGCTTGCAGCAGCTGGAGCCCAGTGCTGCATCCCATGCCTGGAGCCCAGCACATCTCAGCCGCCCGGCACGCATGGTGCTGTCAGCAGCTCAGAGCCGTGCCGTGAGGCCTCCACCCCGAATTATTGCCAGCCACCTGGGGAGCAGCACAGAGCAGGGACAGCCTGCAGCACGGGGTGAGTGAGGGCCTCAGCCTTGTGCCCTGCTGAGAGCTCAGGCGAGGGGATCTGTGGATCTGGAGGAGGGATCCTGGCTCTCCTGGCAGCCAGGGTTCAGCCGGGCAGGGTAGGACGTGTCTTGAGAAAATGGTGGAGGTCATGTACGAAGGAAGGATCTCTTCTTGCTCTCCTGCAGGTGCAGCATTGGAAGTCCCAGCAGCCCCCAAGCGCGCCCGCAGGCAGTCAGGCAGCAGGCAGAGAGCTGGCAGAGCTGTGGGCAGGTAATGGATCTCTGCGTCGCTCTGCTTCTCCCACCCTCACTCTGATTTTGCCGCTCTGAATCTTTCAGAGCTGCTTCCTTCCCTGCACCCGATGTGCTTGGGATCCAGCATCTCCCTCTCTTGCTTCCCTGCACATCCTCACCCCCACAACCCCTCCACCACCCAGGTCCCCTCAGCCTCTCACCAGGAATCCTGGGCCAGGAAGGAGAGCGAGAACGCAGGGCCGCAACGCGAGCGGAGGGGAGAGCAGCGATGGGGAGATGGCTCTGTGCCCTATTTGCTCAGGTGGGTGCTTGGAGAGGTGGGCACGAGCACGGAGCAGCGATGGGGGCTCAGCCCCAAGCTGTGGCACGACCTCCTCTCCACCCCCATCCCCACAGGTTCCTTCAGCACAGCACTGCTCCCTGCTCACGCCTCCCGCTGCGGCGAGGAAGAATCCGACCCCGAGGTGGAGCTGCTTTCCTCTGCCAGCAGCCCGGTGCTGTGCCCCATCTGCGGGCTCTGCTTCAGCTCAGCAGAGGTGGAGCAGCACTGCAGCACCTGTGGGGAGTGATGGACCCCTCCAACAAGCAATGATCTGCAGAGAGAGACTCGGCCCCACTGTGCTCTGGGGCTGTGGTTTGTGGTGCTCGTTCAATTCTGCCCCACGTGGCACGAGCTCAGCGCAGGAGAGGAGGCAGAAGGGCCCAGGGGGCTGAAGGAAGAAGCCACGTTGCTGCTGCTCCCATCACTGCAGCATTCAGCAGTGTGAGCTGGGACCAGTAAATGTGAGCATCTGACTATGGGGGGGGGTGATCACCTCCCTCCCAGTGACACAGTGCGGGGTGTAGGGAATGTGGGGCTGATGGTGGCCGTGCGGGTGGAGTTTTAGGGCAGGCTGCAACTCCTGGAGGTGTGAGGAGCTGAGAGAGAGAAATAAAACAAAGGAGAGAAAAGAGAACTGCTGTGGGTGCAGCATTGCCTGGAGGGGATGGGGTGGGCACGAGGGGGAGGAGTGGGAGGAAGAAGACAGGGCAAAGCGTGGCACGAAGCCCACTGTACTGAATCAAGCTGCTCCTGGCCCCAGTGCTGGGGGCAGTACAGAAACACCAAGCTTGGAAAAGACCTACAAGATCATCCAGTCCAACCATCCAACGTGGTTTAGTGAGAACCAGTCACCAAACCCTCGCACAAAAGCTTGAACTCCTTGAACCCGCGGCGCTGCTCCTGCCCGTAGAAACAGGACTCCAACAGCAGGAGAAAAATACAATTTATTTACAAGTAGAAACACTTTTAAAAAGGTCTCCTCCCCCCCTCCACGAGGGCAGCAGGGAGCCAGGGTCCCTCGGGGACTGATGGCACCATCCCATTCCCTCTGCCCCGCGTGCCCCACAGCGGTCCCGAGTCCCTTTGGTGGTGCTGAGCTGGGAGGCAGCAAGGAGGAGCGAGGAGACAGGCTGGGAAACCTCAGAACTTGGTGTCCTTCAGCGCTCTGCGGCCGGCCTGCAAGAGAGAGCAAGGGGGTGAGGGATGGCCACCCCGCAAAGGGGGCTCAGGAGGTGCCCCCCAAGTTGCCCACCTTGCCCTTGGGCGACTTGGCGGAGGCGATGCGGGGCGAGCGGCGCGCCGTGCCGCGGGGGGAGTTCTTGGGGGTGGTTTTCCTGTTGGCAGCTCGGCGCAGCAGGCTGTTCCCCAGCTTCTTGGGGGTGTTGAGGATGCTGAAGGCCATCGACTGGCGCCGTTCAGGCTGGGAGGAAGAGGAAGGACGGCGAGGGGCTCGGGATGGGCCGGGGAGCTCTGGCTCTCCTTCCCAAAGTCCCTCTGAGCCGCCCACCTGCTTGCTGGGCGCCTGCTGCTCGCTCCGCCGGCTGAGGTGGGAGCTGCGCCGCTCCCGGGGGGTCTGGGGACGCGGGAAGCAGCTGACAGGCTTCTTGGACTGGGAAGAGAAGCAAGAGAGAGGATGAGTGGGGACGTTCAGCGGGGAAGTGGGATCGCAACCCAGGGGGCAGAGCTGGGACGGGAGCAGGGAAAGTCAGAAGGGCTCAGAGCTGCCCCAGGGGAGTCTCCGTGGCCAGCAGCATCCGGCACTTCGCACCCCGATCTTTGGGGTGGTCGAGGGGTCTCCGCTCACCTCAGGGGTTTCGGGGCCCTGGTGGGATTCATCTGAGAGCCGTTTGCGCTGCTGCCTGGTGGTGATGCCACCGGGAGCCCACCCCGCTCCCAGCGTGCCGCGGCGGGCGGCCGTCCCCTCGGCGATCTGCGAGGGCTGCATGCTGGCGCGCCGCAGCGTCTCCGTCGGGTCGCCCGTCTTCATCTCCTCATCCGTGATGGTGCCCAGCAAGTCAGAAGGCTGCAGGGGTGGGGGAGAAGAGCGGGAGTCAGGGGCTGCACGCAGCTGGGTGCGGTGGGATGGGGTGGCTGGGTGCCCCCCCCGTTACCCGGCTCTCCAGAGGGTAGCAGGTCTTGAGGTGCGGCGGGCAGGCGCGGTTGCGCTGCTGCAGCTCGGCGATGCGGTTCCAATCGTCCAGCTGCTCCGGTTCATCCTGACACGTCCCCAAGTAGATGCTGCTGCGACCTGAAAGCAAAATGGGGAGAGTTGGAGAGGGGCAACCCCGCGTTTAGACCAGGATACAGCTCCGTACCCAGCTGGCCCCGCTCACCCAAGCTGGAGCTGCTGCCCGCCTGAGAGCGTCGCAGGGCGCTGCGTGTGGCCGGCCGGTAGCCGGGGAGGCTGAGCAGTGCAGCG
Organism: Tetrao urogallus; assembly: GCF_951394365.1. Taxonomy (NCBI): domain Eukaryota; kingdom Metazoa; phylum Chordata; class Aves; order Galliformes; family Phasianidae; genus Tetrao; species Tetrao urogallus. Next base: position 2,220,957 of record NC_136813.1, on the reverse strand, counting down.
TGGCCTGATGGCTCCTGAGGAGAGGAGGTGTCCAGCTTGGTCAGGGAGTCCTGCGAGGAGAAGCTGGCCAGGGAGCGTGCAGAGCGCAGCCGGGAACGCGCTGGGGCAGCTTTCTGGGGCTGCTCGGAGAGGATGCTGCTGAAGGACGCGTCCGCGCCACCCGGCTCCTCCGTGGCGGTCTCTTTCTGGCAGAAGGAAGAGGGGAAGAGTGAGGTGATGCAGCAGACCCCCAGCCCAGCGTTTGGCTCGGCCCCGCTCACCTTGGTCATGGTGATGTTGATGATCTGCGTGGTGCGGCGGCGCCCCGAGCGCGTCCTGCAGCCCGACTCCAGCGAGATGTCACCCAGAGAACCTGCGCTGCTCTCCAGCTTGGGCTGCGTGCGGCTGGCGATGGGTGTGAAGTAGAGGCTCTCCAAGGACTCCACCTTGCGTGGCAGCCGCTGTGACGTGCGTGGCTCTGCGCCATCTGGCACGGCTGAGCCGTCCGAGTGCGAGCGGGTGGCTTTCCTGCAGGATGGGACACGAGGGCTGAGCGTGGGGCTGGGGGGCAAAGCGGGGCTGGGGGCTGCACAAGGCCACAAGGCAGCACCGTACCTGGTGGAGTTGAGTGGCTGCCCCTCGTCCAGGCTGAGGTCCAGGCTGTCGGTGCTGAGGTCGGAGGGGTTTTGGCGGAAGCTCTCCGGTTCCTTCAGCGTGGCCTTGGGGGCCGGCAACTTGCCGAGCTCCCGAAGTTGCTGGTCTGCAAACTCCAGCTGGGGGGGAAGCAGGGAGAGGTGGGGCCACTCTTAGAGCGAAGAAGAGGAAGGAGGAAGGCAGAGAGTTGGGTTGTGCCTACCTGTGCCTCCAGACTGCGGACCTGCCCGCTCAGCTCCCTGCAGCTCAGCTCGGCCTCCTTGGCCTGCAGCACGCTCTGCTGCAGCTCCTTGGCCAAGCGCTCCGACTCCGTCCTCAGCTCCGCGTTCTCCTTCTGCAGCTGCTCCATGGCCTTCAGCTTCTCTGCCAGGTCCTGGTTCTGCTGCTTCTTTGCGTCGTAGTGAGTTTTTGCCTTTTCCATCTGAGAAGAAGCAGAAGGTGAGGGAAAAAATCAGCAGCCCGTCGAGGTTCCCCCACTGAGCGCAGCGATGGCGACGGCTTGCAGCGGCTCACCTGGGCTTTGTAGTGCTCGGCCGCCTGCTCTTTCTGTGCCAGCTGCTCCTGCAGCTCAGCCATCCTCTCCTGCTGGCGCGTGGCCTCGCTCTGCAGCTCTCCTTCCAGCACCTGCATGGAAGGGATCGGATCAGACCCTCCCCCCAGCTCCACAGCAGAGCTGCCCCAGTTGCCCCTACCCCCTACCCACCTTAACTCTCTGCTGCTGGCTCCGCGTGGCCTTCTCATGCTGTGCCAGCTTCTTGTTCAGCTCCTCCACCTGGCAGGGCACAGGTTGGTCACCCGAGGGCAGCAGGCAGGGAAGGAAAACTCTGCTGCCCATTCCCCTGGCCATCCCCTCGCACACCCGTGGCCGACGCAGCCGTCTCCAGCGCCAACTGTCCACAGTGGGATCAAGCAGCGGGAGGAGGCTCAGCCCCAAATGGTTTTGCCGTGCCAAAGTTCAGCGCGTTCCCCCAGGGGCCGTCACCTCCCCAGGGACGAGGGAGCATCCTGCGAAACCTCTAGGCTGGGGACAGGGATGGGGGCTTTGTCCCCACAAGGTGGGGCAGGGGATGGGGGTGACCCCGTGAGGACCAGCCCCACGTTGGCCACGTCTGCTCGAGCAGCAGCAGTTCCCCAGAGATTGGCTCTGAGATCAAGTGCTGCGTTACAAAATCAAATCAAATCAAATAAAAAAACATCCGCAATCCAACGCCTCCAGCTCAATGCGTGAGGGTGGAAGGGTGGGAAACTCTGTTCCTCCTCCCCATGAGGTGAACATGAGAGCCCAGAGACCTGGAGCTGGGAACACCCCGCTGCCATCAGTGGGTAAGGAGGCAGCAGCTCTGCTGGCAGGCGGATGGGGCCGCGCGCCGTCACCGTTTAAGCAGCTGACACTCCATGTGTGTTACCTGCTTTGCTTGTTCTTTCTGAAATACCTCTAGCTGCTCCACCTGTGGCAAGCATAAAGGAAAGGGTGAACACATGGCATGCGCAGGGCACTGCTCCCTGCAGGTGTGCAGCCCCCAGCTCCCATCCCGAGGGGCCCAAGAGAAGGGTTTGTAGGGTTGTGATGACATCGGGGCTTCCCCTGTGCCTTAATGAACGTTGGGCCTTAAGATATCCCCCCTGCTTGGGAACAGGGATGGGGTGAGAGCAAAGACACCTGGGGTTGGTGAACCTGGGCCATAAGACAGCCCCTGGCTTAGGAATGGGGATGGGGTGGGAGCAGAGCCCCGGCTCTGAGGGCTTTTGGGAAGCTCACGGGCAACCAACTCAGCTGGAAGCCACCACAGCCCTGGGCAGAGCCAGCAGAAGCGAGTGACACAGAATGACACAGAAACAGAGCCCACGTGCTCCCCCCACGGCACAGCCCCATCCCCATTGCTCTGCCCCAAAACCCACATCGTGCACCCGCACCGCGGAGCTCCGCTGGCCCCTACCTGCGCCATCAGCTTCTGCCTCTCCTCCTGGAACTTCTGCCTCTCCTCCAGCACCTTCACCTTGGCGTTTTCATACTTATTGCTCATCGCCTCCAGCTTCCTGGCCGCCTCCTCGGCCTCCTGCCTGCTGTTGGCCATCGCCTTCTCCGCCTCCAGCCTCACGCACTCCAGTTCCCGTGTGTGCTTCTCTCTCACCTGCCCCAGCTCAGCATCCAGGCGCTGCTGCCCGCGGCTCACGCTCTCATTCAGCGCACGGTTCTCCTCAGCCAGCCGGCCGTTGGCTGCTTGTAGGGCTGCCAGCCTCTCGCTAGAGCTCACTGCCTCCTTCTGCAGCCGCTGCAGCGCACGCTCCTGCTCAGCTGCTCTGTCACGCAGGGCCGGCAGCTCGGCCACCTCCAGCCTGGCCCGGGCCAGCTCCGCCTGTAGCGCATTGGTGGCCTTCGCCCTCTGCTCCAGGTCCTCGCGGTGCTTGCTCTCCAGCGAGGCACGCTCGGCTTGTAGCTGCTGGCAGAGGTGTTTCAGCGGCACCACCTCTCCGGCCAATGCCTGGGCAGTGCCCAGCTCCTGCTGCAGGGAGGAGAGGAGCTGCTCCTTCTGGAAGAACTTGTCCTGGCAGACCTTCACCTCCTGCCGCAGCTCCTCCTCGCGCTCGCTCTGGCAGTGGCGGTCCCTCTTCAGTGCCTCGATGGTCATCCGCTGCTTCTCCATCTCCTCCTGGCACCTCTGCACCTCCACCTTCATCAGCGAGCAGCGCTCGGCCGCCCGCGACGCGGCCGTGGCCATCTCGGTCTGCAGCACCCGCAGCCTCTCCTCCAGCTTCTTGCTCTTCTCCGACTCGGCCATGATCAGGCGCTTCAGCTCCTTGCTCTCGCCCTCCTTCTCGGTGAGCTGCCGGTGCAGGATGGACACCTCGTGCTCCAGGCTGCCCAGCAGGCTGTTCTTCCTCTCCAGCTCCTGGATGCACTGCGACAGCTGCTCCTTCCAGCCCTCCTCCAGGTGGCCCTTCTCCTGCGCCGCAGCACGCAGGGATGCCAGCTCCTTCTCGGCAGCAGCCACAGCCGTTTTGCTCTGGGCGAGCTCCTTGCTCTTGTCCTGCAGCTCCTTCCTCAGGCTCTCCAGGGTGCCATCCTGCAGGGCCTGGGCTGAGCGTGAGGCCTCCAGTTGCTTCTGCAGCTCTGCTGCTGTCTCCCGGTGCTGCGCCGCTTCCCTCCGTGATGCCTCCAGTTCTGCCTGCTGCTGCTGGGACGCAGCAGCCCGGCCTTCAGCCACGGCTTTCTCCAGCCCTGTGATGGTGTCCTGCTGCTCCCGACACTTCTGTTCCAGCCGCTCCACTTCCACGCTCAGCATCTGGGCCTCCTTCAGCTTCTCCTGGTAGAGGTCCTGGCTGGAGCCAGACTCCTGCTCTCGGTGACGAATCTTCTCCTCCAGGTTTTTGAGGGATGCCTCCTTGGCGTACACCGCCTTGATGCTGTCCACCTCGGCATCCCGGCTCCGGGCTGCCTCCAGGAAGCCCTGCAGCTCGCTGTCCATCTTGGACGCCCGCTCTTTCACCGCTTCCACCGAGGCGAGCTCCCCTTTCAGTTTGCTGACTGTCTTCTGCAGGTCCCTCAGCTCCTCGCCCCGCGAGACGTTCTTCAGCCGCAGCTCATCCAGCTCTCCCTCCTTCTCCTCGATCAGCTCCAGGGACCGCGCCAGCTCCTGCTGATGCGCCGAGCGCTCCACCCGCTGCTCGTTGATGGAGTTCTGCAGCTGTACCTCCAGCTCTGCCTTGCGTGCTTTCTCAGCGGCGCAATCAGCCCTGGCGTCCTCCAGCTCCTTCTGCAGGCGCTTTGCCTCCTCCTCATGCCGTGCCAGCTCCTGCCCGTGCTCCCGTGCTGCCTCCTCCAGCGCCGCGCTCAGCCGGGCCACCTCGCCGGCCTCCTGCGTGGCCACGGCTTCCAGCTCCTTGGACTTCAGCCTCTCGTGTGACAGCTCCTTGGAGATGGCCTCGAGTGCTTCGCTCGCCTTCTGCACCTCTGCCTCCAACTTCACCGCACACTCGGCGCTCGCCAGCTTCTCCTGCTCCTTGCCTTCCTTCTCCTTAGCGCTGGCCAGCTGGGCCTGGAGGGCGGCCAGCTGCTCCTGCTGCTCACCGGCCATGCGTGCCATGCGGGCTTCCAGGTCTGCCACCCTCTCCTGCTCGGCCTGCAGCCGTTGGCAGGCCTGCCTGTTCTCCCGGTTCAGCTCCTGCAGCCTCTTCTCCAGCCTGCCACGCTCTCCTTCCTCCCCCTTGGCCACCTCTGCCAGCTGCCGCTGCAGGGCTGCCGTCTCCTCCCGGCGCTCCTCTGCCACCTGTTGCAGCCGTGCTTCCAGTGCCTGCCTCCTGGCCAGCTCCTCTCCTCGCTCCTGCAGGGCCTGCTCACCACGCTGCACCAGCTGCTGCTTCTCTGCCTCCAGCTCTGCAATCCGGGCCAGGTTCCCTTCCAGACTCTCAGCTGCCCTCCTCTTCTCGTCCTCCAGGATGCCCTCAGTGTTGCGCACCGACTCCTCCAGGAAGAGCAGCCGCTCCTGCAGGCGCGTGTTCTCCTTGGCCACTTTCTCCTTGTCAGCCAGCTTCTGCTGGCTCTCCTTCAGCTTGCCCTCCAGCTCCCGCAGCTGGGCTCGCAGTGTCTCGGTGCTCCCCGCTTGGGCCGAGCTCTGCTGGCACTGTGCACTGAGCTCGAGGACACGGGCTTGCAGCTCCTGGACCTTCTCATTCAACTCAGCTTTCTCCTGCTGCATTTCCATGGACGAAGCTTTGCTGGCCGCCTCCAGGCTCTGCAGCTGGCTGCTCAGGGCCGCCAGCTGCATTTCCTTGGCATGCTGCAAGTGCTGCAGCTGCTGCAGGGCTGCGTCCCTCTCCTGGATAGCTTTCTCACATTCAGCCCCAAGCTGCCTGGTTTTCCCTTCTGCCTCCTGCGTGACCCGTGCCAACTCCTCCTCGCTGTGCTTCAGGCTGGCACCCAGCTGCTCCACGCGCCGGCTCAGCTCGCTGACAGCCTCCTGGGAGGCCACGTCCCGACGCCGCAGCTCCTCTGCCTGCGCCCGCTCCTTCTCTGCCTGCAGCCGCAGCCCAGCTGCCTCCTGCTCCTGCTGCTGCAGGAAACCACTCAGTTTGCCCACCTCCGCCGTCAGTGCGTCCGCCTGGGCCGTCAGGCGCGCCTCCTGCGCCCGCAGCTCCTGCTCCAGCTTCTCCTTGGCCAGGTGCAGCTCGGAGACGGAGCTCTGCAGGGTGGAGATGTGGGTTCCAAGCTGGAGCTTCTCCACGTCGAAGCGGTTGCGTTCTGCCTGCAGTGCTGCATCCCGCTGGCTCTTCTCCTCCTCCAGCCGCAGGACGGAGGCTTGGAGCTCGATGCCTTTGGTGGTGAGGCTGGACACCTCCTGCTTGAGCTCTTCCAGCTGGCGGAGAGAAAAGGAAGGAGGGAAAACATAACAAAAACATCCCCAGACATCACTCGAGCAGCACACAACAATTCCACAAGAACTTTACAGCCAGCGAGCCCACCGCACACCCCAACAAGCCGAGCCCTGCCTTCACTTCAGGCATTTCTGAGAGCAAACCCCTTCCTCCACTGTGCAGAAGCAGCTCCATCCCCACTGGTGCAGCCAGCAGGGAGTTGCAGTCCCAAACATCATGCAGGTGGCACACTGAGCCCCACAGCAGGCACCCTGAAGGGAGCACCCAGCTCTGTTCCCTCACTGCTGCATGCTGGGGCACAGCAGGACTGCTGGGCTGCTGGGCATTTCCATGGCTGGAAAAGCTTTGAGCTTGCTCTCATCACAAACAACCTGTCTGTACCTTCAGGACATCGCCCATGACCTCTCCCTTTTCCTGCGTGCTGCAGTCCCCCAGCTTGGCCAGCTGGTCTTCCAGCAGGGAAATCTTCCCCTGGAGGATCTCGACCTTCTCTTCCAGGCATTTCTGCAGACACAGACAGGGGATGGAGCAGGGCAGGAGGTGGGGGACACTCGCTGCTCTTGGCAGACACCCGTCCCCAGCCCCTCACCTTCTCCTGCAGCACAGCCCTCAGCTCGCCCTCCAGCTGCACCTGCTTTGCTTGGGACTGCGTCTGCGCAGCGTTGTGCTCCTCGGAGAGCTCATTCAGGGCATCCTGCAGCTGCACCATGTGGCTGGCGATCTCCCGCAGCTGTGAGGGAAGCAGGGAAGTCAGCTCAGCTCAATGGAAACATTGGAGGCCATCCCAAATCCGGGTGCTTGCAGGGCTTCATCAGCCATACCGCATCCAAGGTGCTAAACGCAGGCAACGTTTACAGACCACCAAGGACAAACCCGAAATGTACTTTGCACCCACTGCCAATGCAGCTTTTGTGTTTAAGGCTGATGCTGCCCTTGCTTCAAGGGTTGTCTGCAAGGAGCACTGCCACCAAGATGCAAAACAGGAGAGTGCGGCCCCGTACCTTGAAGGAGAGGTCCCCGTTCTCCTCGGAGAGCTGGTTGATTTTGCGGTCCATCTGACCCTTCTCGGTCTTCAGATCCTGGCACTGCTTCAGGGCCTCGTGTAAGCGCACCAGCAGGCTGTGGGAGAGCAGTGGCACACCTCAGCAAGAGCAAGGGAAGAGAGGGCATCGCTGGGGACATCAGGATATGCGGGCATCTCTGCGTGCTGCTGAGAAAGCCCTAAGTGGGGCCCTGACAAGCCATGAAGCAGAACACGGCTGAGGCAGCTGGTGTTTGAGCTCTGTGTGGCCCTGACCGCCCTGAACCAGAGCTGCAGGACTCCAGTTAGAACCTCTGCAACATAAGAAAAAATCAGTGAAACAGCTTCCAGGCTGCAGACAGCGGACAGGGCACAGAGTGGGACGCAGCATGGCAGTGACAGTTCCAGCCCAGCTCAGATCTGATGCAACTAACAATCCGTAAAGAGATGAGAGCTCAAAGACCCACGCTCAGGAGTTCTAGGTTTAAGCCAAAAGCAGCTTCTGGGCTCACTCAGCTGCAGCCCACTGCGAGCTCGCTGGCTGCGCTGAAGATTCCTGCACCAAATCCAACAGCTGGGCTCCAGCAATGGGAACCTTTAGGAAACAGCATCCAGTATCACCCCAAAAGCTTTCAGGGACACAGAAACCCGCGGGCGTTACCTCTCATTTCTCTCCCTCAGCTCCTCCATCTCCTTGGGCTCCAGCTGGTCTGCAGCTTGCTTCTCATTGAGCAGAGCCAAGCGGTCGATGCGGTGCTGCATCATGTTGATCTGAGCCTCTGGGGAGTGTGGAGAGCAGGGCACATCACCACGAGAAGGGCACGTCACCACCCCCTGCTGCTAGGCTGAGCCCCCAGCACAGCGTGGGACATTCATCCCTCTGCCCAGGGGAAAGCTAAGGCACAAGGAGCCAGGCTGGGCAGCGCTGGCATCACTCAGGCAGCTCTGGTTGCCCAGAATTTATTAAGGGACTGAAAAAAGGAAAGAGAAACTGGACAAAGCAGAGCCAACCCCAACATGCTCGATCTGAAGCTGCAAGCTGTGCTCATCTGGGCTCAGGACCTGAGCGTGGCTCTAGTAGGGTCAAAGCCATCACAGAAAGTCCCAAACCCACAGGTCTCTGCCCTGGAGACCCCTCCCTGTGCCCAGGACACCCCCCCAGGCACCGACCCTTCTCAGTGATGAGTTTGCGGTTTTCTGCCAGCTCCATCTCCAGCTCGTCCCGGTTCTCCCTCTCGATAGCCAGCTGCTTCTTCAACCTTCGCAGCTGAAACTGAGGGGTCTGCAGGACATCCCCCACAGGTGAGGCGGGTGCTCCAGGGAGCATGCTGCACAAAGAACGCTGCTTAGCATCAGAGACACAGAGCCCAGCCCTCTGCAACCCAGCCCAGGACAGGAGGAGACACCAGCTGCTCTGGGAAGCACCCATGCTGCTCTGGGAAGTATCCATGCTTGCATCCTTGGCAAAGGACACCCCTGATGACACCTCCATGTCCCCCCAAAAACGTGCCAGAGGACAAGGACGTACTTGTTCATGCTGGAGGAGGAGGAGGCGATCTTCTGCAGCTCCAGGAAGCGCACCTGCGGGTGGGAGAGCCCTGGCGAGCGCTCCTCAGAGCTGCTGCTGGATGTGCCGGGCGAGGACAGCGGTGCTGGGAGGCAAGGAGCACAGTTCAGGTTTTGGTTTCATACCAGGAGAAAGGAATCAGGAGGATGAAAGCTCAGATCCGAAGCCCCAAGTGTACAGGAAGCACAGATCCCAGCTGAGATGGACCTCTCCTCTTTCCTCCCTGCACACCCCACTGCTGACAGCTGGCACCGGGCTCAACCCAGTGCCACGCTCACCTCTGCGCTGCAGGAATGCTTCCAGGTTCTCACTCAGGCTCTCCTCATGGTCCAGCACGAACTTGAGGATGGTGGCCAGCTCGACCTGTGGGACAGAAGCCATAAGAGCAGGGCTCCAGGTGAGCTCTGGGATGGAGGTGTGGGTGCACACTCAACCCTGGGACCTCGGGGCATTACCTGGACTTGATAATCAAACTCATTCCAATCCCGGGGGCTCTTGCTGCTCATGGAGCTGTGGTACAGGAGCAGCACGGCTACCTGGAAGCAGGCAGTGTGTCAGGGGCAGTCAGGTGGCACCAGGCACGCGCCAACTCTCCTCGAGGTGCAGCCACCATCTCAGAGCCACCATCAGCCCCGGGGACACCGCGCAGTCCCACCAGGGTACCCCACGTTTTCTCACGGCAGAGAGAACATGTGAAGGGCCAAAAGACCTGCGTGGCACCGAGGTACCTTGGCCAACTCCAGCTCTTCTCCCTGCAGCAGCTTCTGTGCTGAAACCAGGTTCTCCGTGGCCGATTTGTGCTTGCAGAGCTCTGCAATGCAAAAGAAGGTTTCCAAGCACACGAGCAAGGAAGAGCAGGAGGAGGGGGAGGAGATGCAGCCCGATGCTGGGACACAGCCCTCCAGGCACCCGGGGGCACCACAGATGTGAGCCTGCAGGGGAGGGGGGCCAGGCTGCAGGATGGGACCATGCTGGGCTCTTACTCTGCAGAAAGCCACAGATGAAGGCTGCTCGCTCTTCCAGGGGCTGCTCCAGGACAGACTCCCCCTCCTCAGTCCTGTGGCTGCAAGAGAGCACGGGCAGCGTGAGCGCTATGCAAGAGGTGGAACAAAGGCTGCTTTCAAAGCCCAGAGGCGGCTCTTTGGCTCTCTGCAAGACGGGGTTTTCCCCGAGCTGCCTGGCAGCAAAGTGAGCAATCCCTGCTGCTGGCAGCCCCGATAAAACCGGGGGGACCCCCCCCAGTATCAGCCACACCACACAGCACGCTGTGCTCTGGGGCTCGATTCTGGGCAGGGCAAATCACAGAGAGGAGCAAAGCTGTCGGATTTAAGGAAGGAACTGCAGCTGGCTGCCGTGGCTCTCATCCAACGCTTCTGCTCAGCGCAGCCAACACAAATGCGGACCACGTGCCCGCCAGCCACGCTCTGCCGACAGTGCTTCACCCTCACGGCACCACAAACGGGGGGATTTGGTGCAGGGATTGGCTGTGGGGTGAGCGCATGGTGCTGTGATCCCGGCTAATCCCAGCCACAGAGCAGCCAGAGAGGTGAAGCAGCTCTGACTAAATATATCTCAGTGCATGGCTCCTTCCTCCCCGCCCTGCTCCGAGCAGCTCTTGTTACACCGTGCTGGAGATAATTATAGCGAGGGCTGAGCTCCTCTGTCCTCCCGGCTGTGGGAGCACGGCCTCGCTGGGGCACTAATTACACGCCAGCTTTAATCACCCTCGCGCTCGCAAGTGATGGATGCAGCTCATGCAGCTCCCAAGATCGGAGTTCTGCACTTCCTCTCCCCAAAAGCTGTCCCTGTGCTGTGTCGGTGGGAGGGATCTGCGCCCACTTTGTGGGGTGCTCCTTCATGGAGCCAA
>NC_136813.1:2147449-2210296 GCF_951394365.1 Tetrao urogallus | reverse complement strand
CCCCATCCCATCCCACCCCACCCATCCCATCCATCTCCATCCCCACCTCCATCTCCATCTCCACCTCCACCATCTACCTCTATCTCCATCTCCATCTGCCTCTGTTTCCATCTATCTCCATCCCCATCCCCATCACCCCCATCCCATCCCATCCTCATCCCCATCCCATCCCACCCCAGCCAGGAGATGTGGGGCAGAGCAAGCTTTGGTTTGGCCACGCAGGAGCCACTCAGAAGTGCTCCTTCTGTTGATTAACAAAGTAAAGGAGGGAGAGAGAAACAGAAGGCAGAGACGAGCTGCTCCCCAGGCTGTCTCTCCCCTCGATCTGTCTCCGGCAGCACATCTCTACCACAGTGACACAAATCCTCGTTGGGTGCTTGAGATTAACATTTGGGTTATTGCCCTGTCAAGCGAGCGGTGCAGGAATTGATTTCACATTGAGCTGCCGCCGCGATGATCTATGCAAGAAAAATGGCCTTATTAATCCTCAAAAAAAGAAAAACAAAACTCCGCGACACCTCCGGAGTTTGTTTGCCTGCCAGGATGGATGGGGACCTGAGAAACGAATGGGAAAAGCTGCGTGCGTGGGGCTGGGAGGAGACGGACGCCTGCTGTGCGCTCCTCGGAGGCACGGAGAAAAGCCTGCGGAGCGGCACAGAGGCACGGCGGGGCCGCAAAGCCCTGCTCTCACCTCATCGAAGAGCTGCAGCATGATGGTGAGCACGTCCGGGTGGGCTTTGTCCACCTCATCGAACAGCACCACGGCGTTGGGCACTGCCGCAGCTTCTTGGTCAGCTGCCCGCCCTCCTCGTGGCCCACGTAACCCGGCGGGAGCCGATGAACTTGGCCACCTGGGGGGAGAGGATGCGTGAGAGGAGAGCCGGGGCTTCGGCGTGGGCAAACGGAGAGCTCCCCATCCTTTGCAACGCGTCCTTCTGGGAGGCAGTTTGAAGGACAGCAAGCGGTGCGTGGGGAGCGAAGGACGTTTGTCCTCCATCAGCAACAACTCCGCTCCTCGCTGTGATCGCGGGGGGTTCGAAAACAGGAGACAGGAGAGTGCTCCTGGCAGGGGAAATGCTTTTGCAGACACGGCCCAGCACTGCCAGGCAGCCACAGAATGGTGAAGGTTGGAGAAGACCTTCAAGATCCCCAACCCATCCACTGACTTGGCCCTACACAGAACCACCAAATCACAAAGCTTCGAACAGACCTCCAAGATCCCCAAATCCAACCCCAACCCATCCCACCGTGTCCATTGATCACGTTCCTCAACAGAATCATAGAATCGTTACGGTTGGAAAAGGCATCTGAGATCCTCCAAGCCAACCTCCATCCATCCCACCATACCCACTGACCACGGCCCTAAACAGAGCCATAGAATCGGCCCTAATAGCTGGAAAGACCTCCAAGATCCCCAAATCCAACCCCAACTCATCCACTGACTTGGCCCTACACAGAACCACGGAATTATAAAGGTTGGAACGGACCTCCAAGATCCCCAAATCCAACCCCAACCCATCCCACCGTGTCCATTGATCACGTTCCTCAACAGAATCATAGAATCGTTACGGTTGCAAAAGGCATCTGAGATCCTCCAAGCCAACCTCCATCCATCCCAGTGTGCCCACTGACCACGGCCCTCAACAGAGCCATAGAATCAGCCCTAATAGTTGGAAAGACCTCCAAGATCCCCAAATCCAACCCCAACCCATCCACTGATTTGGCCCTAAACAGAACCACCGAATCACAAAGGTTGGAACAGACCTCCAAGATCCCCAAATCCAACCCAACACACCATGCGCAACGACCCTGTCCCTAAACAGAATGATAAAGTCGTTATGGTGGAAAAGGACTCTGAGATCCCCAAATTCAACCCCAACCCATCCCGCTGTGTCCACTGACTTGGCCCTAAACAGAGCCATACAAACATTATAGTTGGAAAGACCTCCAAGATCCCCAAATCCAACCCCAACCCATCCACTGACTTGGCCCTACACAGAACCACTGAATCACAAAGGTTGGAACAGACCTCCAAGATCCCCAAATCCAACCCCAACCCATCCCGCTGTGCCCACTGACCTCGGCCCTCAACAGAGCCATAGAATCGGCCCTAATAGTTGGAAAGACCTCCAAGATCCCCAAATCCAACCCAACCCATCCCACCGTGTCCATTGATCACTATTGATCCTCAATAGAATCATAGAATTGTTACGGTTGGAAAAGGCATCTGAGATCCTCCAAGCCAACCTCCTGCCGTGCCCACTGACCACAGCCCTAAACAGAGCCATAGAATCGGCCCTAATAGCTGGAAAGATCTCCAAGATCCCCAAATCCAACCCCAACCCATCCACTGACCATGGCCTTAAACAGAACCACAGAACCACAAAGGTTGGAACAGACCTCCAAGATCCCCCAATCCACCCCAACCCATAACTGCGGACGGCGCCCCCCATCCCCGCAGCCCTGGGACACCTCCGAGGACCCCGACCCCCCCTCTCCCTGGGCAGCTGTGCCAACGCATCGCCACCCTTTGGAAGAAGAACCGTTCCCCAGTCTCCAGCCTGGCCTTCCCCGGCCTGAAGCCACAAAGCTCCCGTGGCTCAACCTGCCCAGCTGGGTGCAGAGGCAGCAGAGCAAAGCCCCGAGCCCTCAGCATCACCCGCAGCCACACCGGGGTCTCCCCAAGCCGGGCTCCCAGCGCAGCCGCAGCTCCGCATGCCCATCGGCGCAGGGCTGCCCCCAGGGCCGCTGCTCTTGGCCTGACCTCCCGATCCTTGTTTGCTTGAGAAATGCGCATCGCTCCCCGTGCAATTCTCTGCGCCATCCCTCCCCTCTGCTCTGCCTCCTGTCTCTGTCAGGGCGCCGTGTTTCACGTCTCGCGTTTTACACCGCTGCTCCTGACTCCTTCTTCGCACTGAGCCATCGGCGCCGCCTTCTTTTCCTCCATTTCTCGCTGATGCTGGGCAGCACCCGGCACCACGGCCATCCATCAGGGCAGATGCGAGCACCTGGCTGCTCTCTGCGCTGCCCTCCTCGCCTCTCTGCTTGAAGTGCTCTCTTCCTCCTCCTCCTCACCCTCTCCAAAGCGTGCCGGGCTGCAGTGCACTCACGCTTGGTTTTTCATCCACCAGGACCCCCAGGCCCTTCTCTCCAGTCCTTCTCCCACCCCATGTCATCGAGGAAGACGTTGAGGAGCCCCAGGACGGACGCCGCTCAGCGCCACCCCCACCTGAGCACGCTGACAGCCCTCTGACCATGGCCATCCACCCAGTTCCTTATGCACCGAAACGCCCACCCCTCAAACCCTCGTCTCTCCCATTCAGAGATCAGGATGAGGGCGGAGGCCGTGCCCAAGGCCAGGGAGGTGATACCAACCAGCCTCCCTTTGTCCATCAGTGCTGTCCCTCCATCACAGAGGGCTGCCGTTTGGGTCAGGCACGACGTTTCCCCCGCTGAAACCATGCTGACGGTCTCAGATCACCAGCTCATCCCTCCTGTGCTTTAACAACTCTTCCAGGAGGATCTGTTCCACATCCAGGCTGGTTCCATCCCCATCAGCAGCTCGCTGCTGTTTTGCAGCAGGTTGGGGGGCAGCCCCCGAGCCCCCCGCAGAGGAGCTGGGACACGTGGGACACACATCCCCCTCTGTGCAGCACCACCAGCTGGGAAGGAGGGCTGATGGAGATGGAGTCCTGTCCTCCTGCTGGCTTCTGCCCACACCAAAGCAGCAGCTCCTGCTTTCACAGAATCACAGAATCGCTCGGGTTGGAAAAGACCTTAAAGATCATCAAGTCCAACCGCAACAAAACCATTGTACCCTAACGAGCCTCCAGTAAACCACGTCCCTGAGCACCTCATCCAAACCGTTTTTAAACACATCCAGGGGTGGCGATTCAGCCACCTCCCTGGGGAGTCTATTGCAGTGCTCAACATCCCTTCTGTAAAGAAGTTTTTCCTGATATCCAACCTAAACCTCTCCCGCCATGATTCGAAGCTATTTCCCCTCATCCTGTCACTGTCACCACTGAGAAGAGACCAAACCCACTCTCACTGCCATCACCTTTCTCAAGCAGGTCCAAAGGAGGCCTCACAGCTCAGAGCTCACCCCAGCAACTCCCTTGCACTGCTGTTTCAAGTCAGAAATGGTGTAAAAACTGAAGAGGGCTCTCTTACAACTCCCTACAGTGAGAAACTCTCACCTGTTGAGCTGAAGCTGCAGAGGCAACTTTGAAAGTGAAAGAAAAAGTGATATTAAGGCTGTGCTTGATACCAAATACAACCGGAGGAACTGAAAACTTGCTCTTTGTAGAATGATTGGGGCTTTGCCAGCCCCAAACCCCCCAAACTCATCCCCCAACCCACGGACCAACCTCGTGCCTCTCCTGGAACTCCGACATGTCCAGTCTGATGAAACCCTGGAAGAGAAAAGAAGCACAGCACGTGAGTCTCCATGCAAACGCTCCGACTTTGGTCACATTTGGGAGGCTCTCCAAAGGAGGTGGCTGCACGGACGGCCACGCTCCCCGTTTGCTTTGTCCTCAGGCCAAAGCTTTCAATGGAAAACCCTTCCACGGAGAGCAGCTGCGCCCCCTCGGCCCAACGCTGCCTGCGGATGCGAGGCTGAGGTCTCCCTCCAGCACACGTTGCCACCAGCACAGGGGAGAGGAGCTTTACCTTCTTCACATCCTTGTGGATGTACTTGGCTGTCTGCTTGGCCAGCTCCGTTTTACCTGTTGCAAACACAAGCGCACGGTCAGCGTTCCACCTCCTCTCCACAGAAAGAATTTCAGGGACAGGACGGAACGCTTTTGGTGCCTCGGTCAGCTGAACAATGTCTGATACGGAGACAAGTGGGGCGTTTGACCCTTGGTCTTCCAGGCACCCCCAGCCCCACACAGCGCGTCCACTCACACAACACAGCTCTCCGCTGCTTGGCTTTCCTGTCTCCATATCCATTCATCCCTCATTCCAACATCCACTCACATCTCATTCCAACATCCACTCACATCTCATTCCAACATCCATTCCCATCTCATTCCAACATCCATTCCCATCTCATTCCAACATCCACTCCCATCTCATTCCAACATCCACTCACATCTCATTCCAACATCCACTCACATCTCATTTCAATATCCATTCACATCTCATTCCAACATCCATTCACATCTCATTTCAATATCCATTCATACTTCATTCCAACATCCATTCACATCTCATTTCAATATCCATTCACATCTCATTTCAATATCCATTCATACTTTATTCCAATACCCATTCATATCTTGACTCAGTATTCGTTCACATCTTATCCCCTGCCCTTGCCCAGGGAGGAGAAGCGCCGGTGTTTTGCTTTGAATGCCACCGTTTGGTTACTTGAAATCTCATGATTTCTAATTCCTTTCCTTCTCCCCCTTCACCCCCCCAAGCAAAACCCGTTCTGCCCGTTTCATGAGCCAATCAGCTGCCACACCGCTCGAGGAGAAATATTATCAGCATCAACACAACGATGCTGTCGCAAAGCGATCAGAGCCCGCGCGAGCAGGAGGAGACGGGGTTTGTGAGCAGCCACAGCTCCCAGCCACGAGGAATCCCTGTGGGGCTCCGCTTGGCCTGTGCTCCTCCGAGGGGAAGATGCTCATTTTGGAGCTGGGCTGAGCAGTGAGGGATGCGGATGGGCGCCTGCGGGATGCGGAGGGGGCGTGCAGCCCTTCCTTGGGACGGCTTTGGGGTTTGGGTTCAGGCTGGGGCTACGAGGGGAAATATCTTCCCCCAAGAGTGGCCACGTGCTGCACGGCTGCCCAGGGAGTTGGGGGGGACCCCTGGGGGTGTCCCAGAACGGCAGGGATGTGGAGCTGCGGGACGCACGATGACGGGGTTGGATTCCATCCGCTCAGCTCTGCTGCAACCTTTGTGACGCTGCGCTGCGGAGCAGCTCTGCATCCCGCTCACGTTACCTATCCCAGATGATCCCAAGAAGAGGAAGACCAGCGGGTGCTCCTCGTCGTACCAGCCGTTCTCCTTCCTCCGAATAGCTGCCACGGGAACAAAAGTCGGGGGGGGGGGGGGGGTAGAGAAGGCATATAAATCAATGACACAAAAGCAAGTATAATTATCACTAAGTATACACTATGTTTTACTGCTCTCTGCCCACTCAAAGTCCTCCTTGCCATTAGTGCTACCTAATTTGATTAGCCAGCAAAGGCCCCAGAGACACCTAATCAGGTTAGCATGGATTTGGAAAGCTGCCCAGAGCAGATTTCGGATAAACTTTTCCAGGATGTGCACTCAGCGTTGCCAGGGAGACGGCAAGGAGGGGGGACAGGGGGTGAGCCGGGCTTCCAGCTCCGAGCTCAGCCAGCCTTCCTGTGAATAAAGCAGCTCTGCACAAGCCTTTTTCTTTTTTTTCTTTTCTCGTTGTTGTTGATTTGTTGGTCGGTGTTTTCTTCTTGCATTACTTCTCGCGTGCATATGAAAAGAGGGAAGGCTGCGGAGCTCCGGGTTGAGGTTTGTCTCCATGGGTGACGCCAAAGGTTAAGGCACCGAGGGGAAATGCCTACTTCTGTCACAACAGAATGAGGGTTTGGAGGCCCAAACATCTGCTCCCCTCCCCTAATTCCGACAGCACAGCCCTGCTGCTGCACCGGTCTGGTCTGCGGCGCTGGGGACGCCTCTCACCCCATCCGGGTTCCTACAAGCAGCCCAGATGTGATTTACCCCCCTCAATCTGATCAGGCACTGAATCAAAAGGCTGCTCTACAGAGGTGGAAGAGGAGGAAGGGAGCTCTAAGCCAAGAGGAACAAACAGAGCACCGCCAGCAGGCAGCATGGGGCCGCGGGGTGAGAAATGGGCACCAGCTCAGACCATTGGCCTTTTGCCTTAGCGGGCATGGCGGTGCTGGGTTGGTGGTTGGAGGTCATTTCCAACCTTCACAGCTCTGATTCCATGACTCTTAGTGGGCATGGCGGTGCTGGGTTGGCGGTTGGGTTACACTGCAGGTCATTTCCAGCCTTCACAGCTCTGATTCCAGGATTCTTAGTGGGATGGTGGTGCTGAGTTGGTTGTTGGAGGTCATTTCCAACCTTCACAGCTCTGATTCCATGACTCTTAGTGGGCATGGCGGTGCTGGGTTGGCAGCTGAGTTACACTGAAAGTCTCTTCCAACCTTTACAGCTCTGATTCCATGACTCCTAGTGGGCATGGTGGTGCTGGGTTGGTGGTTGGAGGTCATTTCCAACCTTCACAGCTCTGATTCCATGACAATTAGTTGGCATGGTGGTGCTGGGTTGGCAGCTGAGTTACACTGGAGGTCTCTTCCAACCTTTACAGCTCTGATTCCATGACTCCTAGTGGGCATGGTGGTGCTGGGTTGGCGGTTGGGTTATACTGGAGGTCATTTCCAACCTTCACAGCTCTGATTCCACGACTCTTTAGCAGGCACGGTGGTGCTGGGTTGGTCATTTCCAACCTTCACAGCTCTGATTCCATGACAATTAGTCGGCATGGTGGTGCTGGGTTGGTGGTTGGGTTACACTGGAGGTCATTTCCAACCTTTACAGCTCTGATTCCAGGATTCTTAGTGGGATGGTGGTGCTGGGTTGGCATTTCCAACCTTCACAGCTCTGATTCCACGACTCTTAGTGGGCATGGTGGTGCTGGGCTGGCAGCTGAGTTACACTGGAGGTCTCTTCCAACCTTTACAGCTCTGATTCCACGACTTTTAGTGGACACAGTGGTGCTGGGTTGGTCATTTCCAGCCTTCACAGCTCTGATTCCATGACTTCTAGTGGGCACAGTGGTGCTGGGTTGGCAGCTGAGTTACACTGGATGTCATTCCCAACCTTCACAGCTCTGATTCCACAACTCTTAGCGGGGCACGGTGGTGCCGGGTTGGCGGTTGGAGGTCATTTCCAACCTTCCCAGTTCTGTGGTTCTGTGATTCTACCAGTGGGCACGGTGAGGATGGCAGTTGGACTTTGTGATTTCTCATTGCATCCCATCCGACCGGGGTGACAGGGCAGGGCAGGCTGGATTTTAGGAACAGCTTCTCTGCGCGTGGTTGGGCAGCGGCACAGCTGGGGTGTCAGCATCCACGGAGGTGCTCAGAGTTGCGGCGATGTGGCGCTGAGGGCTGTGGTCACTCAGCATTTTGGGGATGGGATGGGGTTCAACTCGGGGATCTCAGAGGGGTTTTCTGACCTCAATGACTACACGGAATCACCAAGGTTGGGAAACACCTCCGAGATTTCCAAGTCCGGCCGTCCACCCATCGCCAACACTTCCCACGCGCCCTCAGCACAACACCTAAACGCTCCTTCAACACCTGCAGGGATGGTGACCCCACCACCCCTCGGGCACGGCTCTGTGAGCGGCACGGTGGGGTGGGATGGAGTTGGAACTTGTGATGATGCCGGAGATCTTTTCCAACCCGAACGATTCCACGATTCCATCCTACGAGAACATAACCTCAGCAACAGCATCGGCGCACGCAGCGAATCCTCGAGCAACGAAGCCACGGACGGACAGCAACAAGTCGCCTCTGCCAGCAGGAGGTGAAGAGGGAAGGCACTCAACAGCAGCACGAACGCCGGGAGGGCTGAGGATTGACTCGACCGCTGAGCATCTCCACGCCGAGCAGCCCTGCCTCCCGCCCGCGCTCAGCCGTCGTCGTCGTTGTTTTTTTAATGGATGGGGAATAACGAGGACAGCGACAATTTCTGCAGCTATTTCAGCGGAGATAATAAAGGTAATAAACTTTTGCTCGGGGGCACGGAGTGACCAGTGGCAGGGGTCAGCCCGCGCGGCGCCGCGGATGCGGCGAGGTGAAGCGCCGTGCTTTTTTTTTTCAGCAGGACATCAGGCTTTATGGATACGAGCTCGGCTCCCTCCTGATATACACCGTGCATAACGGCTGCCACGAGGTTACTGCCTGTGATTCAGTGCCGTGTCTCGGCTGGAAGGTGCTGACTGCCGCTGCCTGGGGAGTGTTGGGTACATGGACAGAGCGACGAGGTGCAAAAGCTTTCCTATAAGCAGCCTTAAAGTCAGCATACGGCCCAGCCCTAAGCTTTGGAAAACCATTCTGGCCATGCACGCAGAGGGCCGCCGTCCCACAGCTCTCCGCCTCCAAACTCTGCAGGGTCGGCGCTGGGAAGAGGAAGAAAGTTTCGGGACGAAGCACAGCAGTCTGACGGATGAGGAGCTTCTCGTCCTGAGAACCTGTGGGCAAAGCTCTGGAAGCCGTCAGGAACGCTCCTTCCCTTGGGGTTCTCAACCCAGCTCCTCTCCGTTGCCACCCTGTAGGTCTGTGCTGAACCTCTGCACAAGCTCAGCTGCAGGGATGGCGGACATGGGGGGCAGGCCACGCTTCCCCATGGAATTCAGGCCCAATGTCCACGTGAAGAGGCCAATGATGGCAGCCAGGTCTTCTTCTTCGGAGCCATTTCCAGCGCTGCCGCTGCGCTCCCAGTTTATTTTGTCCATCCGTAACGGCGTAACTGTAGCGCTGCGTCTCCGAGAGGCCCTTCAGCCTGCTATTGAACTGATAAATTCACTGTATTACTTTACACAAATCAATACCCCAGCAGTTATCAGGGGTTGATGTGACCGAAATTGGTTTCAGCCAATTTGTGAGCGTAATAAATGTCCATTTATCAAATCAATTCATTCCGTGGTGCTCCTCGGACCGCCCGGCTCGGGGTGCCAGGGGCTGATGTCCCCGACCTGGGATGGGGGATGAGCCCCTTCCTGCTCCTGTCTCACCTGAAGCCATGGTCCCAGTGTTCTACCTGCACTTGGACCCCTACCAGCCTTCCTTGCTACAACCCAGACTGCAAACACCGAAATGAAGCGCTTGCAGGGGATCCCACCTGGTCTGAATTACAGCTTCCCTCAAGTCAGGGCAGGGCGACATTCCTGCCTGTCCTTTTTCTTCCAGCTTTGTCACTCCAGCTGATTCCAGCACTGTAACCGCCCAGCACGATGAAAATTTCTCATTTTAAGATTTAAAAGGAGATTGCCTACAACAATCTTAACCACTAAACTGAAAACCTCACAGCCCTTTCCCTTCCTCCCTCCTTACTCAGCTGCAGGAAGTCCTGCCACAAAGTGCAAAAGGGGCTGGAAAACGAAACTGAATGGCAGAACCACCAAAGTTGGAAAGGATCTTTAAGATCTCATCAAGTCCAACCAACCACCCATCACCACCAGCCCACCAAAAATGTCCCTCAAATGTCCCCTATCAGTTTGGTGAAGGTGTCTGTGTGTCACCAAACAAGGTGAAATGTCCCCTATCAGTTTGGTGAAGGTGTCTGTGTGTCACCAAACAAGGTGAAATGTCCCCTATCAGTTTGGTGAAGGTGTCTGTGTGTCACCAAACCAGGTGAAATGTCCCCTATCAGTTTGGTGAAGGTGTCTGTGTGTCACATCACAAGGTGAAATGTCCCCTATCAGTTTGGTGAAGGTGTCTGTGTGTCACCAAACAAGGTGAAATGTCCCCTATCAGTTGGGTGGAGGTGTCTGTGTGTCACATCACAAGGTGAAATGTCCCCTATCAGTTTGGTGAAGGTGTCTGTGTGTCACATCACAAGGTGAAATGTCCCCTATCAGTTGGGTGGAGGTGTCTGTGTGTCACATCACAAGGTGAAATGTCCCCTATCAGTTTGGTGAAGGTGTCTGTGTGTCACATCACAAGGTGAAATGTCCCCTATCAGTTGGGTGGAGGTGTCTGTGTGTCACATCACAAGGTGAAATGTCCCCTATCAGTTTGGTGAAGGTGTCTGTGTGTCACCAAACAAGGTGAAATGTCCCCTATCAGTTTGGTGAAGGTGTCTGTGTGTCACATCACAAGGTGAAATGTCCCCTATCAGTTGGGTGGAGGTGTCTGTGTGTCACATCACAAGGTGAAATGTCCCCTATCAGTTGGGTGGAGGTGTCTGTGTGTCACATCACAAGGTGAAATGTCCCCTATCAGTTTGGTGAAGGTGTCTGTGTGTCACATCACAAGGTGAAATGTCCCCTATCAGTTTGCTGATGCTGAACCTCCATCACCTCCATCCCTGTGCTGCACGCAGTTCCCTCACAGCCGCCCTGTTCCCCCCCAGCTGTCAGCCCCCACCTCCTCCCTTTCCGTGGGGCAGAAAGCAGAGCTGGGCTCTGTCACATCTCCCATGGATGGCAGGAGGGTTTCCTGCCCCCCGGGATCCCTTTGGTGGCAATGTGGCCGTGGCACGGTGTGCCGTGTGAGTGCCCCATGCGCACGCAGCGCCCGCAGCTCCCGTCCCCTTTTTGCTGCCCTGGAGCTGCTTGGATCGCGCAGCGAGCGGCGGATTAAATCCAATTACTCAATTAGGGAGCTGTTACAAATGAAACGCATCGGCGGGGCCGGGGAGCCCACGGCGTGGCAGCAGAAAGCAGTGGGAACAGAGAGAAGCACGAGTGCTCGGAAGAAAGAGTCGCGTCTGGAAATTGAGCCTTCCTGAAAGAAAATGGGGGCAGGAGGGAGGAGGGGGGAGGAGAAGGTCGGAGCCTCTTCCTCTACCTTTTGGTCTGATGTCCTGAGGCTGCGGGGGGATCGAGCGCATTCCCTCTAATTCAATAAGAGAAACCTCCATAAAGGCGGCCGCTTTAATGCGCGCAAACACCACCTGTGTCAGGAGCAGGCGCTGCCCATTAATCAAAGCTTCCCAATTAGCCCGCGCCGCTGCCCCCAGGCACAGCCGCTGTCGGAGCAGAGGGTGTCTGCTGCGCTTTGCAGGGCTCTGAGCTGGCCCTGCGCCCCCCCTTTGTGAGCATCACAGCCTGGGTTTTGGATCCGTGACAGAGCCCTGCTTGCCGTTCTGACCTCGGCCCTCCCTGCCTGCTTTGAAGCCCTGCATTCGGGTGCAGGGAGGCTGCAGGAATTGCTGGCCCGAAAAGCTGCTCTGGTTTTTTTTCCTTACCCCCCCCCCCCCCCAGCTCCATCAGAACGTCAGCGCTCCCTCCCAGCTGCGCCGCAAGCCTGTATCCTCCAGCACAGCCACCAGAGGCCAGGCTCCCCGCTCCCTTACGACTTCATTTCTTTTTTAACAGGGGAAAACACGCAATTCCAAGCACAGCGACAACGCCTGCAGAGAAAGGCGCTGCTGCACGCTGCCAGGAGGTGCGAGGGAGGCTGGAACCAACGGGAGGAGGTAGGGCAGGTATTCACCTCCTGATGCTGCTCTGCACAGAGCTGCAGCTTCCGGGCCAGGGATGCGAATTGTTGGATGCTGAGGGAGAAGAGCGGGGCAGCGCTCCTCTGCATCCGCCTGCCGAGGGTCTCTATTGATCTGACGTCGCTCACACAGCCAAGGAATAAATACACATAGCAGGACAGGGCTGAGCTGAGCTGGCCAATAGGAGCTCTGCAGAGAAGCACCTGGCTGTCTTGGTTGACCAACAGCTGACCAATGGTTGGCCAATGGTTGGCCAATACTTGACCAACAGTTCACCAATGGTTGGCCAATGGTTGACCAACAGTTCACCAATGGTTGGCCAATGGTTGATCAACAGTTCACCAATACTTGGCCAATGATTGACCAACAGCTCACCAATGGTTGGCCAATGGTTGATCAACAGTTCACCAATGGTTGGCCAATGGTTGATCAACAGTTCACCAATGGTTGGCCAATGGTTGACCAACAGTTCACCAATACTTGGCCAATGATTGACCAACAGATCACCAACACTTGGCCAATGGTTGACCAACAGTTCACCAATGGTTGGCCAATACTTGACCAACAGCTGACCAATGGTTGGCCAATGGTTGACCAACAGCTGACCAATGTCTGGCCAATGGTTGATCAACAGTTGACCAATGTCTGGCCAATGGTTGATCAACAGTTGACCAATGGTTGGCCAATGGTTGACCAACAGTTCACCAATGGTTGGCCAATGGTTGACCAACAGCTCACCAATACTTGGCCAATGGTTGGCCAGTACTTGACCAACAGCTGACCAATGGTTGGCCAATGGTTGACCAACAGCTGACCAATATCTGGCCAATGGTTGATCAACAGCTGACCAACGGTTGACCAAGAGCTGACTAATGGTTGACCAATGGTTGACCAATGGCTGACGCACAGTTGACCAACAGCTGAGCAATATTTTGGACCAAGGGTCGATCAGTGGTTGATCAGTGGTTGGCCGTGAGGCAGCAGTGTGCCCTGGTGGCCATGAAGGCCAACGGTGTCCTCGTTGGTCAACAGTTGACCATAGGTTGACCACAAGTTGTGCCACGAGGGCCAAGAAGGCCACCTGAGATGCACAGAGTGTGGGCAGCAGGACGGGGAGGTGCTCCTTCCCTCCGCTCTGCCCTGGGGGAGCACATCTGAAGCACTGCACCCAGGGCTGGGCTCCCCGGCTCCAAGCAGAAAGGGAGCTGCTGGGGAGAGCCTGGCGAGGGTGCAGAGATGGTGGGGGCTGGAGCAGCTCGTGGTGGGGACAGGCTGAAGGCTGAGCAGCTGGGGGAGAGAAGGATGAGAGGGGATCCTGCAGCCTGCTCTAGGAAACTTCCTTTAGCAGGGGGATGGACTGGGGGATCTCCAGAGGATCTCTATGGATCTCTTGCTCCGTGCAAAGCGTAACCACATGCGCTCCCATTTTCTCCATGGAACAAATCCCCACGTGGGTGAGGAGCACAGAGAAACCCCCCACGAGGGGGGCGTTTATGTACAAACTGCCACACAGAGCCATCAGTGAGCTGTTAGTGAGTAACGTTCCTAAGACAAACCTCACCTGCCCCCACCGTGGCTATGGCACTCTCCTGGCCGATGATGTGCTCCTTCAGCCTCTGCTCCAGGGGGAACCTGCGGCGCTCCTCCACCTCCCGGCGACGCTGCTCCTCCTGGAACTGCAAAGGGGAGAAAGAGTTGGGAGCAGGAAGGGGTTGAGCAAGGAGGGGAGCACCTGGTTCTAAAGGGGGCCTGGTTCTAAAGGGAGCCTGGTTCTAAAGGGGGCCGTAAGAAAGAAGGGGAGGGACTGTGAGTGACACGGCGAGAGGAAATGGTTTGAGACAACAAGAGGGCAGGTTTAGAGTGGATATTAAGAAGTGTGTCTGATAAGGCTGGCGAGGCACAGGATGAACGGAGAGGGGGCTCTGAGCACCTGATGGAGCTGGGGGGGTCCCACCAGTGGACCAGACGGCTTTTAGGGGTCCCTTCCAACTCGAACGGTTGTGATCTACGGCTCTACGCAGCCCTGCAGCCCGCGCTGTGGCACGCAGGATGGCAGCGACTCCAAGGGCTGCTCCTCCAGAGCTCAGCGTTCTGCTCAGCTCACGGCTCCCCACCGCCAGCCGGGCGCGGGGAAGCCGCGACGAGCGCGAGAGAGATCCAAATAAATTAAAAATACATATGAAAACTCCCTTGTTATTCTGTCACCAGGATATGTAAATAAAATCTATGGGCCGTGCCCATTCGGTAACGGCTCTGCCAATTCATTCTGTGGCAGTGATTAAAACGAGCAATAAATTCTCAAAGACTCTCGGCGGAGCGCAGGAATTGGGGGCGGCTGCGACCCCCGGAGCGCCGCGTCCCCCCCGGTGCTGCGTTCATCACAGCTGCCTGGGCTGCCTGATGTTTTATACACACCGACCATCATCTGCAGCAGGAATATATCTCCTTTCTCTCCCCGGTCTATTTGTTAAAGCGTAAAATCTGAGGCGTCTTTGGAGCAGGTTTGGAGCAGGTTTTGTCAGCGCTGCGCCCTGGGGACCATTTGCCCAGCAGCGATTCCTCCTCCTCCTCCTCCTCCTCCTCCTCCTCCCAAAAAGATCCAAAGGATTTTGAGCTCGGTTTCGCAGCCTCCCAGCTCTGCGGCTTCCCCCTTCCACCCGGCACGGAATGCCAACGTTCCACGCTCAGGACATGGATGTGGATCTGAGCTCCTCTCTGCCATCCTTGGGGAGCGCAGATTTGGCCACCTGGCCGAATCACTTCTCAATGCAGTCCCTGCCACCTCGCCAACCATCGATCGCCCCCAACTTCCAAGTCCTCTTCACTTCACGTTTCCCAAAGGCAAACTGAAATCCCCAACCTGCAGAGCGGCAGCCTGACGTGGCGCAACGCGGCGCCGCTCGTGCTCTCGTTCCCAGGGCAGCAGGGAGCATTCCCAGCCCCAAGCTGGGGGGCAAAGCGGGGCTCCCCACCCCCTGACGGCTCCTGCTGATGGAGAACAGCAGCTCCTACCTCAGCCGGGTCCCCAGGGATCTCCGATCCCGCGCGGAAGAAGCGCCGCGCTGCGAAGCTCAGCTCACCTTTGCCTCCGATGCCTTCAGGAGGTTCATCACCTCCCCCTCGCGGGCGTAATCCAGCGGCGTGTGGCCCATCTCGTTCTTCTGCAGGGGGTTGGCACCTGTTGGCAGTGAGAAAGGGAGGAGGTCAGGGAGCCCTGGGGCAGGGGGGGCGCGCAGCGCGTCTCCTGCGTGGATCTCCTGTTCTGACGTCCGCTCTGAGCACGCAGGGACAGTCCCAGGGGTTGCAGGGGAAAACCCCTCTCTTCTCTGGGATTACATTGGGAACGAAGAGCCAGTCGAGCCCAGAGACTGAACTGCTGTGGGGAGCTGCGAGGGGGCCGGCAGAGAACTGAACCTGCGTGGTGAGAACCAACTGGTCCCAGTTCTGTGCTGGGAAGCAGCGGAGCGGGTGCAAAGAGCTGGGCAGGCCAAGGTCAGGAGGCAGAGATGTGGGGAAATAGGGGAGACACGAGTGTGGCACAAGGGGAATAAGAGGGACACCAGTATGGCACCAAGGGAATAGGAGGGACACAAATATGGCACCAAGGGAACAGGAGGGACACAAATATGGCACCATGGGAATAGGAGGGACATGAATATGGCACCAAGGGAATGAGAAGGACACAAACATGGCACCTGGGAATGGGAAAGAGAGCAATATGGCACCATGGGATGCCCAGTGATGCAGCCCTGGCTCCTGGGAATGAGCCACATCTGAGGGCACAGCAGCCACGTGGGCTGGGTGAGCCGGGAGCAGGGAGCTGAGCGCTGCTGAGCGCTGGCACTGGGGACCCACATCTGCCTACAGAGTGCAAAATGCCCTCCCCAAACATCCGGCACCGAGTGATTTCCAGCTCCAGCCTTGTCACGGCGGACGAGGGAGCCAACAGGGGATGGGATGCAGCACGGGGCCGGCGCATGCCATGGGGTTGGGGATGCCATAGGGTTGGGGATGCAAAAGGGTCGGGGATGCCATAGGGTCGGGGATGCCATAGGGTCAGGGATGCCATAGTGTTGGGGATGCCATAGTGTTGGGGATGCCATGGGGTCGGGGATGCCATGGGGTTGGGGATGCCATGGGGTCGGGGATGCCATAGGGTCGGGGATGCCATGGGGTTGGGGATGCCATAGGGTCAGGGATGCCATAGGGTCGGGGATGCCATAGGGTCGGGGATGCCATGGGGTCGGGGATGCCATGGGGTCGGGGATGCCATAGGGTTGGGGATGCCATGGGGTCGGGGATGCCATGGGGTTGGGGATGCCATGGGGTCGGGGATGCCATGGGGTCGGGGATGCCATGGGGTTGGGGATGCCATAGGGTCGGGGATGCCATGGGGTTGGGGATGCCATGGGGTTGGGGATGCCATAGGGTCAGGGATGCCATAGGGTCGGGGATGCCATAGGGTCGGGGATGCCATAGGGTTGGGGATGCCATGGGGTCAGGGATGCCATAGGGTCGGGGATGCCATAGGGTCGGGGATGCAAAAGGGTCGGGGATGCCATAGGGTCGAGGATGCCATAGGGTCGGGGATGCCATGGGGTTGGGGATGCCATAGGGTCAGGGATGCCATAGGGTCGGGGATGCCATAGGGTTGGGGATGCCATGGGGTCGGGGATGCCATGGGGTCGGGGATGCCATGGGGTCGGGGATGCCATAGGGTTGGGGATGCCATGGGGTCGGGGATGCCATGGGGTTGGGGATGCCATGGGGTTGGGGATGCCATAGGGTCGGGGATGCCATGGGGTTGGGGATGCCATGCGGTCGGGGATGCCATGGGGTTGGGGATGCCATGGGGTTGGGGATGCCATAGGGTCAGGGATGCCATAGGGTTGGGGATGCCATGGGGTTGGGGATGCCATAGGGTTGGGGATGCCATGGGGTCGGGGATGCCATGGGGTTGGGGATGCCATAGGGTCAGGGATGCCATAGTGTTGGGGATGCCATAGTGTTGGGGATGCCATGGGGTCGGGGATGCCATGGGGTTGGGGATGCCATGGGGTCGGGGATGCCATAGGGTCGGGGATGCCATGGGGTTGGGGATGCCATAGGGTCAGGGATGCCATAGGGTCGGGGATGCCATAGGGTCGGGGATGCCATGGGGTCGGGGATGCCATGGGGTCGGGGATGCCATAGGGTTGGGGATGCCATGGGGTCGGGGATGCCATGGGGTTGGGGATGCCATGGGGTCGGGGATGCCATGGGGTTGGGGATGCCATGGGGTTGGGGATGCCATAGGGTCGGGGATGCCATGGGGTTGGGGATGCCATGGGGTTGGGGATGCCATAGGGTCAGGGATGCCATAGGGTCGGGGATGCCATAGGGTCGGGGATGCCATAGGGTTGGGGATGCCATGGGGTCAGGGATGCCATAGGGTCGGGGATGCCATAGGGTCGGGGATGCAAAAGGGTCGGGGATGCCATAGGGTCGAGGATGCCATAGGGTCGGGGATGCCATGGGGTTGGGGATGCCATAGGGTCAGGGATGCCATAGGGTCGGGGATGCCATAGGGTTGGGGATGCCATGGGGTCGGGGATGCCATGGGGTCGGGGATGCCATGGGGTCGGGGATGCCATAGGGTTGGGGATGCCATGGGGTCGGGGATGCCATGGGGTTGGGGATGCCATGGGGTTGGGGATGCCATAGGGTCGGGGATGCCATGGGGTTGGGGATGCCATGCGGTCGGGGATGCCATGGGGTTGGGGATGCCATGGGGTTGGGGATGCCATAGGGTCAGGGATGCCATAGGGTTGGGGATGCCATGGGGTTGGGGATGCCATAGGGTTGGGGATGCCATGGGGTCGGGGATGCCATAGGGTTGGGGATGCCATGGGGTCGGGGATGCCATGGGGTCGAGGATGCCATAGGGTCAGGGATGCCATAGGGTCGGGGATGCCATGGGGTTGGGGATGCCATAGGGTCGGGGATGCCATAGGGTCGGGGATGCCATGGGGTCGGGGATGCCATGGGGTTGAGGATGCCATGGGGTCGGGGATGCCATAGGGTTGGAGATGCCATCCTCGGGGCTTTCCCTTCCCGACGGCCGAGGGTCGGTCCTCCACCCCCCGGCACTATCAATAACGGCCGTCCATCCCATATCGGCCTAATCCCCCCCCCGTTAATGGCTTTGACGACTTGACTAATTGCTGCAATAATTGATAGAACCCGGCTCGTCCCAACCGGTCGATCCCCACCTCCAGCACCGCCGCCATAAATAACGCTGTCACCCCCCCTTCCCCCCCCGCTAACGGCGCAGCGCCGCGGCCGGCCGCCTGACCTCGCCGCCCCGCCACCACCCACGCCGCCATAATGGGAGGCCATTCGTCACCTCCTGCCGCTGTCACGGAGCCAACACCTGGGCAGCACCTCGGGCTGTGCTTCCCGCACCTCCTGCACGCGTGAGGAGGCCCCAGCTTATCATATTTGATGAATGGCGCGGCGCCTCACCACCAGCGCCCGCGCGCCACGCAGGAGCAGCTGCGGAAGGTCACTCATTGGGGAAATATGTTTCTGCCGGTGGTATCGAAAAAAGTTTAGCGGAGTGACAGGCCTCAATTTTTCAAATTTTATTAACTCCATCCCCTTAACCATTTGTCTTGAATTCCTTCAGATTAGGGAGAAGTGTCAATAGAGCGCGGGATGCGGCGCCGGTAGCCGCCTTCGCCGTGCCGGGGGGCGGTGGGGAGCAGCAGAGCTCCTGGCAGCAGCTGGCCGCGGCTGGACCCGCGTCCTCACTCCTCGTCCTGCATCCTTATCCTTGGCCTCCGTCCTTGTGCCGTCCTCCATCCTCACTCCTTGTCCTCCATCCTTATTTCTTGTTCTCCATCCTTATTCCTTGGCCTCCATCCTTGTGCCCTGTCCTCCATCCTCACTCCTTGTCCTCCATCCTTATTTCTTATTCTCCATCCTTATTCCCTGTCCTCCATCCTTGTGCCCTGTCCTCCATCCTCACTCCTTGTCCTCCATCCTTATTTCTTATTCTCCATCCTTATTCCCTGTCCTCCATCCTCACTCCATGTCCTCCATCCTTACTCCATGTTCTCCATCCTTATTTCTTGTTCTCCATCCTTATTCCCTGTCCTCCATCCTTGTGCTCTGTCCTCCATCCTTGTGCTCTGTCCTCCATTCTTGCCATGTCCTCCATCTGTACACCCTGTTCTCCATCCTTACTCCATGTCCTCCATCCTTATTCCCTGTCCTCCATCCTTGTTCTCTGTCCTCCATCCTTACTCCCTGTCCTCCATCCTTGTGCCATGTCCTCCATCCGTACACCTTGTCCTCCATCCTTAGTCCTTGCCCTCCATCCTTATCCTTCTCCTCCATCCTTATTCCTTCTCCTCCATTCTTATTCCTTCTCCTCCATCCTTATTCCTCGTCCTCCATCTTTACCCCCTGTCCTCCATCCTTATTCAATGTACTCTAACCTTACTCCTTGTCCTCCATCCACGTCCTCCATCCTTATTCTCTGCCCTCCATCCTTATTTCTTGTCATCCATCTTTGTGCCATGTCCTCCATCCTTGCTCCTCATCCTCCATCCTCACTTCATATCCTCCATCCTTACTCCATGTCCTCCATCCTTATTTCTTGTACTCCATCCTTACTCCCTGTCCTCCTTTCTTATACCTTGTCCTCCATACTTATTCCTTGTCCTCAATCTTTGCTCCCTGTCCTCTGTCCCTGTCCTCCATCCTTACTCCTTGTCCTCCATTCTTGTCCTCCATCTTTGCTCCCTGTCCTCCATCCTTACTCCTTGTCCTCCATCCCTGTCCTCCATCCTTATTCCTTGTCCTCCATCCCTGCCCTCCATCCCTGCCCTCCATCCCTGTCCTCCATCCTTACTCCTTGTCCTCCATCCCTGTCTTCCATCTTTGCTCCCTGTCCTCCATCCTAACTCCTTGTCCTCCATCCCTGTCCTCCATCCCTGCCCTCCATCCCTGTCCTCCATCCTTACTCCTTGTCCTCCATCCCTGTCTTCCATCTTTGCTCCCTGTCCTCCATCCTAACTCCTTGTCCTCCATCCCTGTCCTCCATCCCTGTCCTCCATCCCTGCCCTCCATCCCTGTCCTCCATCCTTACTCCTTGTCCTCCATCCCTGTCCTCCATCCCTGCCCTCCATCCCTGTCCTCCATCCTTACTCCTTGTCCTCCATCCTTACTCCTTGTCCTCCACCCTTACTCCTTGTCCTCCCCCTTGCCCCAGAGAGGCAGAATGGACCTCACTTCACCAGCAACCCACAGGGGCACCCAGAGAGCTACGTCCCTTCAAAGACTGGATGCAGAGAAGCCTGGGAGAACCTCTGGGAGCAGGACGAGGAAATGTTCACCACCCTGATGTCCTCCTCTGTCCCCACACTGAAGTGACTGGGCAAATCTTCTGTGCAGAAGTCAGCACAGCTTCAGCCTGGCGCACACAGAACACCGTTCCCACCAGCAAAAAGCCACCTCCAGTCTCCCAGAGCTCTTCTCAATTCACAGCAACTTCAAAACTCATTTTACTGAGGGCTCCTCAAGGTCTCCTGGGTCCCTCCAGGTCATCCCAGCCCCTTCCTGGGTCCCCCCCAGCCCAGCAGCGCAGAGCCAACGATGCTGGAGCCTGGATGAAACCCTCTCGACTCACTTTTCTGGTGAAGCAAACTGAATCCTAGCAAGGGGGGCACTGGAAACGCACCGGTCCGCAGCGGGTCCCATCTCCCCGTGGCTGCGTTCCATCACCAAAGAGGCAGGGTGAGCTGTGGGGAGCAGCCCCCGGCACCCGCTGGGATCGCAGAGTGCCAACAGCCGTCAGCTCTGACAAGGACTGACACTCTGATTGCTGCACACGGCCAGTTACGGTAATACGAAAGGACTCCTGTCCTCCTGAGCCTCCCGTGATTGAATTAGCATGATCACCCTTTTTTCCAGTAACGCAGACCTGTTTGTTTGGTTTCTTTTTAATCAATAAGACGCGTCGTTTGCAGGAGGTTTGGATCATGCCGCGTTAATACGAGCCTGTGAGCCTGACCCCCCCTCCTCACACCTCCATCTGTTTCAGTGGGCGCCGTTCTGCTCACTGGATGTGGATGCTGAGCTCTGCTGAGGATCTGCCCCTGATCCCAGCCCAAAGGAATGTGAGCAACGCTCCCCAGAGGAGCAGCAAGGGAAAAAGAATGGTGCCTTCCAGGTCAAGTTTGGGCATTGGACCAGACAGGGGTTGGAGATCGATGATCCTTGAGGTCCTTTCCAACCTGAGCCATTTTATGACCTTGGAAGGTGCCTTCCAACCCAAATGATGGAACGCATGGATGGGAATCCATGAGGCACAGCAGGGATCCAGCAGGGTGAATCCAGCATGGTGAATCCAGCATGGTGAATCCAGCAGGGTGAATTGGGCAGGGTGAATCCAGCAAGGTGAATCCAGCAAGGTGAATCCAGCAGGGTGAATCCGGCAGGGTGAATCCAGCAGGGTGAATCCAGCAGGGTGAATCCAGCAAGGTGCCTCCTGCTCCCAGCGATGGCGGCTGGACAGCCCAAAGCAACGCCGTGGGGGAGAACCAGAAGTGATGGGGTGCTAAAGATGTCCGCAACAGCCAAGTTGGAAAGTAAAGAACAGGAATTTGTAGAAGGATGCAGGCCAACGCTGAAGAGCGAGGCTCGGCTACAGCTTCTACCAACGCCGGTCGGCGAGGTTGTATGGGACACAACATATGGGACACGGTCAGCACGTGTGGTGGGGATGGGCTTGGGGATCTTGGAGGTCATTTGCAACCACGATG
This sequence comes from Tetrao urogallus, assembly GCF_951394365.1. Taxonomy (NCBI): domain Eukaryota; kingdom Metazoa; phylum Chordata; class Aves; order Galliformes; family Phasianidae; genus Tetrao; species Tetrao urogallus. The sequence goes on along the minus strand of NC_136813.1, from coordinate 2,188,292 downwards.
GCTTCACGGTTCAGTCAATGCACAACAGGGGTCGGCAGGTGAGCTCCATTTTGCTGCCTGAGAGACTACGGATGTAGGGGAGGGCTGCGCCAGGCAACCAGAATCAGTGACATGTGAGGTCCTTGTCCTCCATCCTTGCTCCTTGTCCTCCATCCCTGTCCTCCATCCTTGTCCTCCATCCCTGTCCTCCATCCTTGTCCTCCATCCCTGTCCTCCATCCTTGTCCTCCATCCTTGCTCCATCCTCCATCCTTACTCTTTGTCCTCCATCCTTGCTCTGTCCTCCATCCTTACTCCTTGTCCTCCATCCTTGTCCTCCATCCTTGCTCTGTCCTCCATTCTTACTCCTTGTCCTCCATCCCTGTCCTCCATCCTTGTCCTCCATCCTCCATCCTTACTCCTTGTCCTCCATCCTTGTCCTCCATCCTTGCTCCATCCTCCATTCTTACTCCTTGTCCTCCATCCCTGTCCTCCATCCTTGTCCTCCATCCTCCATTCTTACTCCTTGTCCTCCATCCCTGTCCTCCATCCTTGTCCTCCATCCTCCATCCTTACTCCTTGTCCTCCATCCTTGTCCTCCATCCTTGCTCCATCCTCCATTCTTACTCCTTGTCCTCCATCCCTGTCCTCCATCCTTGTCCTCCATCCTCCATCCTTACTCCTTGTCCTCCATCCTTGTCCTCCATCTTTACTCCTTGCCCTCCATCCCTGTCCTCCATCCTTGTCCTCCATCCCTGTCCTCCATCCCTGTCCTCCATCCTTGCTCCGTCCTTCATCCTTACTCCTTGTCCTCCATCCTTGCTCTGTCCTCCATTCTTACTCCTTGTCCTCCATCCCTGTCCTCCATCCTTGCTCTGTCCTCCATCCTTACTCCTTGTCCTCCATCCTTGCTCTGTCCTGCATCCTTACTCCTTGCCCTCCATCCCTGTCCTCCATCTTTGCTTCCTGTCCTCCATCCCTGTCCTCCATCTTTGCTTCCTGTCCTCCATCCTTACTCCTTGCCCTCCATCCCTGTCCTCCATCCTTACTCCATGTCCTCCATCCGTCTTCCATCTTTGCTCCCTGTCCTCCATCCTTACTCCTTGTCCTCCACCCCTGTCCTCCATCCTTGCTCCGTCCTCCATCCAATGCAGGCCTTGGAGGTCTCCTCCTCCATCATTCTACGACTCCACGACTCGGGATCTCCTTTCTTAGGTGTCTTAGAGGACAGTGCTGGTGCCCAGGAAATCCTCTGTCCTTCTCGATCCCTTACAGAACAAGCTGGCCAACCTGCCCCCTCCCACCTGATGCCATTGGGCTGGAGGCGGCTGCTGCCCACCTCCCACCTCCAGTCTGCACAGCAGCACGACGGCAAGGGAAACCAAACCAAACCAAAGAACCCCCACCTTTCCCTCTCTCCACGTGTGCAGAGCGATTAAATTCACAGCAAGCACGATGCCACCGTGCCCAGAAATACCCTGAGAGGGATCCATTTGCTCCCCTGCCCTACGGGGAAACCATCCTTAAGCACTCGGCCACCGCCAGAGCTGCGCTCGACTTATTGCTCTCGCCACGTTAAGCTGCAGTGCTGCGAGATGATTGGTTTTTCAATCCCAGTCTCCCAGGATTTTAATTACTGGTCTGGCACGGCCGGGAGTGGAGCCTGCTGCGGTCGGACGGAAGGGTCGATACGCCGTCCCGGAACATATTGAGCCACGGTGCTCACAGACTCTATTGCGCTATTTAATCATTTTTTTGTGCAAAATTTACAGCGCGGCAGAAGGGATCAATACTGAATTTATCACATTCCCTTGTAAATATGAGCACGGAAAGGGGAAAAGTGTCTCAGGCTCTCCTGGCCAACAGCTGGCCGGGGGTGGGTGGGTGCTGACTGCAGCTGCAGCACGGCGCCGGGGGGTTTGGGGGGACGCAGGGGGCCGCCCAGTGCTGTTCCTGCATCCATGGGGCGAGGACAGGCCTGGCGTGGGGCTGTGCTCACACCAGCTCAAGACCAACGGGTCCTCGGCTCCAGCTGGGACAAGGCAGAAGCAGAGCAGCTCGCAGCTCTCCTTTCCCCTGGCTGAGCTGTGGGCAGCAGGTGGAAGCGCTCAGAGCAGCGGCCCAGGAGGGAAGGCAGCGCTCCGCTCACCGCAACTTTTGCTCAGTGGAAGAGCATTTTGCTAAGGGAGGCGACCTCAGAGCCTTCACCAGAACAAAAAGCAGCACAGGGGTGACGGAGGGGGGGGGGAGGTGCCCCTGGCAGGGCTCAGCTCCATCCCTGCTTCCCCAAATCACCGAGGTGACGGTGGCACATCAGCATGGAGGACTGAGATCCGGAAGGGTGCTGAGCTTCACCTGCCTGCAGAAAGCAGGCCTTGGAAGAGGGGCTTTCGTGCAGCACATCGAAACGGCGCCCTCAGAGAAGCGAGGGGCTTCCGTGTCTGGCTGGAGGCCCCCTCCTCTCCCCCCCCTCCTCCCCTCCCAGCAAACAAAAAGCCCCCGGATCGATCGCGCTGGTGCACAGCGGCTCACACCCACTCCTTCACATGCAGGAGGACATTGATGGTGTCAGCTCAGGTCGGGAGGCTGTGAAATGTCACCAGCGAGGACAGCGGGATGCCTCGCGCTCTGCTGGGCACGCACATGCTGACCACTGGGGGAGGAGGTCCAGAGGGGTCAGCGAGTCACTGAATGGGGCACAAAGGGGCAGGGGGCTTCCCCTATAGAGGCACGGCGGGGGCTGCTGGGGATGGGGGGTGGGGGGGGGAGTTGGCAGTTAATGGCTTTGGCCCTGAGGGCATCGGGCTAGGAAGTGCTGGGGAGAGTAAATGGACGCTTGGTTAAAATACAGGCAGGTGTGGAGGGCGAGGGGGACTGATCTGTGTCCAGCAGGCAGGAAACGTCCCGCTCGGGAGGAGGGGGGGGGGGGAGGCACCCCATTGAGGAGCTGTGGGACGCCCCAAAAAGGGGAGGAAAGGGCTGGAGCTGGGAGGATCCACTGCATGGAATCGCGGGTTGGGTTGGAGGGGCCTCAGGGAAGAGGGAGACGTGTTGGATCGAGCAAGAAAACCATCGCAGAATCACGTAATGGTTTCTGAGCTGGAAGGGATCGCGGAAGGCCGCCTGGTCCAGCTCCAGCCCCGATCTCCCCTCTTCTACTTTGAAACCATTTCCCCACGTCCCATCGCAACAGAGAATCGAAAATTGCCATCCTAAGAACTTTGGTGCTCGCACAAACACAGCCCTGCAGGCGCTGCGGCAGCCACACAGTTTGCTGCGCGTCTTTTTCCTGGAGCTCTGAGGTCAGGCGTTGCTACAAACAGGGCTCCCATTCAGAGAGGCGACGGCAGCTCCAGCACGCAGCCCAGGCACCCAGGCAGCCGTGCAAAACCAGCCCTGTGCACCGTGGTGGTGATGGCACTGGGGTGGGCAGCACTGCCCGGCTCCGGTTCTGCGCGCCGGTGTGACGGAGAAGCACGTCATCGTGGGGAAGGAGTGGTGGGAGGGTAAACGTGAGACCCGTTGGCATGGCAGCACATCTCTGCTCTGTTAGCTGAGCGCCTCCTTCCCCTCTGCTAAAGGAGCGGGGCTGCGTATGAACCCAATTAAGGAGTGTTTATGTCGGAGAACCAGGAGCTCAGGCTCCCAACTCAAAGCGTTCTGCGATGGCGCAGCCAGAGACGGCGCGGAACGGAGACCGAGAGCTGAAAGCAAGCAGCAAATCGCGCCTCCTCCTCGAGACGGAGCGGCGCGCCTCGCACTGTGCCCCCCAAGTGTGGGTCAGAGCCGCAGGCCGTGCCACCCACCTGCCTCCAGCAGCATCCTGACGCTCAGGTAGTCGTCGGCCAGCACGGCGTAGTGCAGGGCTGTGCAGCCACGGAAGCTGGCACGGACGTTCAGGCGGTTGTTGAACTCATCCTCGCGGGTCACGAGGACTGCAAGGAAGAAAAGATGTGGGTCAGAGAGCTGAGGAGCACAAGCTTCCGTCTCCAGGCTGCCCCCCATTCTTTGGGGCCCGCGGTTCCTGCCCCGTGGGCTCTGCGTGCTGCCGGGATGGGAATAATTCACAGTAACGCATTTTACAGCTCGCTGGAAAGCCTGGAAGTCCCAAAGCAAATGCAATTACCCCGAGCCTGGCAGGTTTTGTGAAACCAGACCGAGAAACTGCAAGGCTGCTCTGAACAGAAACCGGTGCTTTCTGAAGCTGATTAATTAGATTCGTTTCCTTCCCTTGAGCCCCACTGAATGCCAATGTGCAGCGATACCTGTGTGCAGCTCCCACCCGTCCCCAGGCCCAGCCTGCTTGGCCTTTTTGGGGGGTAAATCCCTACTTTGGGGCAGTCAGGCTGCATGTCACCACGTGTGCAGGGTTGGGGATGCTCTGCATCAGGAGGCAGGCTAGGAAACTTCCTGAGATGTTAGCTGTCCTGTAACCATCGGAAATCAACAGCAGCAACAGCATCTGTCTGTAGGGACCGACGCTGACAGCGCAAAGAGGTCGTTTCCAACCTCAGCGACTCCACGAGCGGCACGGCGGGGATGGGGGGCATTTGGACTTGGTGATTTCAGAGGTCGTTTCCAACTTTAGTGACCCTCTGACTCTAGAAGCAAACACAGTTTGGATGGGTCGGCCATCGACTTGACAATCTCAGGGGTCTTTTCAGGACTTTGTGACCTCAGAGCTCATTTCCAACCTTGATGATTCTATAGAATCATAGACCGGGTGGGGATGGATGGCTGGCGGTTCTGCTCGATGCTCTCAGAGGTTGTTTCCAATCTTAACGACTCTTGGATTCTGTGTGAGCACGGTGCGGACGGCTGGGCCGTTGGATTTGATGATCTTTGAGATCTGGTCCGGAGCTGACATTCTTAGATGTCATTTTCAACCTCAGGGCCCTATGAACGGACGAGGTGGGGATGGGCTGGGGGTTGGACTTGACCATCTTAGAGGCCTTTCCCAAGCTCAGTGACTTTGATTCTACAAATGGACACGATGGGCACTGGCTGACTGTTGGACCTGATGGTTTTAGGGGTCATTTCCAAGCTTAACGACTCCCTAATTCTACCAGCAGACAATGTGGGGATGTGTTGGCCACTGGACTTGACAATCTTAGGGATGGTTTCCAAACTTGACCATCTTAGAGGCCTTTCCCAAGCTCAGTGACTTTGATTCTACGAATGGACACGATGGGCACTGGCTGACTGTTGGACCTGATGGTTTTAGGGGTCATTTCCAAGCTTAACGACTCCCTAATTCTACCAGCAGACAATGTGGGGATGTGTTGGCCATTGGACTTGACAATCTTAGGGATGGTTTCCAAACTTGACCATCTTAGAGGCCTTTCCCAAGCTCAGTGACTTTGATTCTACAAATGGACACGATGGGCACTGGCTGACTGTTGGACCTGATGGTTTTAGGGGTCGTTTCCAAGCTTAACAACTCCCTAATTCTACCAGCAGACAATGTGGGGATGTGTTGGCCACTGGACTTGACAACCTTAGGGATCGTTTCCAAACTTGACCATCTTAGAGGCCTTTCCCAAACTCAGTGACTTTGATTCTACGAATGGACACGATGGGCACTGGCTGACTGTTGGACCTGATGGTTTTAGGGGTCATTTCCAAACTTAACGACTCCCTAATTCTATCAGCAGACAATGTGGGGATGTGTTGGCCACTGGACTTGACAACCTTAGGGATCATTTCCGAACTTGACCATCTTAGAGGCCTTTCCCAACCTTAATGACTTTGATTCTACAAATGGATACGATGGGCACTGGCTGACCGTTGGACCTGATGGTTTTAGGGGTCGTTTCCAAGCTTAACGACTCCCTAATTCTACCAGCAGACACCGTGGGGATGCGTTGGCCATTGGACTTGACAATCTTAGGGATGGTTTCCAAACTTGACCATCTTAGAGGTCATTTCCAACCTCGGCGACTCTACGAGCAGCCATGGTGAGGATCAGTTGGCAGCCAGACCTGGTGCTCTTCGAGGTCACTGCCAGCCTTAACGAGGCTTTGATGCTACGAACAAAGGTGGTGAGGACGGCTGGCGGTGGGACGAGATGAGCTTAGAGATCTTTCCCAACCTTGGCGATTCTATGAGCAGACATGGTGAGGATGAGCCGGCGGTTGGACCTGGCGATCTCAGAAGTCATTCCCAACCTTAATGGGCCTTTGACTCTACGGGTGGACGAGGTGGGGATGGGTCGGCCATGGGACTTGGCAATCTTGGAGATCTCTTCTGGACTTGATGATCTCAGAGGTCATTTCCAACCTTAATGACTCCCTAATTCTATCAGCAAACACGGTACGGATGGTTGGCAGTTGGACTTGACCATCTTAGAGGCCTTTCCCAAGCTCAGTGACTTTGATTCTACAAATGCACACGATGGGCACTGGCTGACCATTGGACCTGATGGTTTTAGGGGTCGTTTCCAAGCTTAACGACTCCCTAATATTACCAGCAGACAATGTGGGGATGGGTTGGCCATTGGACTTGACAATCTTAGGGATGGTTTCCAAACTTGACCATCTTAGAGGCCTTTCCCAACCTTAATGACTTTGATTCTACAAATGGACACGATGGGCACTGGCTGACTGTTGGACCTGATGGTTTTAGGGGTCGTTTCCAAGCTTAACGACTCTTGGATTCTACCAGCAGACACCGTGGGGATGCGTTGGCCGTTGGACTTGACAATCTTAGAGATCTCTTCTGGACTTGATGATCTCAGAGGTCATTTCCAACCTTAACGACTCTCGGATTCTATCAGCGAACACGGTACGGATGGTTGGCTGGTTAGACTTGATGGCTGGCTGGCCGGACTCTATTTTAGAGGTCTTTTCCAACCTCGATGACTCCGTGGTTGTAGGGAATGGCAATGCCAGCTGCTGGCACTGTCAGGGACTGCAGCTCTGGGAAGACGGAGCATCAGGAAGGCCAGCGGGTGCAAACTGATGCTCTGCACCGCGGCTGCCCCCAAAGAACTGAGAAGACCTGAGAAGCTGAGCCCAGAGAACGCTGCGGCGCGTAGCTGATGCCGCTCCAGCCCAACATCTCCACTAACGAACCCGCAGCAGATCAATTAACACCCCGGCTCCTTCCCTTCCCCGGGTCTTCGCTCCGAGAGAACCGGGTGAGGACGTGTCTACTTATTTATTTGTCGTCATTTCCTACCCGGGGAGGAGCAGGATAATGAACTGCGTGCGTCAGGGAAGATGAATCTGAGATACTAGGGAGCAGTGCAGTAAAGAGATTAAAGCGTTATTATTGTTGGGTTTTTTTTCCCCCACGGTCCGTCGTGACAGCTCGGCCGTCATCTGTAAAAAATGTCTCCGAGAGAGATAATCATCGGAAACTCAATAAAGCGTCAGGGGAAGCCTGCTCTGCCATCCATCACCGGGTGCCTGGAAATTTTCAGCCCTCCGTCTCCCCTTCCTGCCATCCATATAAATGTCTGTAATATATTTGGAGCGGCACCCCCTCTCGATTTCGATGCTTTTATGAAAAAATATCGATAGGCGAAATATGTAAATGGGCGAAAAAAATAAATAAATACATAAAAAGGGGGGGGGGGGGGGAAAGAAAACCCCACAAAGGCAGTTTCTATCTCTTTCTCTCCCCTTCTGTTTTTTAAAATGCAACTGAATTTATTCTTTTTAATAAAACACGTCAAGCAAAGAATTAATGCAACTTCTCACGGCGCCGGCCTTATCTCCTCCGCACCCCAAAACTATATAACATTACGGAGGGATGAACGCAGACAAAAACAATTAACTTTATTGGTTGATGCACTTTGCCTTAAATAAAGTCTCCCCGCATGCATTATGGATCGGCATTCCACGGCTCGTTTTTTAATGTTGTTTCATGCATTTTGCATCCCTCGCTCTGATCTACGGGCGGCCCCACCTCCGGCACGCGGCAGGTCTGCGGGCCATGGCGAGGCCACGGCCAACCTCATCTCCTTCTACGGCTGGGTGAGCAGACTGGTAGATGAGGGAAAGGCTGCTGATGTGTCCACCCAGACTTCAGCGCAGCCTTTGGCACGGGCAGCCACAGCATCCTGCTGCACAAACTGGCTGCCCGTGGCCTGGGCAGTTTTAGCCTCCGTTGGATGAGGAGCCGGCTGAGGGCCGCGCTCAATGGCGGTGAATGGGGTGAAGCCCAGCTGTGCCCCATTTGCAGCGGGGTCCCCCTGGGGCCCATCCTGTTTCATGTCTTCATGGATGGCTCCGATGGAGGCATGGAGGGCATTGAGTGTGCAGTGACACCGAGCTGGGAGGTGGGGTGGATCTGCGTGAGGGCAGGGAGGCCCTGCACAGGGATCTGGATCAGCCGATGGCTGGGCCCAGGGGAACGGGATGAGGTGCAACAAGGCCCAGTGCCGGGGGCTGCGTGGGGGCACAGCAACCCCATGCAGCGCTGCAGGCTGGGGGATGAGTGGCTGTGAGTGTGAAGAGGAAAGGGAGCTGGGGGTGTTGGTTGGTGCTGGGCTGAACAGGAGCCCACAGTGTGCCCAGGTGGCCAAGAGGGCCAGCGGCAGCCTGGGCTGCATTAGGAATGGTGCAGCCAGCAGAGCAGGGAGGTGAGCATCCCCTGCACTCAGCTCTGCTGAGGCCGCACCTTGAGGGCTGGGTTCAGTTTTGGGCTCCTCACTGCAGGAAAGATGTTGAGGCCGTGCAGCGTGCAGAGAAGGGCAGCGAAATGGTGAGGGGTGTGGAGCACAGGGCTGATGAGGAGCTGAGGGAGCTGGGATTGTGGAGGGTGAGAAGAGGAGCTCAGGGGAGACCTGACTGCACTCTGCAACTGCATGGAGGGAGGCTGTGATGTCAAAGGGCCTGGCCTCTTCTCCCAGGCAATGAGCAGCACACAGGGCAATGGCTGCAAGTTGTACCAGCGGAGGTTTAGGTTGGACATGAGGCAGAACTGTTTCTCTCAGTGGTCAGGCATGCAATGGCTGCACAGGGAGGTGGGAGAGTCTCCATCCCTGACAGCGTTCAGGAGGCGCCTGGATGAGGAGCTGTGAGATGTGGTTTAGTGCTGGTGGTACTGGTAGCAATGGGAGGGGGGTTGGACTGGATGAGCTTGCAGGTCGTTTCCAACCTTGTGACTCTGTGATTCTGTGAGGGATGGGGGCAGAGATCGCCACCCTCGTCAGAACCAACTTTCTCCAGCTTCCATCACCCCTCTTTCACGGTTTGGAACCATTTCTGCCCGTCCCATCCCAGCAAAGCACAGCGGAACAGTCCGTCCCTTCCGTGCCACGGCCCTGGGGGTGTCTGTGCTGCCAAGGACGTGAGCAGCGGGTGAGCTGGCGGGCCCAACATCCCAGCTGGGGCTGGGGCCTGAAACACAAGCCAGGAAAAGCTAACAAGAGGCAGGCAGCTCTGTGCCATGCAGCCTTACTCACACCTGGACAATCCTGCTTCACTCAGGATCCGTTCCTAAGACCTGTGCTGCCCTCCCCTCCATGATGCTCAGTGGGACGGGGCTCCCATCTGCACTGCTGCGCTCTGGCCGAGGGAAAAGCTCTCTGTGGCACTGCAGGACTGCAGCTCAGCAGCGGCTCCGTGTTGTTTTCTCTCATCATCAGCCACCCCCCCCCCCAGCCTCCCACCGCCCGTCCGCCTGCACTGAAATGGAAGCTGAGGTGAAACGGAAACGAAAAACGAAGGCTGCTCCCAAAAGGCAACGCGGCAGCTTCCATTTCAAAGCCAGAGAAGAAACTTTAGGGGATCAGCGGAGCAGCATGCGAACAGCGTTTACCTTCCAAGGAATGGAGGCCTTTCTCCTTGGCGGTCTCATAGACGCTGCTGAAGTCGTCCCCAAGGTTTGGATCTGCGTTGGCTGCCAGCAGGACCTTCAGCACGCTGCCAGGAAGCACAGCACAAGTCAGGCAGAGGGCAAATGTGAGCGGTCAGTCAAAGAGGGAGCTCAGAAAGCAAAGAGTGGGGCAGGGAAGGCTCTGGGGTAGGGATCCTCATGGATGCCCCATCCCTGCAGGCACTGAGGCCAGGCTGGATGTGGCTCTGGGCAGCCAGGTTGGTGACCCCGCACACAGCAGGGGGTTGGAACTGGGTGATTATTAAGGTTCTTTTCAACCCAGGCCATTCTTTCATTCTGTGGCTGGGAGAGGCGGATGTGGGCTCACTCACACTCAGGGTTTCTGCACTGTGCCATTCGCCCCCAGCAGCCCCTCTGAGTCAGGGCAGCCCAAAAGAGGCACCTCTTGGGTACGACGCAGCTCAGCCTCTTCCTTGCCTATTTCTGCCCTCCCAGGAGGAAGCACCGCGCTCAGCACTTCAGCAATAGATTCCAATGGCAGCAATTATAGGGGTTCTGGAAGGAAAGCATCTGAGCGCTGCCCGAAGTTCAGTCAAACCTCCAGGAATCAGGCGGTCCGCATGAGATCGCCGCTGCAAAACAGCCCCGTCCCCTGCAGCCCAGCTCAGCAGCTGCCACCGCTGCTGGCAGGGATTTCATCTGAGCACCTCCAGCCTCTGCGCATCGCGACGTGTCGCTGCTATCAGCGTAGGACGGGGCAGTGAGCACAGCTGGGGCTGTGGGGGCCCCGTTTGGGGCTGTGGGTGCCCCCGTTCCCTGCAGGGAGTGGGACCAGACCGGCCTTTAAAGGATCCAACTCCAACCGTTCCACGAGAGATCGGCACACGAGCCACGCGTGGGAGGTTGGTGTGGACGCCCCCCGCCTGCTTCTGCACCCCGAATTGCATTTCTCACCGCCCCTGCAAGCGGCTTGAAGACGGTTCGTTTCTCATCTTTCTTCCTGGCTTCCAGCCTCCCCTGACAACTCGACAGCAAGGCGTCGCTTGGCATTCATCAGCCCTGACACGGCTGCGGGGCTGACAGCTCGCGCTGACACGTACCTGCAGGCTGCCCCCCTGTCAGCTCGCATTTAGGATTTAACGTAAGCTTCTCTCCCATTTACCCCATAAATGCATTAGCAGGAACGAAAGGTGGTTATTTGGCTCTTTGAATACGGTGCAATAGAGGCAAACTCCTTGCTGGTACAGCTTTGGAGGGTGTTTCAGCGGGCAGAGCACCGTGCTGGGAGCCAGGAGAGCCTCCAGCTCCTTGCCACGATCATATAAAGATCATTTATACCCACACAGAGCTCTTCTGTGACCCTACAGACCCCATTCAGACCCACACGGAGCTCATCCACATCCACACGGAGCTCCAGCCTCCAAGATCCCCCAGCCCGCTACATCAAACCACATCTCTCCCTGCCAGAATGCCCAGGAATCAGGAACATCTCCTAACATCCAAGCCGTCGGGCTTCACGCTGCAGGTTCCGATCTGCTCAAAGCTCTATAAAGCAGAGATCAGACACACATCCCTGACTTCACACAGCTGGGAGTTTACCAAGCCCCGATACGAATCCCTCACAGGCAAAACGCGGAGCTCCAAAAGCCCGGTGCTGCATGGCAGCTCTTTTCTCAGGCTGTGACCCGGCTCTGGGGCTACAGGAGATACGAGATACAGGAGAAACGAGCCCTGTGCAGTGCAGACAGGAGATACGAGCCCTGTGCAGTGCAGTCATGAGATACGAGCCCTGTGCAGTGCAGACACGAGATACGAGCCCTGTGCAGTGCAGACACGAGATACGAGCCCTGTGCAGTGCAGTCATGAGATACGAGCCCTGTGCAGTGCAGACACGAGATACGAGCCCTGTGCAGTGCAGACACGAGATACGAGCCCTGTGCAGTGCAGTGATGAGATACGAGCCCTGTGCAGTGCAGACATGAGATACGAGCCCTGTGCAGTGCAGTGATGAGATACGAGCCCTGTGCAGTGCAGACACGAGATACAAGCCCTATGCAGTGCAGACACAAGATACGAGCCCTGTGCAGTGCAGACATGAGATACGAGCCCTGTGCAGTGCAGTGATGAGATACGAGCCCTGTGCAGTGCAGACACGAGATACGAGCCCTGTGCAGTGCAGTGATGAGATACGAGCCCTGTGCAGTGCAGACATGAGATACGAGCCCTATGCAGTGCAGACAGGAGAAACGAGCCCTGTGCAGTGCAGACACGAGATACGAGCCCTGTGCAGTGCAGACACGAGATACGAGCCCTGTGCAGTGCAGACACAAGATACGAGCCCTGTGCAGTGCAGACACGAGATACGAGCCCTGTGCAGTGCAGACACAAGATACGAGCCCTGTGCAGTGCAGACACGAGATACGAGCCCTGTGCAGTGCAGACATGAGATACGAGCCCTGTGCAGTGCAGACACGAGATACGAGCCCTATGCAGTGCAGACACGAGATACGAGCCCTGTGCAGTGCAGACACGAGATACGAGCCCTATGCAGTGCAGACACAAGATACGAGCCCTGTGCAGTGCAGACATGAGATACGAGCCCTGTGCAGTGCAGTGATGAGATACGAGCCCTGTGCAGTGCAGACACGAGATACGAGCCCTGTGCAGTGCAGTGATGAGATACGAGCCCTGTGCAGTGCAGACATGAGATACGAGCCCTATGCAGTGCAGACACGAGATACGAGCCCTGTGCAGTGCAGACACGAGATACGAGCCCTATGCAGTGCAGACACAAGATACGAGCCCTGTGCAGTGCAGACATGAGATACGAGCCCTGTGCAGTGCAGACATGAGATACGAGCCCTGTGCAGTGCAGACACGAGATACGAGCCCTGTGCAGTGCAGTCATGAGATACGAGCCCTGTGCAGTGCAGACATGAGATACGAGCCCTATGCAGTGCAGACACGAGATACGAGCCCTGTGCAGTGCAGACACGAGATACGAGCCCTGTGCAGTGCAGACACGAGATACGAGCCCTATGCAGTGCAGACACAAGATATGAGCCCTGTGCAGTGCAGACATGAGATACGAGCCCTATGCAGTGCAGATATGAGATATGAGCCCCATGCAGCGCTGCAGGAGGCCTCTCTCCCATCCGAAGCAGCTCAGCTGAGTGTTATTAATAAAGGGCTGCCCTTCAGATGGCCAACAGGGAACCGTAGGGGTTGGAAGAGCCCGTTTTCCTGCTCCTGTTGGGGCACAGCCCCTGGTGCTGGCCGCCTCGAGGTGTGGGCACCACGGCCCGGGCCGCTCTGCAGCTCAGCCGCATGCTCAGCCCCGACGAGATGAGCCTTAACGAGCAACTTGCCCTTAGGTGAGAGGCAGCTGATGAACACCAACCCCGCGGGCAGCGCCGCACCGAAACTCTCCGTGCGCTTCCCATCGATGGAGGGGAAAAAGCTTTCCTGCCTTCGGTGGGTGGACGGACAGATTGTTAAGGATGAAATACATACGTGCATCCAATGCAGGACAGGGGGGGGAAATCGATGGGGAGATGGTCAGACGTGGCCTGGCTGCGCCGGGCAGCTGGGGTTGGTGAAGCACGAAGCCCGGTGATCCCCATGACCGTGAGTTATCGGCACAATGCTGCCCCGAGCCGGGGCACGGCCACAGGTCCTGCCCAGACACAAAGCCCCCCGGTGTGGTTAGATCTGAACTCTGTAAGGCTCAGCGGGGGCGCAGGGCTGCTGTTTGAGTGCAGGAGGTGCGGGAGCAGCCAGTGCTGCCTGACCTCCAGCATAGAAGAAGAGGGAGAGCGGCCATTTCAGCTCTGGCTGCGGCAGTGCAAGCGGGGCTGCAGACCCCCAGCCTGCCAACAGCAGGGCTGCGAGCCCACACACCTCACTGCAGGAGGAGAGCCGGAGAGTCGGTAGCACCAGCATCCCAACCTGGGGGCTGCAGCCCACGCGTGGCTCCTCGGAGCTCTGCCGAACCCCGCACGCCAGGCGCAGTGCCCAAGGCACCCAGGGATCGCACACAGCTCTGCTGCAGACGGCTCAGGATTGGTGGCCTGAAGTGAAAGGAGTTGAAAAAAAAAAAGGAAACGAAAAAACCCATCTGGAACGGATGTCTGTACCTAATATAGGTGAGGAGACTGCGCCCATCCATCACGTCGCTGCCCACAGACAGAAAGCAGCGGCACAGGGCTGCTCTCAGAACACACGGCCCGTACAAACCACCCCTGCAGCACGCGGCCCAGCAGCAGCGGGGCAGGGGGAGCTGGGGCCGAGCTCCTGAGGATGCCGCCGTCGGATCCGTGCTCAAAAGGAAGGGCTTGTGAGGGCGTGAGATGAGGTGCGAGCTGGGAAGGAGGGGGCTGAGCGTCCCCTCTGCGTCCAGCCCCATCCCAGAAATGCAGAGCCACAGAAACCGCTTTGGGTTTTCCTTTCTGTGAGCTCCGTGAGCTTTCAGCACGGCGCAAACCCCGCTGCGCTCTCAGCAAGCGCTGCATCCGAGCTTAATTACTGCAAGTCACTTAAAGGTGCAACGCCGGCAGGGGAAGGAGCCCCCAGCAGTGCTTCGGCACAGCCCATAAATCCTCCCTTCTCAAACAGGCGTCTTTCCAGCAGAATTAGGGAACTGCTTTGGAACAGGTCTTGAAAAGGCACTCGGTAAGGGGCAGAACAGCAGGAATAACCACTGCACCAGCGGCACCCAGCGCAGCCCAAAACCAAGGCAGGGGCAGCGCACCAGGGCCGCTCTGCAGGCTGTTTGCAAGAGGAGAAAATGCTGGGTTGGAAAAGGAGACGGAGCCCAGCCATCCTGCTGGCACCGGGGATGGCAGCTGAAAGCTGCTGGCAGCTGACAGCCATCATCAACGTGCCGTGCTGAAATCGAGTTAAACATATGGATGAAGGTGTTTAATTGGGAGGGGGGGGGGCTGAGAGATCCAGAGCCGAAGGACAGGGCACGGAGATCAGCAGCAGCACGGCAGGCGCCTGGAAACGTCCCCCTGCTCTGAAAGGTGACTTTGGGAAGGGCAGCCTTTGGTTCCACCGCCCTGCTTTGCGGTGCGGCGAAGGGGTGGGAGAATAGAATCACCAAAAATGGATCCATTTTTTTCGGTATCTTTGCAACTCCATTCCTGGTTGACTTTGTTAATGTGACCCGAGGATTTCCAAAGGGAGAGCGCAGTCAGCTCCCAGAGAAAGAATCGGGTGGTCGGCTCTAAGAGCAACGAGAGCATGGCAACTCTAAGAGAATCGGGTGGTCAGCTCTAAGAGCAATGAGAGCATGGCAACTCTAAGAGAAGTAATCTGGTGGTCAGCTCCAAGAGAAATGAGTGGATGGCAACTCTAAGAGAATTGGGTGGTCAGCTCTAAGAGCAACGAGAGCATGGCCAACTTTAAGACAAGCAATTGGGTGGTCAGCTCCAAGAGAAATGAGTGGATGGCCAACTCTAAGAGAAATAATCGGGTGGTTGGCTCCAAGAGCAATGAGAGCATGGCCAACTCTAAGAGAATCGGGTGGTCAGCTCTAAGAGCAGTGAGAGCATGGCAACTCTAAGAGAAGCAATCTGGTGGTCAGCTCTAAGAGCAATGACTGGATGGTCATCTCCAAGAGACACAACTGGATGGCCAACTCCAAGAGCAGTGAGCGCATGGCCAACTCCAATAGAAACCCAGTCTCTTCAGCAGGGTTTGCCAGGACCTCTCCTACCCCAGAGGTGACCCCACGCCACCCATGGCTGTCTGGCAGTATCACAGCATCCCAGAACTGCAGGGGTTGGAAGGGAGCTGCAGAGCTCATGCAGTCCAACCCCCTGCCCCAGCCGTTCCTACAGCAGGTCGCACAGCTCGGCATCCAGGCAGGTTTGGAACATCTGCAGAGCAGGAGATGCCACCACCTCCATGGGCAGCCTGCTGCAGTGAACAGTGGGACCATAGAGACACGTTGGGACCCATAGGGACACGTTGGGACCCATAGAGACACATTGGGACCCATAGAGACACGTTGGGACCCATAGAGACACATTGGGACCCATTGGGACCCATAGAGACACGTTGGGACCCATAGACCCCACCACCTCCCTGGGCAGCCTGTTCCAGTGAACAGTGGGACCCATAGAGACACGTTGGGACCCACAGACTCCCCCCCTCCCTGCAGCCTGTTCCATTGCTCCTCTCCTCACTGCACAGCCGTTCCTTCGCACATTGCTGCACAACTTCCTATGCTGCAGTTTCCGGCCGTTTCCCCTCCTCCTGTCTCCACTCCCCACTGATCAGAGTCCATCCTCGCCATGCTGCCCCCCACACCTCAGATGCTGACAGACCTGGATCAGCTCCCCTCTCAGCCTTCTTTTCTCCATGCTGAACAGACCCAGCTCACCCAGCCTTTCCCCATAGCAGAGATGCTCCAGGCCCCTCGCCATCTTGGTGGCCCTGCGCTGGACTCTTCCAAGAGCTCCCTGTCTGTTTTGTGCTGGGGAGCCCAGAACTGGACGCCGTGCTCCAGATGAGGCCTCAGCAGGGCAGAGCAGAGGGGGAGGATCGCCTCCCTCGACCTGCTGGCCACGCTCTGTGCAATGCACCCCAGGACGCCATTGGCCCTCTTGGCCACAAGGGCACACTGCTGGCTCATGGCAACCTGTCGTCCACCAAGACACCCAGGTCCCTCTCATCCCCCATCCTGTACCGCTGCATGCCGTCATTCCTCCCCAGATGCAAGACTCCACACTTGCTGTTGTTAAACCCCATCTGGTTTCTTCCTGCCCAGCTCTCATCCTGCCCAGCTCTCGCTGAATGGCAGCACGGCCTGCAGCCAATCCTCCCAACTTCGTCTCATCACAAACTTGCTGAGGGTGGCCACCATCCCCTCCTCAAGGCCATTGATGAAGATGTTGAACAAGGACCCAGCACGGAGCCATGGGGGACACCGCTGCTCACAGGCCTCCAACCGGACTCTGCACGGCCAACGCCGACCCCCTGCACTCAACCCGCCAGCTCTCAACCCACCTCCCTGTCCACTCGTCCATCCCACACTTCCTCAGCTTTGTTATAAGGATGTGGTGGGGGACAGCATCAAAAGCCTTGCTGAAATCAAGGCAGACTGCATCCACTGCTCTGCCCCCATCCACCCAGCCAGAGACAACATCACCCAGGTTGGTCAAACACGACGTCCCCCTGGCGAACCCGTGCTGACTGCTCCTCATCACCTCCTTTTCTCCCAGCTGCTTGGAGATGGCATCCAGCACAGCTGTTCCATCACCTTTCCAGGACAGAGGTGAGGCTGACCGGCCTACGATTGCCTGGCTCTTCCTTCTCGCCCTGTTTGAAGCCCGCAGTGACGCTGGCTCTCCTCCAGCCTTCAGGCACCTCCCCCGTCCTCCAAGACCTCCCAAAGACGACCGAAAGCGGCTCAGCAATCCCCTCTGCCAGCTCCCTCAGCTCCCGTGGATGCATCCCATCGGGTCCCATGGATTTGGGAACACTGGTGCTGCCTGGGCGCTCCCGGACCACCTCTGCCCTGCCTGCAGGGAGGTCTTCCATTCCCCAGCCCCTCTCACTCACCTCCAGGGTCTCGGATTCCTGAGGGGGAGCTTTTGCACTGAGGACAGAAGCAAAGAAGGCATTCAGTATCTCCGCCTTCTCAGCATCCCCCGTTACCAGCACACCCCCGTCACTTAGCAGGGAGCCACATTCTCCCTAGTCTTCCTTTTACTGTTAACGTACTTAAAAAAGCCTTTTTTATGATCCTTTATCCCCTGCACCAGATTCAATTCCAGCTCTTCAGCCTTCCTCGTCGCATCCCTGCAGGCCCTGGTAACATTCCTGTATTCCTCCCAAGAGCTCAGACCCTTTTTCCACATTCCGTGGGCCTTCTTCTTCCCTTCCAGTTGGCCCACAAGCTCCTTGCTCACGCACACAGCTCTCCTGCCACCCTTTCCCCACGTCTTCCTCCCAGGGACGCCGCATTTCACGCTTCTGCTGCCCTTCGGGCAAAGCCTTGTGAAGAAATACACCTCAAGAACAGAAGTTTCTGTATTTATATCGTTAACTACACTTTGTGGGCCATCCCCCTTCACCCTCGCACCCCATCCCATCCACCAGCCTGGGCACCGGATGCCTCCGTGAGTGTTTTGCAGTGTGCCCTCGTGGCCAAGAGGGCCAACGGCGTCCTGGGGTGCATTGCACAGAGCGTGGCCAGCAGGTCGAGGGAGGCGATCCTCCCCCTCTGCTCTGCCCTGCTGAGGCCTCATCTGGAGTATTGCGTCCAGTTCTGGGCTCCCCAGCACAAAACAGACAGGGAGCTCTTGGGAAGAGTCCAGCGCAGGGCCACCAAGATGGTGAGGGGCCTGGAGCATCTCTGCTATGGCGAAAGGCTGGGTGAGCTGGGTCTGTTCAGCATGGAGAAGAGAAGGCTGAGAGGGGAGCTGATCCAGGTCTATAAATATCTGAGGTGTGGGGGCAGAATGGCGAGGATGGACTCTTTTCAGTGATGAGTGGAGACAGGAGGAGGGGAAACAGCTGGAAATTGCAGCATAGGAAGTTGTGCACAAACATGCGCAAGAACTTCTTTACAGTGAGGTGACGGAGCACTGGAACAGGCTGCAGGGAGGTGGTGGAGTCTCCTGCTCTGGAGATGTTCCAGACCTGCCTGGATGCCGACCTGTGCGACCTGCTGTAGGGAACCTGCTTTGGCAGGGGGGTTGGACTCCATGATCTCTGGAGGTCCCTTCCAACCCCTACAATTCTGTGATTCTGTTTTCCACCCCGTTTCAGGCCCGTTTTTCGGTAAGGGCCGTTCAGCGCGCCGCCTTTCTCACCGATCCGCTCTCAGCCTTTGCAAGACGGGGAGCCGCGTTCTGCTCCGCTGCTCACTCGGAATGGTCAGCAGCCGTCACGCTCCGCTGCCGAGCATTGTGCCCTGCTCAAGGCGGGAGGCTCGGCCGCGGAGCCGGGCAAACAACGGGGCCGGCTGCCGCTCGGACATCAAAGTTAAACAAACAGCCACGGCCCCCCTCCTCCATGCCCACGGCCGGCAGCTCCCCGAGGAGGTCACGGCTTTCAGCTTGTCACAGCACACATCAAAGTTGGCACCACACACGAACTCGGCACACGGATTGGAATCGCGTCGCCCGAGAGCGGATATTTCGGCCTTTGTGCTCGCCTTTAAGCCCGTGTTTTCACAAGTAATTAAGCTTTTCTGCTTATGAACTTGTGACTGAGTAAAGCGTCCCCGAGAGGTTGTAACATCAAAGCGCCTTCTCCCACGTCTGGCCCGCGTTTGCTCAAATTGGATTTCTCTTTCTCTCCCCCTTTCTTTTTTTTTTTTTTTTCCCCCCTTAAATGATAATAATAATAATAAAAAATCCCTAATTGAATTTAGCCGTAGACTGAATATATTTAGGAGTGCCTTTAAAAGGTTACAAGAAGCCACGGCGATCATCATGGGAACTGAGGAGGGAGGGCACAGCATTCGGCCCTTTCTGCTTCCTAAAGGTCGAGCATGAAAGGCCCAGCACGGCCCCAGGCTGGGGGGCAGCAGCTCCCATGGTGGCTCCCACATCGGCCCAGGGCTGCAGAGCCACCGGCCCGCAGCAACGGAGCCACGGGGGTCGGAAGGGACCTCAGGGACCTCAGAATCCAACCCCCCCCCCCCCCCTCCAAAGCAGGTTCCCTAGGGCAGGTGGCACTGGGAAGCACCTGGGTGGGTTTGGGGTGTCTCAGCTATTGCATCCCTGCCCTGTTCCCTGCCCAGCAGCTCCCTGTCTGTCTGTCTGTCTGTCTGTCCGGAGCAGGGCAGCTCAGCACGGGCGCAGTGCTCCACGTGTGGCTCCTCAGGGCAGAGAAGAGGGGAGGAGAACCTCCCTGCCCTGCTGGCCATGCTGTGTGCCACGCACCCCACGCTTCCATCGGCCTTCGTGGCCACCGCTGCTGCCTCACGGCCAGCCTGTGCTCAGCTGCTGGCCACCCGTTGGCCATCCAGGACATCATTCACCTTCTTGGCCACTGGGACACACAACTGGGTGATGGTCAGCCTGTGGCCAACCATTGGCCAAGCAGGACACCATCGGCCTTCTTGGCCACCAGGATGCACAGCTGGATGATGGTCAGCCTGTGCTCAGCTGCTGGCCACCCGTTGGCCATCCAGGACATTATTTACCCTCTTGGCCACCGGGACACGCAGCTGGATGACAGCTCAGCCTGTGGCCAACCGTTGGCCAAGCAGGACACCATCGGCCTTCTTGGCCACCAGGACTCACTGCTGCCTCACAGCCAGCCTGTGCTCAGCTGCTGGCCACCCGTTGGCCATCCAGGACATTATTTACCCTCTTGGCCACCGGGACACGCAGCTGGATGATGGTCAGCTCAGCTGCTGGCCACCCGTTGGCCATCCAGGACATTATTCACCTTCTTGGCCACCGGGACACGCAGTCAGATGACGGTCAGCCTGTGGCCAACCGTTGACCAAGCAGGACACCATTGGCCTTCTTGGCCACCAGGACTCACTGCTGCCTCACGGTCAACCTGTGGCCAACAACCAGTCAACCAATGGCCATCCAGGACATCATTCACCTTCTTGGCCACCAGGACACACTGCTGCCTCACGGCCAGCCTGTGGCCAACCACCTGTCAACCAATGGCCACCCAAGACACCACGGGCCTTCTTGGCCACTGCTGCTGGCTCACGGTCAACCTGTGGCCAACCACGGTCAACCAATGGCCACCCAGGACACCACGGGTCTTCTTGGCCACCGCTGCTGGCTCACAGTTCCCCTGCTGGCCGCCAGGACCCCCAGGTCCTTCCCTCCTTTCCAGCCCCCGATGGAAGATGCTGAGACAAACGTACCTGGAATTCCTGCTGATGGCTGCCACCATCAGAGCCGTCCAGCCCAGCCGGTGCCTCGCGTTCACATCTGTGCCTTCCTGCAGCAACCTGGACAGAAGGGAGACACGATCAGGAAGAGGATGTGGGGAAAGCATCCCGAGCAGGCAGGAGCTGACGGAGCAACACAACATTTGCAGGCAGCTGTTCCAGCGCGGCCTCTTAACCCACAACCTGATGACGGCTCTGAGCCTTCGGGTGCGACCAGGTGGGCTTCAGAAGGCGCTCACATCTCCAAAGCACGCGCCATCGTTTCGCAGTTTTCGTGCCCAAAAGGACAAGAGATGAGACAAACCCGAAACCTCAGAGGTGCCAAATCACAGGATAACAGCTTGGCTGAGCCTGGGGATCCCTCTGGGTGCTTCTGCTCCCCCCCTGACCCGCAGAGCACAGCACCCGGCTCCCCACGCAGGCGCTTTCTGGAGCTCCCCAAGGAGCGGAGCGCACTCGACGCAAACCTTCCTCTGCTCACAGCTCCCACGCTGCTCTCACCACCCCAAATACGTTCCCATAACCCTGAAGTCATTTCCAAGCAAGGCCCGAGGACCCTGAGCCCAAAGAGGAAAGGAGGATTCGGCAGCACTGCCACAACTGAAGGAACAAAACGGTGACGGGGAGCCTTCATTCGCAGCGGCTGAGCGCGGCTCTGAAAGCCACGACGGAAGATTCCTGCTCATTTAACCAATTAAAAGCTTAACGACGAAGAGCTCTTTGGCAGCCAAGCACGGTTGCTCCATAAAGGTGTGATGCTACGAGGGGCCAGCTGGGATAACAGCCTTCTGCTTCCTCCTCCGGCCACTTAAGCGGGGAAACAAAAGCCCGCATGCCTGCAGCAGAACTCAGACAGCAGGAAAGGAGAAACTCAGACAGAAGGAAAGGAGAAACTCAGACAGAAGGAGAAACCAAGCAGGAGCTGCTGACCCCGGGATGGGACAGGATGCACAGCTGGCGGCAGATTGCTATCTCTGAGCCATCAGTGCGTGCGCCCACAGCGCCGTGGGTCACAGCCATCCCACGGCCCCATCCAACGTGCTGCAGCCCATCTGTGTGCCCTCGGGCAGGAGCAGCCCCTGGAGCGGCACGGAGCAGGAATTCCTGCTGGCCATTGGGACACTTTGCACCCCCCTGCGCCCCACAGCTCCTGGGCACGGTTCCTGCACTCACCAAAGGGCTTTTTCCCCTGCACTGCGTGCACTGGAGGCCGAATGACCCTCATTCTCAAACTGAAATTCAGATCCTGTTTTGGCAGCCAAACGGCTCTGACTGCACAGCTCTGATGGCGGGATAAATACATGAATCCGGTGGTTTCCCATTCTGAAAGCTGGGCCTGCTGGACCAGCACAGCCACAGCACCCACATTTCACTCCCTGCATCACATCACGCATCTTCCAGACATTGCATTCCATGCGGGGGGCCGTGAGCTCTTGCCCCCCCCCCCCCCTTGATTTCACAGCATCACAGAACTGTAGGGGTTGGAAGGGAGCTGCAGAGCTCATGCAGTCCAACCCCCTGCCCAAGCCGTTCCTACAGCAGGTCGCACAGCTCGGCATCCAGGCAGGTCTGGAACATCTGCAGAGCAGGAGATGCCACCACCTCCATGGGCAGTGAACAGTGGGACCATAGAGACACGTTGGGACCCATAGAGACACCTTGGGACCCATAGAGACACGTTGGGACCCATAGAGACATGTTGGGACCCATAGAGATACGTTGACACCCATAGAGATACATTGGGACCCATTGGGACCCATAGAGATACGTTGAGACCCATAGAGACACGTTGGGACCCATAGAGACATGTTGGGAACCATAGAGACACGTTGGAACCCATAGAGACACATTGGGACCCATAGAGACACGTTGGGACCCATAGAGACACCTTGGGACCCATAGAGACACGCTGGGACCCACAGAGACACAGTGAGACCCATAGAGATACATTGGGACCCATTGGGACCCATAGAGATACACTGAGACCCATAGAGACCCGCTGGGACCCATAGAGACACGTTGGGAGCCACAGGGACACGTTGGGACCCATAGAGACACGTTGGGACCCACAGAGACACGTTGGGACCCATAGAGACACGTTAGGACCCACAGGGACACGTTGGGACCCATAGAGACACGTTGGGACCCATAGAGACACACTGAGACCCATTGGGACCCATAGAGACACACTGAGACCCATTGGGACCCATAGAGACACGTTGGGACCCACAGACTCCCCCCCTCCCTGCAGCCTGTTCCATTGCTCCTCTCCTCACTGCACAGCCGTTCCTTCGCACATTGCTGCACAACTTCCTATGCTGCAGTTTCCGGCCGTTTCCCCTCCTCCTGTCTCCACTCCCCACTGATCAGAGTCCATCCTCGCCATTCTGCCCCCCACACCTCAGATGCTGACAGACCTGGATCAGGTCCCCTCTCAGCCTTCTTTTCTCCATGCTGAACAGACCCAGCTCACCCAGCCTTTCCCCATAGCAGAGATGCTCCAGGCCCCTCGCCATCCTGGTGGCCCTGCGCTGTTCTGTTCCCACGAGCTCCCTGTCTGTTTTGTGCCGGATCCCTCGTTCTGCGGGCAGCTCACCATGCAGCAGAGCGACGTGTGACTCCCCAGCAGTGCTGTGCACTCAGCCAGCACCTCCCAGCACCGCGCAGCGCCAGGACTGCAAAGCAGGAGCCGTGCAGCTGCAGGCCGCGCTCTCAGCTGGGATGCGGTGCGGCTCCTGCAGCCCAAAGCGGTGCTGGTAGAGCTGCGTGGCTGCAGAAAGCTGCTCCCTAAGGGCGAGCGCCCTGCGCCGTGTTTGGTTCGAGCACCCCAAGCATCGATCGCACGGCTCCATTCCATGCACAGACATCTGCTGCTGCCCACGACGTTTGGCTGCCTGGGGTCTGAGCGGCGGTCGTCGCTTTATCGACTGTCCTGTCGTTAAATGTCGTTGGAGCAGGCTGCAGGGAGGGGGGGGAGTCTGTGGGTCCCAACGTGTCTCTATGGGTCCCAACGTGTCTCTATGGGTCCCAATGTGTCTCTATGGCTCCCAACGTGTCTCTATGGGTCCCAATGGGTCTCAACGTGTCTCTGTGGGTCCCAACGTGTCTCTGTGGGTCCCAATGTGTCTTTATGGGTCCCAATGTGTCTCTGTGGGTTCCAACGTGTCTCTATGGCTTCCAACATGTCTCTATGGGTCCCAATAGGTCCCAACGTGTCTCTATGGGTCCAAATGTGTCTCTATGGGTCCCAATGTGTCTCTATGGGTCTCAATGTGTCTCTATGGGTCCCAATGTGTCTCTATGGGTCCCAACATGTCTCTATGGGTCCCAATGTGTCTCTATGGCTCCCAACGTGTCTCTATGGGTCCCAACGTGTCTCTATGGGTCCCAACATGTCTCTATGGGTCCCAATGTGTCTCTATGGCTCCCAACGTGTCTCTATGGGTCCCAATGGGTCCCAACGTGTCTCTATGGGTCCCAACGTGTCTCTATGGGTCCCAATGTGTCTTTATGGATCCCAATGTGTCTCTGTGGGTCCCAACGTGTCCCTATGGGTCCCAACGTGTCTCTATGGTCCCACTGTTCACTGCAGCAGGCTGCCCATGGAGGTGGTGGAGTCTCCTGCTCTGCAGATGTTCCAGACCTGCCTGGATGCCGAGCTGTGCGACCTGCTGTAGGAACGGCTTGCGCAGGGGGTTGGACTGCATGAGCTCTGCAGCTCCCTTCCAACCCCTACAGTTCTGAGATGCTGTGATTCTATGGGTCCCAATGTATCTCTATGGGTCCCAACGTGCCTCTATGGGTCCCAACGTGTCTCTATGGTTCCCAATGTGTCTCTATGGGTCTCAACGTATCTCTATGGGTCCCAAT
This sequence comes from Tetrao urogallus, assembly GCF_951394365.1. Classification (NCBI taxonomy): domain Eukaryota; kingdom Metazoa; phylum Chordata; class Aves; order Galliformes; family Phasianidae; genus Tetrao; species Tetrao urogallus. The sequence continues at coordinate 2,163,779 of NC_136813.1, read as the reverse complement.
GGGTCCCAACATGTCTCTTCTGTGACCTGCTGCAGCACGCAGCCTGGATGGGGGCCAGTCGGGTTTAACACAGAAGCTCCATCCTCCAGCACGTCTTGGATTTCAGCTCAGAACGGGATTTTCCCCGATCTGAGCCACCAAATACCACCGAGCAGCTCAGTGTGCGCCGGCACCGGGCCGGCAGCGCTTTGCGACGGCGCGTTTCGAGCACCAAGGCCTCGTGGCTGCACTGGAATTCGCTGCCGGAGCTTTGGGAGAGAGTTTTGTCGGCTCCTTCACCCCACAGAGCTGCGCAGCGCTTTGATCCGTCCCGCAGAGAAAGGAGCCCCGTGGGGCTGCGCGCCGCGGCCCCGCCACAGATGTGCCTCTATTCAGCCCTCGGTCGGGGTTCTGGGTGAGCGGCTGCGAGCTGACACCGAGCCCAGAGGGCATGTTTGAGTTTGTGCTCAGCGCCCGCCCTCCTGCCAGCTGGAGGAAGAGGAAGCTGGAAACTTGAACTCCGGCTCACAACAACGGCTGCTGGTGGCGCGGGCTGCCGGCATCATCGAATCATCGAATCATAGAATCACCAAGGTTGGAACAGACCTCAAAGCTCATCCAGTCCAACCGTTCACCCATCACCAACTGCTCCCACTGAACCACGTCCCTCAACACAGCATCCAGCCTTGCCTTCAACACCCCCAGGCTCGGTGCCTCCCCCACCTCCCTGTGCATCCATTGCAGTGCCTGACCACCCTTTCTGAACAGTAATACTTCCTCATGTCCAGCCTGAATCTCCCCTGCAGCAGCTTGAAGCCATTCCCTCTGCTCCTATCACTGATGACACGAGAGCAGAGGCCGACCCCCAGCTCCCTGCAGCCTCCCTTCATGCAGCCATAGAGAGCAATGAGGTCTCCACTGAGCCTCCTCTTCTCCAGGCTGAACATTCCCAGCTCCTTCAGCCTCTCCTCAGCAGCCCTGTGTTCCAGACCCCTCACCAGCTTTGTCGCCCTCCTTTGAACACGTTCCAGGGCCTCAATGTCTTTCTTGCAGTGAGGGGCCCAAAACTGGACACAGCACTCGAGGTGCGGCCTCACCAGAGCTGAATACAGGGGAGCAATCACCTCTCTGCTCCTGCTTGCAACGCTGTTTCTGATGCAGGCCAGGCTGCCATTGGCCTTCTTGGCCACCTGGGCACACTGTGGGCTCCTGTTCAGCCCAGCATCCATCCATACCCCCAGGTCCATTTCCTCTACGCCGTCCTCCAGCCACACCGCCCCAAGCCTGCAGCGTCTCCTGGGTTGTTGGAGCCCAAGTGCAGGACCCGGCATCCCTGCCCTTCTGCTCCGTATGTCGGAGTGCAGGGCTGGGGCAGCGGGCAGGGGCGCCCTGCAGAGCGGGGACGGAAGACGGAGCCCCCCAAGGGAGCAGCGTGGAAGCGCTGCAGCCCTGCTGAGGGCACAGCGGTGCCTGCAGACGCGTCCTTGCGGCCGTCCCTCCTTGAGATGGGTTCTGTCCCCGGGTGCTGAGACGGGAGAAACGGCACCACAACGAGGGCGGCTGTTGGAAATGAGAGGTTCTGAAGGGAAACCAAACCGAGAGAGGACGGCAGAGCCGCCCGGGGGGCACAAAGGGCGTCCAGAAGCAGCGCTGCTTGCGCTCATCTCCCACCGGCCTCAGCTCACACGGCTCTGCTTGGAGCTCTGCTGGCCCCTCGCCATCTCTCAGCCACCAAAACAGCAAAGCTGGGCACGCACAGATCTGCTGCTCGTGGGGCGAAGGCTCAGAAAAGGGACTTGTTGACTGGGACCCCTTGTTGGCTGGTGAGGTCCCAGAAGACTGGAGGCTTGCCAACGTGACTCCCATTGACAAGAAAGGTCGTGAGGATCCGGGGAGCTACAGGCCTGTCAGCCTGACCTCAGTGCCAGGGAAGGTGATGGAGCAGACTGTCTGCAGGGAGATCATGCGGCATGTGCGGGGTGAGCGGGGGATCAGGCCCAGCAGCATGGGTTGGTGAAGGGCAGGTCCTGCTTGACCAACCTGAGCTCCTTCTATGATCTAGTGACCCATCAGGTGGATGAGGGAAAGGCTGTTGATGTGGTCCGCCTAGACTTCAGCACAGCCTTTGGCACTGTCTCCCATAGCATTTCCTGCAGGAGCTGGCAGCCCGAGGCTTGGATGGCTGCACTGTGGGCTGGGTGAGGAGCTGGCTGGAGGGCCGGGCACAGAGAGTGGTGGGGAATGGAGTCAAATCCAGCTGGCGACCGGTTCTGAGCGGTGTTCCCCAGGGGTCGGTGCTGGGCCTGTCCTCTTCAATATCTTTATTGATGACCTCGATGAGGGCATCGAGTGCACCCTCAGTACATTCGCAGATGGCACCAAATTGGCTGGAAGCGTGGATCTGCCTGGGGGCAGCGAGGCCCTACAGAGGGATCTGGACAGGCTGCAGAGCTGGGCTGGAGCCAATGGGATGAGTTTCAACAAGGCCAAATGCCGGGTCCTGCACTTGGGCTCCAACAACCCCAGGCGACGCTGCAGGCTTGGGGCGGTGTGGCTGGAGGACGGCGTAGAGGAAACGGACCTGGGGGTCCATCCATAGATGGATGCTGGGCTGAACAGGAGCCCACAGTGTGCCCAGGTGGCCAAGAAGGCCAATGGCAGCCTGGCCTGCATCAGAAACAGCGTTGCAAGCAGGAGCAGAGAGGTGATTGCTCCCCTGTATTCAGCTCTGGTGAGGCCGCACCTCGAGTGCTGTGTCCAGTTTTGGGCCCCTCACTGCAAGAAAGACATGGAGGCCCTGGAACGTGTTCAAAGGAGGGCGACAAAGCTGGTGAGGGGTCTGGAACACAGGGCTGATGAGGAGAGGCTGAAGGAGCTGGGAATGTTCAGCCTGGAGAAGAGGAGGCTCAGGGGAGACCTCATTGCTCTCTATGGCTGCCTGAAGGGAGGTTGTAGTGAGCTGGGGGTCGGCCTCTGCTCTCGTGTCATCAGTGATAGGAGCAGAGGGAATGGCTTCAAGCTACGGCAGGGGAGATTCAGGCTGGACATGAGGAAGTATTACTGTTCAGAAAGGGTGGTCAGGCACTGCAATGGATGCCCAGGGAGGTGGTGGAGGCACCGAGCCTGGGGGTGTTCAAGGAAAGGCTGGATGCTGTGTTGAGGGACGTGGTTCAGTGGGAGCTGTTGGTGATGGGTGAACGGTTGGACTGGATGAGCTTTGAGGTCTGTTCCAACCTTGGTGATTCTATGATTCGATGATTCAATGACTTCCAGAAACGCAGCCCTTGGACCGGCGATGGTTTGTCCCTGGAGGTGACCAACAGTCGCGGTCACGGTGCTTTTAACGCGTAGAGGGTTGGGGTGAGGACAAGCAGGCAGCTGAACTGAAAAGGGCAGCTTCCATTTGCGCGGCGTGGAAAAACCAGGGCCTGGCTGCTGCTTCCCCGTTTGTACAGCATGGAAAAGGGAGGTCCTGGCAGCCGCTTCCCGGCTGGAACGCACGCACTGCAGCCCTATGCTGAGCGTGGGGAGCACGGAGCATCCCCGCTGCTGCCCTGCCTGGGCAGGCTCGCCAATCAGCCAGACAGCTCTGAGCAGCAGCTTCCTGCAATTACGAGCAGCAGAACCCATGTGCCAATTAGCGGCACGCCAATATCCCCCCTTCAGCCCTTGATCCAGGCCAGAGCTCAGCCCTGGGCCGCACGGAGCCACGCTGCTTCCTTCGAGCCTCCCGGGGCGGCAAGGAGCAGCGCTGGCCCTGGGGATCCCCTGCGGCACGGAGCAAAATGCCTCAGAGCCACCGGCTGCGGGGGGCGCAGCGGAGAGGAGCGTCTGAACGACAGAATCACAGCATCGCAAGGTGGGAAACGAGCTGCAGGATCATCAGTCCAACACCGCCCATTGCTGCCAGTACCACCAGCACTACATCAGCACGCAGCCCCGCATCCAGGCGCCTCCTGAACGCTGCCAGGGAAGGGATGCTGTAGGGAACCTGCTTGGGCAGGGGGTTGGACTGCATGAGCTCTGCAGCTCCCTTCCGACCCCTACAGCTCTGTGATGCTGTGATTCTATGGGTGCCAACGTGTCTCTATGGGTCCCAATGGGTCTCTATGGGTCTCAACGTGTCTCTATGGGTGCCAATGTGTCTCTATGGGTGCCAATGTGTCTCTATGGGTCTCAACGTGTCTCTATGGGTGCCAATGTGTCTCTATGGGTCTCAATGTGTCTCTATGGGTGCCAATGTGTCTCTATGGCTGCCAATGTGTCTCTATAGGTGCCAATGTGTCTCTATGGGTCCCAACGTGTCTCTATGGGTCCCAACGTGTCTCTATGGGTGCCAATGTGTCTCTATGGGTCCCAGTGTGTCTCTATGGATCCCAATGTGTCTCTATGGGTCTCAACGTGTCTCTATGGGTCCCAATGTGTCTCTATGGGTCCCAACGTGTCTCTATGGGTCCCAACGTGTCTCTGTGGGTCCCAATGTGTCTCTATGGGTCCCAACGTATCTCTATGGGTCCCAACGTGTCTCTATGGCTCCCAAAGTGTCTCTATGGGTCCCAATGGGTCCCAATGTGTCTCTATGGGGGTCAACGTATCTCTATGGGTCCCAATGGGTCCCAGTGTGTTTCTATGGGTCCCAATGTGTCTCTATGGGACCCAATGTGTCTCTATGGGTCCCAATGTGTCTCTGTGGGTCTCAACGAGTCTCTGTGGGTCTCAACGTGTCTCTATGAGTCCCAATGGGTCTCTATGGGTCCCAGTGTGTCTCTATGGGTCCCAATGTGTCTCTGTGGGTCTCAACGAGTCTCTGTGGGTCTCAACGTGTCTCTATGAGTCCCAATGGGTCTCTATGGGTCCCAACGTGTCTCTATGGATGCCAATGTGTCTCTATGGGTCTCAACGTGTCTCTATGGGTCCCAACGTGTCTCTACGGGTCTCAACATGTCTCTATGGGTTCCAATGTGTCTCTATGGGTGTCAATGTATCTCTATGGGTCCCAATGGGTCCCAATGTGTCTCCATGGGACCCAACGTGTCTCTGTGGGTCCCAACGTGTCTCTATGGGTCTCAACGTGTCTCTGTGGGTCCCAATGCGTCTCTATGGGTCCCAATGGGTCCCAACGTGTCTCTATGGGTCCCAACGTGTCTCTATGGGTCCCAACCAAGCCTGCAGCGCTGCATGGGGTTGCTGTGCCCCCACGCAGCCCCCGGCACTGGGCCTTGTTGCACCTCATCCCGTTCCCCTGGGCCCAGCCATCGGCTGATCCAGATCCCTGTGCAGGGCCTCCCTGCCCTCACGCAGATCCACCCCACCTCCCAGCTCGGTGTCACTGCACACTCAATGCCCTCCATGCCTCCATCGGAGCCATCCATGAAGACATGAAACAGGATGGGCCCCAGGGGGACCCCGCTGCAAATGGGGCACAGCTGGGCTTCACCCCATTCACCGCCATTGAGCGCGGCCCTCAGCCGGCTCCTCATCCAACCGAGGCTAAAACTGCCCAGGCCACGGGCAGCCAGTTTGTGCAGCAGGATGCTGTGGCTGCCCGTGCCAAAGGCTGCGCTGAAGTCTGGGTGGACACATCAGCAGCCTTTCCCTCATCTACCAGTCTGCTCACCCAGCCGTAGGAAGCTCCCATCCCACGCAAGCTTCCAGGCCACCCCAAAGCTGTCGGCGTTCTTTTGGGCACTTCTAGGAATCTGCTCACCTGTTGACTTCGGAAACGTTGTTGATCCTGGCGGCTTCCAGCAGAGCATCTTCTGAAAGCAAAGGAGAGAAAACGAGTCAGGAGGCGCTCAGAGCGGGTCGAGTGCTCCCAAGCTGCTCGCTGGCTGACTGAGGGCCGCCCCGCTGTTGGCACTGGGTTGGCACAGATCTGCCATGGATGGTCAACAAGCGCAGGGCTCAAAGCGTGCGATGGAGCCGGGGGGCAGCATCACAGCACCGCAGCAAGGGAGCAGCTGGGCCAACAGCTGTGGAAACAAAGCTGGCACAGACAGCAGCCAGCCGTCAGAGGCTCCCAACGGCAGCGGGAGCGCTGCGCGGTCCGAGCAGGACATCTCCTGGCTGCAAGGGGAAGGACAGCATCCCGGCCCTGTGGCCCCCAGGAGGGACGGCTCTCTTGCCGCGTGTTGCCTGCAAGGTTCCCAGCGCTGCTGCAAACCTCAGCGTCTCTTTCGCTCTGCTGCTCCAGGACGAGCCAGCAGCTCTTCTGGGTGTCGCATGCAGCTCGTCCTGCTCGTGCCTCCACGTCTTCCAATGGCGTCCTGGGGTGCATTGCACAGAGCGTGGCCAGCAGGTCGAGGGAGGTGATCCTCCCCCTCTGCTCTGCCCTGCTGAGGCCTCATCTGGAGCCCTGCGTCCAGTTCTGGGCTCCCCAGCACAAAACAGACAGGGAGCTCTTGGGAAGAGTCCAGCGCAGGGCCAAAAGATGGGGAGGGGCCTGGAGCATCTCTGCTATGGGGAAAGGCTGAGTGAGCTGGGTCTGTTCAGCATGGAGAAAAGAAGACTGAGAGGGGACCTGATCCAGGTCTATGAATATCGAAGGTGTGGGGGGCAGAATGGCGAGGCCGGACTCTTTTCAGTGGTGAGTGGAGACAGGACGAGGGGAAACGGCTGGAAACTGCAGCACAGGAAGTTCCGCACAAACATGCGCAAGAACTTCTTTACAGTGAGGAGAGGAGCACTGGAACAGGCTGCAGGGAGGTGGTGGAGTCTCCTTCTCTGGAGATGTTCCAGACCTGCCTGGATGCCGACCTGTGCGACCTGCTGTAGGGAACCTGCTTTGGCAGGGGGGTTGGACTCGATGAGCTCTGGAGGTCCCTTCCAACCCCTACAATTCTGTGATTCTGTGATTCTGTGGTTCCAGCAGCATCGCCACGGCTCAGAGCTGGGCAGCTCAGCATTGAGAGCAGCGCTCCAGGTTTGGCTTCCCCAGGGCACAGCAGAGGGGAGGAGAGCAGAAACACTCTCACCCTGCTGCCCGCGCTCTGTGCCGTGCCCCCCAGGGGACCATCGGCCTCTTTGGCCACCAGGGCAACACTGCTGCCTCGTGGGCAACCAACGGTCAACTTCTGCTGGTCACCCATCGGTCAACCATTGCTTTTTGGGGACCAGGTCACACTGCTGCTCATGGGCAACCACTAGTCAACTGCTGATGAACTGCTGGTCAAACACTGGCCAACAATTGGTCTGTTTGGCCATCAGGCACACTGCTGCTCATGGGCAGCCATTGGTCAACTGCTGATGAACTGCTGGTCAATTATTGGCCTCTTTGGTCACCAGGATGCACTGCTGGCCCATGGGCAACCATTGGCCAAACACTGGCCAACTGTAGGTCAACCATTGCTCTTTTTGGCCACCAGGTCACACTGCTGCTCATGGGCAGCGACTGGTCAACTCCTGATGAACTGCTGGTCACCCATTGGTCAACCATTGGCCTTCTTGGCCACCATGGGATACTACTCGCTCAAGGGCAACCATTAGCCCAACACTGGCCAACTATTGGTCTGTTTGGCCATCAGGCACACTGCTGCCTCGTGGGCAGCCATTGGTCAACTCCTGATGAACTGCTGGTCAATTATTGGCCTCTTTGGCCACCAGGACGCACTGCTGCCTCATGGGCAGCCATTGGTCAACTGCTGATGAACTGCTGGTCAAACTCTGGTCAATTATTGGCCCTACTGGCCGCCAGGGCACACTGCTGCTCATGGGCAGCCATTGGTCAACTACTGATCAACTGCTGGTCAATTATTGGCCTCTTTGGCCACCAGGATGCACTGCAGGCCCATGGGCAACCATTGGCCAACCACTGCTCAACTGCTGGTCAACCGTTGGCCTTTCTGGCCATCAGGGCTCAACTACTGATGAACCATTGGTCAACTACTGGCCTTTTTGGCCACCAGGACACGCTGCAAGCCCATGGGCAGCCATTGCTCAACTCCTGATGAACTGTTGGTTGATCATGGGTCTTTTCGGCCACCAGGGCAACACTGCTGCCTCATGGGCAGCCATTGGTCAACTACTGATGAACTGCTGATCAACTACTGGCCTCTTTGCTCATCAGGACGCACTGCAGGCCCACGGGCAACCATTGGTCAACTGCTGACCAACTCTGGTCACCCATTGGTCACCCATTGCTCTGTTTGGCCACCAGGGCACACTGCTGCTCATGGGCAACCATTGGTCAACTACTGATCAACTGCTGGTCAATTATTGGCCTCTTTGGCCACCAGGATGCACTGCTGGCCCATGGGCAACCATTGGCCAACCACTGCTCAACTGCTGGTCAACCGTTGGCCTTTTTGGCCATCAGGGCTCATGGGCAACCATTGCTCAACTCCTGATGAACCTTTGGTCAATCATGGGTCTTTTCGGCCACCAGGGCAACACTGCTGCCTCATGGGCAGCCATTGGTCAACTACTGATGAACCACTGGTCAACTACTGGCCTTTTTGGCCACCAGGGCACACTGCAGGCCCATGGGCAGCCATTGCTCAACTCCTGATGAACCATTGATCAACTACTGGCCTCTTTGCTCACCAGGACGCACTGCAGGCCCACGGGCAACCATTGGTCAACTGCTGACCAACGCTGGTCACCCATTGGTCACCCATTGCTCTGCTTGGCCACCAGGGCACGCTGCTGCTCATGGCAGCCATTGCTCAACCACTGCTGCTCAACCACGGCTCTTTTTGCCCCCCTGCTGCCTCACTGCAGGCCCCGCCGTCCCCCACAGCCCCCAGCTTCCTCTCAGCCCCTCCGACCCACCGGGACCCCCCGCCCCCCCCCATCTATTTGACCCCTCACACCGAACTCCGCCCCCCCCCCCCGTTTATACCCACCCTTGGCGGATCGCTCCCTCCCGAAGCACGCTGCCAGCGCGCCCAGCGCAACCAACGCCGCCCCGGGGGGGGGTTTCCCATGGCCGCTCCGTTCCCTTCGTGGCTCAGTCGTTAAGTTACGGCTCGGCCCGGGCCCGGCGCTGTCCCAGCACGGCAGCCGCCCCCCCGCGGTCGCTCCCCGCCAAAGCGGCTCTGCGCTCGTCGTCCTCACGGGATGGCGGCGGCCTCTGGCGGCGGATCCAGGCATCAAGCGGAGCCATTCGGCCGCGGTGCGCACCTCCGGATCTCCGGGAGCGGCCCGCGGGGCACGGAACCACCGGCAAGGCCCGACGAGCCGAGCCAGGCCCGGCGGCGGCGGGCGGCCCCAAAGGGCGGCCAGCATCGTCCGCGGAGCCGCCGGCACCGAACCCCCCCGGCTCAGCGCTCACGCCGGTGAAACAAGATGGCGGCCGCCGGCGCGCAAAGGCTGCTGGGAGGCGTAGTTCGCACCGAAGGAGCCGCCGCGATGACGTCACGAGAAAACACCACAGCTCCCAGGGTGCACCGCAAGGCGTCCAACTTCCTGGGAGTGGCCGGAAACGCAGCGCGCAGACCGCAGCGCTTCCGGGATTTGACCGGAAGCGGTCGTATCTCCCGTTGAGGGGCGGTGCGGGTCTGAGCCCGGGATGGGACGGAGAGCCGCGGGTTCGAGTCCCGGCCGGGGACGTGCGGGGTTTGCGCGTGGCTCAGCCGCACCGCACGCGGCGCTCACACACGCTCACATGTCGGCACAAGGGCGGGCGTGCACACCTGTGCCAGCGTGCCACATCCCCATCCCGTTCCCCAATCCTGTTTCCCCCAGCCCACATCCCCAGCCCACACCCAAATCCCATTGCCCAACCCTATAACCCAATCCCATTCCCCAGTCCTGCTCCTCACCCCTGTTCGCCCCCATTCCATACCCCCATCCCATTTCCCAATCCCACCATTCCAATCCCATTCCCCAATCCTATTCCCCCCATCCCATACCACCATCCTGTTCCCCAACCCCATTCCCCAATCCCATTCCCCAATCCCATATCCCAATTCCATACCCAAATCCCATCCTTTCCCCCCACCCCATTCCCCAATCCCATTCCCCAATCCCATATCCCAATTCCATACCCAATCCCATCCTATCCCCCCAACCCCATTCCCCAATCCCATTCCCCCATCCCATTACCCAACCCTATATCCCCATCCCCAATCCCCTTCCCTACCCCCATTCCCCCCATCCTGTTCCCCAAATCCATACCCCAATCCCACCCCCCATCCCATTCCCCCATCCCACATCCCGATCCCATATCCCAACGCCATGCCCCAAACCCATCCCCCAGCCCATATCTCCATTCCATTCCCAATCCCATGTCCTAACCCCATATCCCCAGCACAGCCCATCCCCCAATCCCACTGCCCAGCCCTATAGCCCAATCCCATTCCCCAGTCCCGTTCCTTACCCCTGTTCCCCCCATCCCATTCCCCAACCCCATTCCCCAACCCCATACCCCAATTCCATACCCAAATCCCATCCTATCCCCCAAACCCCATTCCCCAACCCCATCCACCAACCCCATTCCCAATCCCATACCCCCATCCTGTTCCCCAATCCTATATCCCCAATGCCCCAAACCCATCCCCCAGCCCATATCCCCAGCCCATCCCCCAATCCCATTCCCCAGCCCCGTTCCTCACCCCTGTTGGCCCCCCTTCCATACCCCCATCCCATTTCCCAATCCCACCATTCCAATCCCATTCCCCAATCCTATTCCCCCCATCCCATACCACCATCCTGTTCCCCAATCCCATTCCCCAATCCCATTCCCCAATCCCATATCCCAATCCCATACCCAATCCCATCCTTTCCCCCCACCCCATTCCCCAATCCCATTCCCCAATCCCATATCCCAATTCCATACCCAAATCCCATCCTATCCCCCCAGTCCCATTCCCCAATCCCATACCCCAATTCCATACCCAATCCCATCCTATCCCCCCAACCCCATTCCCCAATCCCATTCCCCCATCCCATTACCCAACCCTATATCCCCATCCCCAATCCCCTTCCCTACCCCCATTCCCCCCATCCTGTTCCCCAAATCCATACCCCAATCCCACCCCCCATCCCATTCCCCCTATCCCACATCCCGATCCCATATCCCAACACCATGCCCCAAACCCATCCCCCAGCCCATATCTCCATTCCATTCCCAATCCCATGTCCTAACCCCATATCCCCAGCACAGCCCATCCCCCAATCCCACTGCCCAACCCTATAGCCCAATCCCATTCCCTAGTCCCGTTCCTCACCCCTGTTCCCCCCTATTCCATACCCCCATCCCATTCTCCAACCCTGTTCCCCAACCCCATACCCCAATTGCATACCCAAATCCCATCCTATCCCCCAACCCCATTCCCCAATCCCATTCCCAATCCCATACCCCCATCCCATTACCCAACCCTATATCCCAATCCCTAATCCCCTTCTCTACCCCCATTCCCCCCATCCCATCCCCCATCCTGTTCCCCAACCCCATTCCCCAATCCCATACCCCCATCCCATTATCCAACCCTATATCCCAATCCCCAATCCCATTCCCCAACCCCATACCCCAATTCCATACCCAAATCCCACCCCTATCCCATACCCCAGCCCCATCCCCCATCCCATCCCCCACTCCCATTGCCAACCCTATATCCCCCAATCCCTTTCCCCACCCTCATTCCCCACCATTCCATACCCAAACCCATATCCAACCCCGTATCCCAATCCCATCCCCCATCCCATCCCCCAATCCCATTGCCCAACCCTATACCCAATCCCAGCCCCCAATCCTGCCCCCCATTCCCATTCCCTTACCCTATTCCTCCCCAACCCATTCCCCTCCCACCCCATTCTCCCCCCTGCCATTCCCACCCCAGTATCCCCCATCCCATTCCCAATCTTCCATCCCATTTCCCCCATCCCATCCCATCCCATCCCATCCCATCCCATCCCATCCCATCCCATCCCATCCCATCCTTCCCACCCCATTCCCATCCCAATCCCACCCCAATCTCTCCCATTCCTATTCCCGTCCCAATCTCCCATCCCATTCCTCCCCATCCCATTCCCATCCCCATCCCCAACCTTCCATCCCATTCTTCCCACCCCATTCCCATCCCCCAATCCCAATAACCCCCATCCCCTTTCTCCCCATCCCATTCCATCCCATTTCCATTCCACATCCCATCCCCAATTTGCCGCCCCATTCTTCCAATCCCATTCCCATCCCCCAATATCAATAACCTCCATCCCATCCCATCCCATCCCATCCCATCCCATCCCATCCCATCCCATCCCATCCATCCTATCCCATCCCACCCCATCCCACCCCATCCCATCCCGATCTTCCATCCCATCCCCACCCCATTCCCTCCCCTCAATCCCAATCTCCCTTATCCCCATCCCATTCCCATCCCCCAACCCCAATCTCCCCCATCCCATCCCATCCCATTCCCATCCCCCAATCCCAATAATGCGCATCCCATCCCATCCCATCCCCATTTCCCCATCCCCATCTCCATCCCATTCCCATCCCATTACCCCCATCCATCCCATCCCATCCTATCCCACCCCATTCCCTCCCCTCAATCCCAATCTCCCCCATCCCATCCCATTCCCATCCCAACCCCATTATCTCCCATCCTAATGCTATCTCCCAATCCCAATAACCCTCACCCCATCCCACCCCCACCCCATTCCCATCCCTCTCTCCCCCATCCCGTTCCCATTCCCAATCTCCCATTCCCATTCCTCCCCATCCCAATCCATCCCATTCCCATTCCACATCTCATTCCCATTCTCCATCCCATTCCTATCCCCCAATCCCATCCCATCCCATTCTATTCTGATTCACCATCCCATCCCCACCCCATTCCCACCCCTCAATCCCAATTTCCCTATCCCATTCCCATTCCCATCTCTATTCCCAAACTCCCCTGTCCCCATTGCCATCCCCCAATCCCAATAATCCCCATCCCATCCCATTCTCCATCCCAATCTCCCCATTCCCATCTTCATCCCATTCTCATCCCATCCTGACCCCAATCTCTCCCATCCCATCCCCACCCCATCCCCCAATCCCAATAACTTCCATCCCATCCCATCCCATCCCATCCCATCCCATCCCATCCCAGTCTCCCACCCCATTCCCACCCCAATCTCCCCCACCCCATTCCCATCCCCTAATCCCAATAACCCCCAACCCATTCCCATTCTCCCATCCCATTCCCATCCTATTCCTCACCCCATTCCCATTCCTATCTCCTCATTCCCATCCCATTGCCCCATCCCACTCCTCCCCATCCCATTCCCAACCTTCCATCCCATTCCTCCCATCCCATCCCCATCCCATTCCCATCTCCCCATCCCCAATTCCCATCCTCCCACCCCATTTCCATTCCACATCCCATTCCCATCCTGACCCCATCCCCCATTCCCAATAACGTCCATCCCATCCCATCCATCCCAACCCATCCCATCCCATCCCACCCCCATCCCATCCATCCCATCCCATCCCATCCCATCCCATCCATCCCAACCCATCCCATCCCATCCCACCCCCATCCCACCCCCATCCCATCCATCCCATCCCATCCCATCCCATCCCACCCCCATCCCATCCCATCCCATCCCATCCCATCCCATCCCATCCCATCCCATCCCATCCCATCCTTCCCACCCCATTCCCATCCCAATCCCACCCCAATCTCTCCCATTCCTATTCCCGTCCCAATCTCCCATCCCATTCCTCCCCATCCCATTCCCATCCCCATCCCCAACCTTCCATCCCATTCTTCCCACCCCATTCCCATCCCCCAATCCCAATAACCCCCATCCCCTTTCTCCCCATTCCATTCCATCCCATTTCCATTCCACATCCCATCCCCAATTTGCCGCCCCATTCTTCCAATCCCATTCCCATCCCCCAATATCAATAACCTCCATCCCATCCCATCCCATCCCATCCCATCCCATCCCATCCCATCCCATCCCATCCCATCCATCCTATCCCATCCCACCCCATCCCACCCCATCCCATCCCGATCTTCCATCCCATCCCCACCCCATTCCCTCCCCTCAATCCCAATCTCCCTTATCCCCATCCCATTCCCATCCCCCAACCCCAATCTCCCCCATCCCATCCCATCCCATTCCCATCCCCCAATCCCAATAATGCGCATCCCATCCCATCCCATCCCCATTTCCCCATCCCCATCTCCATCCCATTCCCATCCCATTACCCCCATCCATCCCATCCCATCCTATCCCACCCCATTCCCTCCCCTCAATCCCAATCTCCCCCATCCCATCCCATTCCCATCCCAACCCCATTATCTCCCATCCTAATGCTATCTCCCAATCCCAATAACCCTCACCCCATCCCACCCCCACCCCATTCCCATCCCTCTCTCCCCCATCCCGTTCCCATTCCCAATCTCCCATTCCCATTCCTCCCCATCCCAATCCATCCCATTCCCATTCCACATCTCATTCCCATTCTCCATCCCATTCCTATCCCCCAATCCCATCCCATCCCATTCTATTCTGATTCACCATCCCATCCCCACCCCATTCCCACCCCTCAATCCCAATTTCCCTATCCCATTCCCATTCCCATCTCTATTCCCAAACTCCCCTGTCCCCATTGCCATCCCCCAATCCCAATAATCCCCATCCCATCCCATTCTCCATCCCAATCTCCCCATTCCCATCTTCATCCCATTCTCATCCCATCCTGACCCCAATCTCTCCCATCCCATCCCCACCCCATCCCCCAATCCCAATAACTTCCATCCCATCCCATCCCATCCCATCCCATCCCATCCCATCCCATCCCATCCCAGTCTCCCACCCCATTCCCACCCCAATCTCCCCCACCCCATTCCCATCCCCTAATCCCAATAACCCCCAACCCATTCCCATTCTCCCATCCCATTCCCATCCTATTCCTCACCCCATTCCCATTCCTATCTCCTCATTCCCATCCCATTGCCCCATCCCACTCCTCCCCATCCCATTCCCAACCTTCCATCCCATTCCTCCCATCCCATCCCCATCCCATTCCCATCTCCCCATCCCCAATTCCCATCCTCCCACCCCATTTCCATTCCACATCCCATTCCCATCCTGACCCCATCCCCCATTCCCAATAACGTCCATCCCATCCCATCCATCCCAACCCATCCCATCCCATCCCACCCCCATCCCACCCCCATCCCATCCATCCCATCCCATCCCATCCCATCCCATCCCATCCATCCCAACCCATCCCATCCCATCCCACCCCCATCCCACCCCCATCCCATCCATCCCATCCCATCCCATCCCATCCCACCCCCATCCCATCCCATCCCATCCCATCCCATCCCATCCATCCCATCCCATCCTTCCCACCCATTCCCATCCCAATCCCACCCCAATCTCTCCCATTCCTATTCCCGTCCCAATCTCCCATCCCATTCCTCCCATCCCATTCCCATCCCCATCCCCAACCTTCCATCCCATTCTTCCCACCCCATTCCCATCCCCCAATCCCAATAACCCCCATCCCCTTTCTCCCCATCCCATTCCATCCCATTTCCATTCCACATCCCATCCCCAATTGCCGCCCCATTCTTCCAATCCCATTCCCATCCCCCAATATCAATACCTCCATCCCATCCCATCCCATCCCATCCCATCCATCCCATCCCATCCATCCTATCCCATCCCACCCCATCCCACCCCATCCCATCCCGATCTTCCATCCCATCCCCACCCCCATTCCCTCCCCTCAATCCCAATCTCCCTTATCCCCATCCCATTCCCATCCCCCAACCCCAATCTCCCCCATCCCATCCCATCCCATTCCCATCCCCCAATCCCAATAATGCGCATCCCATCCCATCCCATCCCCATTTCCCCATCCCCATCTCCATCCCATTCCCATCCCATTACCCCCATCCATCCCATCCCATCCTATCCCACCCCATTCCCTCCCCTCAATCCCAATCTCCCCCATCCCATCCCATTCCCATCCCAACCCCATTATCTCCCATCCTAATGCTATCTCCCAATCCCAATAACCCTCACCCCATCCCACCCCCCACCCCATTCCCATCCCTCTCTCCCCCATCCCGTTCCCATTCCCAATCTCCCATTCCCATTCCTCCCCATCCCAATCCATCCCATTCCCATTCCACATCTCATTCCCATTCTCCATCCCATTCCTATCCCCCATCCATCCCATCCCATTCTATTCTGATTCACCATCCCATCCCCACCCCATTCCCACCCCTCAATCCCAATTTCCCTATCCCATTCCCATTCCCATCTCTATTCCCAAACTCCCCTGTCCCCATTGCCATCCCCCAATCCCAATAATCCCCATCCCATCCCATTCTCCATCCCAATCTCCCCATTCCCATCTTCATCCCATTCTCATCCCATCCTGACCCCAATCTCTCCC
>NC_136813.1:2099455-2147249 GCF_951394365.1 Tetrao urogallus | reverse complement strand
CCCACTGGGATCCCTGTGGCCCTATTAGGCGTTCCTGTGGCCCTGTTTGGGGTCCCTGTGCTCCTTATGGGGTCTCTGTGTTCCTATTGGGGGCTGCTATGTCTCTGTATGGGTCCCCGTGTCCCTATGAGGTGTTGCCATGTCCCTGTGTGGGTCCCTGTGTTCCTATAGGGGTTTCCATGTCCCTATGAGGGGCTGCTGTGTCCCTACTGGGATCCCTGTGGCCCTACTGGGGGGTCCCCATGTCTTTATGGAGGGTCCCTGTGCCTCTGTAGGGGTTTCTGTGTTCCTATGTGGGTCCCTGTGTCCCTATGGGGCTCCCCATGTCCCTGTGTGGGTCCCTATGCCCCTACTGGGGGCTGCCATGTCCCCTCTGGGGTCCCTGTGCTCCTATTGGGGTCCCTGTGTCCTTATGGGGGGTCCCTTTGTTCCTATTGGGGGTTGCCATGTCCCCTGTTGGGGTCCCTGTGCCCCCATTAGGGCTTCCTGTGATCCTATATGGGTCCCCGTGTCCGTATTAGGGGTTGCCATGTCCCTGTGTGGGTCCCTGTGTTCCTGTTGGGGTCTCCATGTCATTATGTGGGGCTGCCGTGTCCCCACTGGGATCCCTGTGGCCCTGTTAGGCGTTTCTGTGGCCCTATTTGGGGTCCCTGTGCTCCTTATGGGGTCCCTGTGTTCCTACTGGGGGGCTGCCATGTCCCTATGTGGGTCCCAGTGTCCCTATGGGGGCTCCCTGTTCCCCTATGTGGGTCCCTGTGTGGGTCCCTATGTCCGTACTGGGGGCTGCCATGTCCCCTCTGGTGTCCCCCTGCTCCTACTGGGGTCCCCGTGTCCTTATGGGGGGTCTCCGTGTTCCTATTAGGGGTTGCCATGTCCCCCATTGGGGTCCCTGTGCCCCTATGTTGGTCCCTGTGTCCCTATGGAGGGTCCCAGTGCCCCTATTAGGTGTTCCTGTGACCCTATATGGGTCCCCATGTCCCTGTGAGGAGTTGCTATGTCCCTATGTGGGTCCCTGTGTTCCTATTGGGGTCATCATGTCCCTCTGAGGGGCTGCCATGTCCCCTCTGGTGTCCCTGTGCCCCTATTGAGGGTCCCTGTGTCCTTACAGGGTTCCCCGTGGCCCTATTAGGGGTTCCTGTGTCCCTGTGGGGTCCCTATGCCCCTATTAGGGGTCCCCGTGTCCCTGTGAGGGGTTGCCATGTCCCCACTGGGGTCCTTGTGCCCCTATAAGAGGTGTCCATGGCCCTATATGGGTCCCCACGGCCCTACTGGGGGTCCCTGTGTCTTTATGGGGGTCCCTGTGTCCCTATTAGGGGTCCCCATGTCCTATGGGGGGGTCTCTGTGGCCCTGTTGGGGTCCCTGTGTCCTGATGGGGGTCCCTGTGTCCCTATGTGGGTCCCTGTGAGGGGCTACCATGTCCCTGTGTGGGTCCCTTTGCCCCTATTGGGGTTGCCATGACACTTTTGGGGTCTTCACGTCCCTGTTAGGGTCCCCATGTGCCTATGTGGCTGCCTGTACCACTCTTAGGGGTCCCCGTGTCCCTATGAGGAGTTGCCGTGTCCCTATGTGGGTCCCTGTGTTCCTATTGGGGGTCACCATGACCCTTTTGGGGTTCTCATGTCCCTACTGGGGGGCAGTATGCCCCTACTGAGGGTCCCTGTGTCCTTATGGGGGGTCCCTGTGTCCCTACTTGGGATTCCTGTGTCCCTATGTTGGTCCCCATTTCTCTATGAGGGGCTGCTGTGTCCCCACTTGATTCCTGTCCCTCTGTCCCTATTTGGGGTTGCCATGGCCATTTTGGGATCCCCATGTCCCTATTGGGTGTCAGTGTGCCCCTATTGGAGCTCCCTGTGTCCCTATGAGGGGTTGCTGTGTCCCCACTGGGGTCCCTGCATTCCTATTGGGGGTTGCCATGGCCATTTTGGGGTCCCTGCGCCCCTATTGGAGCTCCCTGTGTCCCTATTTGGGGTTGCCATGGCCCTTTTGGGATCCCCGTGTCCCTATTGGGTGTCAGTGTGCCCCTATTGGAGCTCCCTGTGTCCCTATGAGGGGCTGCTGTGTCCCCACTGGGGTCCCTGCATTCCTACTGGGGGTTGCCATGGCCATTTTGGGGTCCCTGTGCCCCTGTTGGAGGTCCCTGTGTCCCTATTAGTCGTCCCCATGTCCCTGTGAGGGGTTGCCATGTCCCTATGTGGGTCCCTGTGTTCCTGTTTGGGGTTGCCATGGCCCTTTTGGGATCCCCGTGTCCCTATTGGGTGTCAGTGTGCCCCTATTGGAGCTCCCTGTGTCCCTATGAGGGGCTGCCATGACCCCAATAGGGGCAAAGGGACCCACACAGGGACATGGTAGCCCCTCACAGGGACCCACATAGGGACACAGGGACCCCCATCAGGACACAGGGACCCCAACAGGGCCACAGAGACCCCCCCATAGGACATGGGGACCCCTAATAGGGACACAGGGATCCCAGTGGGGACACGGCAACCCCTCATAGGGACATGGAGACCCCTATAGGAACACAGGGACCCACACAGGGACATGGCAACCCCTCATAGGGACACTGGGACCCATATAGGGACACAGGAACCCCTAATAGGGGCACAGGGACCATTCATAGGGACACAGGGACCCCAACAGGGGCACAGGGACCCCAATGGGGGACGTGGCAACCCCTAATAGGAACACGGGGACCCACATAAGGACATGGGGACCCCAATGGGGACACGGCCCATTGGAACCCTGTGGCCCTCTTGTGGGTCTCTATGCTCTTATTGGGGGTTCTCATGTCCCTCTATGGCGTTGCTGTGTCCCCATTGGGGTCCCTGTGTATCTATTGGGGTCCTCACGTCCCCATTATGGGTTCCGTGTCCCTATGGGTTCCCCATGTCCCTGTGAGGGGCTGCTGTGTTGCCACTGGGGTCCCCCATGTCTCTATAGGGGGTTGCCATGGCCCTTTTTGGGTCCTCACATCCCTATCTGGGTCTTGGGAGGTCTCAATGTCCATATAGGGGTCCCCGTGTCCCTATGGGGGATTGCCATGTCTCTATTAGGGTCCCTGTCTTCCTATTGGGGGTTGCCATGGCCCTTTTGGGGTCCTTATGTCCCTATGGGAGCCAGTATGCCCCTATTAGGGATCCCCATGTCCCTATTTTGGTCCCTATGCTCCTACGGGGGTCTCCGTGTCCCTATTTTGGTTCCTGTGCCCCTATGGGTTTCCTTGTGTCCCTGTTAGGGGTTGCCATGTGCCCACTGGGGTCCCTGTGTTCCTGCTGGGTGTCCTCCTCTCCCTTTGTGGGTCCTTGTTCTCCTGTTCAGGGTTCCTGCGTCCCTATGGGGTTCCCATGGCCCTATGAGGGGTTGCCATGTCCCTATTAGGGGTCCTTGTGGCCCATGTGTCCCTATGAGGGGTTGCCGTGGCCCTTTTGGGGTCCACATGTCCCTCCTGGGGTTCTTATGCCCTTATGAGGGGTCCCCTTGTTCCTATGGGGGTGCCTGCGTCCCTATGAGGGGTTGACATGTCCCTGTTGGGGCCCCTATGTCCCTGTTAGGGGTTGCCATGTTCCTTTTGGGGTCTCCATGTCCCTGTTGGGGTCCCCACGTCCCTGTTGCAATCCCCTATTAGGAATTCCTGGGTCCCTATGTGGGTGCCTGTGCCCCTATTAGGGGTTGTCATGTCCCCACTGGGGTCCTTGTTTTCCTCTTGGGGGTCTTCATGTCCCTTTTGGGGTTCCTTTGCTCCTTCTAGGGGTCCTCATGTTCCTGTTAGGAGTCCCATGTCCCTATAAGGGGTTGCCATGTGTTCCTATTGGGGCTTGCCATGGTCCTTTTGGGATCCTTGTCCCACTGGGACTCCCTGTGTCCCTATGAGGGGTTGCCATGTCCCCGTTGGGCTTCCTGTGTTCCTATTAGGGGCTGCATGTTCCCGTTGGGGTCCCTGTGTCCCTACTGCTGGCTGCCGTGTCCCTATAGGGAATTGCCATGGCCTTGGTGGGTGTCCCCGTGGCCTTATGGGGGTCGTTATGTCCCTATAGGGGGTCCCAATCTCCCTATTGGAGGTCATCATGTTCCTATTGGGGTCCCTGCATATGTATTGGGGTCTCCTGTGTCCCTATGGAGGGTTGTCATGACCCTGGTGGGCATCCCTGGGTCTTTATGGTGGACCCTATGCCCCTATTGGGGTCCCCTTGTCCCTGTTGAGGTCCCTGTATGCGTATTGGGGTCCCCATGTCCCTTTTGGAGGTCCCCACGTCCCTTTTGGGGGTTGCCATGTCCCTATTGGGGTCCCTGAGTCCCCACGTTGCTTTTAGGAGTCCCTGTGTCCCTTTTAGGGGTCCCCATGTCCCTGTTGGAGTCCCTGTTTAAGTCCTGGGGTCTCCTGCGTCCTTATTGAGATCTGTGTCCCTCCTGGGCCCTGTTCAAGTTCCTGTGTCCCCACTAGGATCCCTGTGACCCTATTAGGGGTTGCCATATCCCCGTTGGGGTCCCTGTATGCAGACTGGGGTCCCCATATCCCTGTTGGGATCCCTGTGCCCCTATTAAGGATCACCATGTCCTTACTGGGATCTCTGTATGCTTATCGGGACCTCCTACGGCCCTTCTGGGGGTCCCCATATCCCCATTGGGGTCTCTGTGTCCCCGTTCAAGTTCCCGTGTCCCTATTGGGGTCCCTGTGTCCTTACTGGGGTTTGCACTGTCCCTCTTGGGGTCTTTGTGTCCCTCTTGGAGCTTGCCATGTCCCTGTTCAGGTTCCCATGTCTTGGGGTCTCCTGTGTCCCTATTGGGGTCTCCTGTGTCCCTATTGGGGCTTGCCGTGTCCCTGGTGGGCATCCCCTATGTCTGTTGAGTGTTCCTATGTCCCTATTGGGGTCTTCGTGTCCTTATTGGGGTTTCCTACATCTCTGTTGGGGTCCCCATGTCCCTGTTGGGGTCTTCGTGTCCCCATTCAAGTTCCCGTGTCCCTATTGGGGTCCCTGTGTCCTTACTGGGGTTTGCAATGTCCCTCTTGGGGTCTTCGTGTCCCTCTTGGGGCTTGCCATGTCCCTGTTCAGGTTCCCATGTCTTGGGGTCCCCTATGTCCCTATTGGGATCCCCTATGTCCCCATTGGGGTTTCCAGTGTCCCTATTGGGGCTTGCCATGTCTGTTGAGTGTCCCTATGTCCCTGTTGGGGTCTTCGTGTCCTTATTGGGGTTTCCTACATCTCTGTTGGGGTCCCCATGTCCCTGTTGGGGTCTTCGTGTCCCTACTGGGATCTCCTATGTCTCTGTCGGGGTCCCTGTGTCTCTATTGGGGTCTTCGTGTCCCTGTTGGAGGTCCCCCGTGTCCCCCTTGGGGTCTCCCATGGCCCCATTGAGGGTCCTCATGTCCCCATTGGGGTCCCTGTGTCCCAATTCATTTTCCCCACGGGGGTCTTCTCGTCCCTATTGGGGGCTCCCATGGCCCTATTGGGATTCTCACATCCCCAGTGGGTCCCTATTGGGGTCTTTGTCCTTATGGAAGGTCCCCCGTGTCCCCATTGGGGTCTCCTGTGTCCCAATTAGGGTCCCCATGTCCCTTCCCTGGGACAATGAGGGCAGGATTCTTGGGGGGGGGAAGGGGGAGGATTGGGATGGAGGTGTGGGGATGGGATGGGGTTGGGGTGGGGTGCTGTGGGGTGGGGTGCTGTAGGATGGACTGCAGTGGGATGCAATGGGGTGGGATTGCAGTAGGGAGGGATGCTGTGGGGTGGGATGCAGTGGGGTGGGATTTGTTGGGGTGGAATGCAGTGGAGTGGGATTGCAATGGGATGGATTGCAATGGGGCGGGATGCAGTGGGGTGGGATTGCAGTGGGGTGGGATGCAATGGGATGGATTGCAGGGGGATGGAATTGCTGGGGTGGGATTTGCTGGGGTGGGATGCAATGGGGTGGGATGCAGTGGGGTGGGATTTGTTGGGATGAGATGCTGTGGGATGGGATGCGATGGGTGGGATTTGTTGGGATGGGATGCAGTGGGGTGGATTGCAGTGAGGTGGGATTGCAATGGGATGGATTGCAGTGGGGTGGGATTGCAGTGGGGTGGGATTGCAGTGGGGTGGGGTGCTGTGGGGTGGAATGCAGTGGGGTGGATTGCAGTGGGATGGGATTGCAGTGGGGTGGATTGCAGTGGGATGGGATTGCAGTGGGATGGGATGCTGCGGGGTGGATTGCAATGGGATGGGGTGCAGTGGGGTGGAATTGCGGCGGGGTGGATTGCAATGGGGTGGGATTGCAGTGGGGTGACATTACAGTGGGATGGGATGCAGAGGGGTGGATTGCAGGGGGATGGAATTTCTGGGGTGGGATTTGCTAGGGTGGGATTGCAATGGGATGGATTGCAATGGGGTGGGATGCAGTGGGGTGGGATTTGTTGGGATGGGATGCTGTGGGGTGGGATTTGTTGGGGTGAGATGCTGTGGGATGGGATGCGATGGGTGGGATTTGTTGGGATGGGATGCAGTGGGGTGGGATGCAGTGGGGTGGATTGCAATGGGATGGGATTTGTTGGGGTGGGATTGCAGTGGGGTGGAATTTGTTGGGGTGGGATGCAATGGGATGGATTGCAATGGGGCGGGATGCAGTGGGGTGGGTTTACAATGGGATGGGATGCAGTGGGGTGAATTGCAATGGGATGGAATTTCTGGGGTGGGATTTGCTGGGGTGGGATTGCAATGGGGTGGGATGCAGTGGGGTGGGATTTGTTGGGGTGAGATGCTGTGGGGTGGGATGCGATGGGTGGGATTTGTTGTGGGATCCAATGGGATGGATTGTAGTGCATTTGGATGCAGTCGGGTGGGATGCAATAGGGTGGATTGCAGTGGGATGGGATTGCAGTGAGGTGGGATTTGTTGGGATGGGATGCAATGGGGTGGGATTGCAGTGGGGTGGATTGCAGTGTTGTGGGATGCAATGGGATGGATTGCAATGGGGCAGGATGCAGTGGGGTGGGATTGCAGTGAGGTGGGATTTGTTGGGATGGGATGCAATGGGGTGGATTGCAGTGGGGTGGGATGCAGTGGGGTGGGATTGCAGTGGGGTGGATTGCAGAGGGGTGAGATTACAATGGGGTGGGATGCAGTGGGGTGGATTGCATTGGGGTGAGATTACAATGGGATGGGATGCAGTGGGGTTGGATTGCAATGGGTTTGGATGCAGTGGAATGGGATTTGTTGGGGTGGGGTGCAGTGGGGTGGATTGCAATGGGGTGGGATTTGTTGTGGGATCCAGCGGGATGGATTGTAGTGCGTTTGGATGCAGTGGGGTGGATTGCAATGAGGTGGAATTTGTTGGGATGGGATTGCAATGCGATGGATTGCAATGGGGTGGGATGCAGTGGGATGGGATGCAGTGGGATGGATTGCAATGGGATGGGATGCAGTGGGGTGGATTGCAGTGGGATGGAATTTGTTGGGATAGGATGCAATGGGATGGATTGCAATGGGGTGGGATGCAGTGGGGCGGATTGCAGAGGGGTGGACTGCAGAGGGGTGAGATTACAATGGGATGGGATGCAGGGGGGTGGGGTGTTGTGGGGTGGGATGCAGTGGGATGGGATGCAGTGGGGTGGGATTGCGATGGGGTGGGACGTGTTGTGGGGTGAGATTGCAATGGGTTTGGACGCAGTGGGATGGGAAGCAGTAGGGTGGGATGCAATGGGATGGGATGCAGTGGGGTGGGATCCAGCCTGTGGGTTGGGGGCAATGGGGTGAGCCCCCAGCCTGCTGAGGTCTTCCAAAATGCATTGTGTGGTCCCCAAAACCACGGCAGGGAGGTGGGTTATAGGGGGGAGGTGGGTTATAGGGGGGAGGTGGGTTATAGGGGGGGAGGTGGGTTTTTTATAGGGGGGAGTTGGGCTATAGGGCAGGGAGGTGGGTTATAGGGAGAGATGGGTTATAGGGGGGAGGTGGGTTATAGGGGGAGAGGTGGGTTATAGGGGGAGAGGTGGGTTATAGGGGGAGGTGGGTTATAGGGCAGGGAGGTGGGTTATAGGGGGAGGTGGGTTATAGGGGGAGGTGGGTTATAGGGCAGGGAGGTGGGTTATAGGGGGAGGTGGGTTATAGGGCAGGGAGGTGGGTTATAGGGGGAGGTGGGTTATAGGGGAAGTTGGGTTATAGGAGGCAGTGGCCCTGGCCGCCACCCCACAGGGAGACGCCGCCTTCCTGGACTTTGTTTGCAGAACAAACTGCAGAACTGCGGATCTCACAGCCCGGATCTGTCAGCAGCACTGTAGCAAAGGGGAGGCGGCCAGGGGGATGGGGGACATGGGGACACCGTGAGGACAGGGACAGGAGGGCAGGGACAGGGACAGGGGGTGGGGATATGGGGACAGGGGGACGTAGGGGTGGGGACGCCATGGGGGACGTGAGGATAGTGATGGGACATGGGGATACATGGGGGACAGGGACAGAGGGATAGGGGGACGGGGGATGGGGACAAGGGGGACAGGGGGACATGAGAATACATTGGGGACGGGGACATGGGGACACATTGGGGAAAGGGAGATATGGGGACAGGGGGACATGGGGGCACATTGGGGACAGGGATAGGGGGACAGGGACATGGGGACAGGGGGACATGAGAATACATTGGGGATGGGGACATGGGGACACACGGGGGACATGGGGGCACATTAGGGACAGGGACATGGGGACAGGGAGATATGGGGACAGGGGGACATGGGAACACACTGGGGACAGGGGGATATGGGGATGGGGACGTGGGGACAGGGGGACATGAGAATACATTGGGGACAGTGGGACACATTGAGGACAGGGGGACATGGGGACACACTGGGGACAGGGGGATATGGGGACAGGGACTTGGGGACAGGAGGACATGAGAATACATTGGGGACAGGGACATGGGGACACATTGGGGACAGGGGGACACATTGGGGACAGGGGGACATGGGGACACATTGGGGACAGGGACTTGGGGACAGGGGGACATGAGAATACATTGGGGACAGGGACATGGGGACAGGAGGACATGGGGACACATTGGGGACAAGGGGACACATTGGGGACGGGGGGACAGGGGGACACGGGAACACACTGGGGACAGGGGGATATGGGGATGGGGACATGGGGACACATTGGGGACAGGGACATGGGGACACATTGGGGTGGATTGGGGACAGGGACATCGGGATGCGGAGAGTCATGGGGACACATTAGGGACGGGGGATAGGGATATAGGGCCACATCGGGGATGGGGACGGGGGGACAGGGCCGTGGGGACACAGTGGGGACAGGGACAGGGGTACAGGGAGATATGGGGACAGGGGGATATGGGGACAGGGACATGGGGGCACATTGGGGACAGGGACTTGGGGACAGGGGGACATGAGAATACATTGGGGACAGGGACATGGGGACACATTGGGGACAGGGGGACATGGGGGCACATTGGGGACAGGGACATGGGGACAGGGAGATATGGGGACAGGGGGACATGGGAACACACTGGGGACAGGGGGATATGGGGACAGGGACATGAGAATACATTGGGGACAGTGGGACACATTGAGGACAGGGGGACATGGGGACACGCTGGGGACAGGGACATGGGGACGGGGACATTGAGGTGGATTGGGGACAGGGACATCGGGATGCGGAGAGTCATGGGGACACATTAGGGACGGGGGATAGGGATATAGGGCCACATCGGGGATGGGGACGGGGGGGACAGGGCCGTGGGGACACAGTGGGGACAGGAAGCTGGGGACAGGGGTAGGAATGTGGGGACAGGGACGTGGGGCAGAGACACAGGGACGTGTGGGGGGGGCAGGGATACGGGGACGCAGCGGGGACGCGTTGGGGACGGGAGCTGTAAACGCGACGGTGATGTTTTTAGGGCCGGACACTTTGCGGCCCCATAGGGGAAATGTGTGGGGCTGCGGCTGCTTCCTGCAGCTGTCAGCACCAGGAAGGGCGCGGGGGGGGGGGGCGGGGAAGGTCGGAGCTTCCTCTGCTCTCCCTGTGCGTTGAGAGGGGGGGGGAGGTGGGGAAGCGGGGTGTGGGGCGGCCCCATAAAGGACGGCCCCCGCTGCACTGGGGTCGGGGCTGTGGGGTGGCCCCGTGTGCCCCGGTTGTGCTGTGTGGGGTGGGGATGCACCCGTGGTGTGGGGCTGTGGGGTTCTGCACCCATAGCATGGAGTTCTTGGGGTTCCTGCACCCATAGGGGTGGGGTTGTGGGGTTCCAGCCATAGGATGGGGTCCTGCACCCATAGGGTGAGGCTTTGGGGTTCTGTTCCCATAGTATGGGGTTCTTGGGGTTCCTGCCCCCATAGTGTGGGGTTCTGCACCCATAGGGTGGTGCTGTGGGGTTCTGCACCCATAGTGTGGGGTTTTTGGGGTTCCTGCCCCCATAGGGTGGGGTTCTGTACCCATAGGGTGGGGCTTTGGGGTTCTGTTCCCATAGTATGGGGTTCTTGGGGTTCCTGCCCCCATAGCATGGGGTCCTGCACCCATAGGGTGGTGTTCTCCCATAGTGTGGGGTTCTGCACCCATAGGGTGGTGCTGTGGGGTTCTGCACTCAAAGTGTGGGGTTTTTGGGGTTCCTGCCCCCATAGGGTGGGGTTCTGTACCCATAGGGTGGAGCTGTGGGGTTCTGAAGACATTGTGTGGGGTTCTTGGGGTTGCTGCACCCATAGGGTGGGGCTGTGGGGTTCCACCCATAGGATGGGGTTCTGCACCATGTGGGGCGGCCCCACAAAGGACGTCCCCCGCTGCACTGGGGTCGGGGCTGTGGGGTGGCCCCGTGTGCCCCGGTTGTGCTGTGTGGGGTGGGGATGCACCCGTGGTGTGGGGCTGTGGGGTTCTGCACTCATAGTGTGGGGTTCTTGGGGTTCCTGCACCCATAGTGTGGGGTTCTTGGGGTTCCTGCCCCCATAGCATGAGGTCCTGCACCCATAGGGTGGTGCTGTGGGGTTCTGCCCCCATAGTGTGGGGTTTTTGGGGTTCCTGCCCCCATAGTGTGGGGTTCTGTACCCATAGGGTGGAGCTGTGTGGTTCTGTTCCCATAGTATGGGGTTCTTGGGGTTCCTGCACCCACAGTGTGGGGTTCTGCACCCATAGGGTGGTGCTGTGGGGTTCTGCACTCAAAGTGTGGGGTTTTTGGGGTTCCTGCCCCCATAGGGTGGGGTTCTGTACCCATAGGGTGGAGCAGTGGGGTTCTGAAGACATTGTGTGGGGTTCTTGGGGTTGCTGCACCCATAGGGTGGGGCTGTGGGGTTCCACCCATAGGATGGGGTCCTGCACCCATAGGGTGAGGCTTTGGGGTTCTGTTCCCATAGTATGGGGTTCTTGGGGTTCCTGCCCCCATAGTGTGGGGTTCTTGGGGTTCCTGCCCCCATAGCATGGGGTTCTGCACCTATAGGGTGGTGCTGTGGGGTTCTGCACTCACAGTGTGGGGTTTTTGGGGTTCCTGCACCCATAGCCTGGGGTTTTGCACCCATAGAGTGGGGCTGTGGGGTTCTGCACCTGTAGTGTGGGGTTCTGTTCCCATAGTATGGGGTTTTTGGGGTTCCTGCCCCCATAGGGTGGGGTTCTGTACCCATAGGGTGGAGCTGTGGGGTTCTGAAGACATTGTGTGGGGTTCTTGGGGTTGCTGCACCCATAGGATGGGGCTGTGGGGTTCCACCCATAGGATGGGGTTCTGCACCATGTGGGGCGGCCCCACAAAGGACGTCCCCCGCTGCACTGGGGTGGGGGCTGTGGGGTGGCCCCGTGTGCCCCGGTTGTGCTGTGTGGGGTGGGGATGCACCCGTGGTGTGGGTCTGTGGGGTTCTGCACTCATAGTGTGGGGTTCTTGGGGTTCCTGCACCCATAGGGGTGGGGTTGTGGGGTTCCACCCATAGGATGGGGTCCTGCACCCATAGGGTGAGGCTTTGGGGTTCTGTTCCCATAGTATGGGGTTCTTGGGGTTCCTGCCCCCATAGCATGGGGTCCTGCACCCATAGGGTGGTGCTGTGGGGTTCTGCCCCCATAGTGTGGGGTTTTTGGGGTTCCTGCCCCCATAGTGTGGGGTTCTGTACCCATAGGGTGGAGCTGTGGGGTTCTGTTCCCATAGTATGGGGTTCTTGGGGTTCCTGCACCCACAGTATGGGGTTCTGCACCCACAGTGTGGGGTTCTGCACCCATAGGGTGGTGCTGTGGGGTTCTGCACTCACAGTGTGGGGTTTTTGGGGTTCCTGCACCCATAGCCTGGGGTTTTGCACCCATAGAGTGGGGCTGTGGGGTTCTGCACCTGTAGTGTGGGGTTCTGTTCCCATAGTATGGGGTTTTTGGGGTTCCTGCCCCCATAGGGTGGGGTTCTGTACCCATAGGGTGGAGCAGTGGGGTTCTGAAGACATTGTGTGGGGTTCTTGGGGTTGCTGCACCCATAGGATGGGGCTGTGGGGTTCCACCCATAGGATGGGGTTCTGCACCATGTGGGGCGGCCCCACAAAGGACGTCCCCCGCTGCACTGGGGTCGGGGCTGTGGGGTGGCCCCGTGTGCCCCGGTTGTGCTGTGTGGGGTGGGGATGCACCCGTGGTGTGGGTCTGTGGGGTTCTGCACTCATAGTGTGGGGTTCTTGGGGTTCCTGCACCCATAGGGGTGGGGTTGTGGGGTTCCAGCCATAGGATGGGGTCCTGCACCCATAGGGTGAGGCTTTGGGGTTCTGTTCCCATAGTATGGGGTTCTTGGGGTTCCTGCCCCCATAGCATGGGGTCCTGCACCCATAGGGTGGTGCTGTGGGGTTCTGTTCCCATAGTGTGGGGTTTTTGGGGTTCCTGCCCCCATAGTGTGGGGTTCTGTACCCATAGGGGGGGGCTGTGGGGTTCTGTTCCCATAGTATGGTGTTCTTGGGGTTCCTGCACCCACAGCATGGGGCTCTGCACCCACAGTATGGGGTTCTGCACTCACAGTGTGGGGTTTTTGGGGTTCCTGTCCCCATAGCATGGGGTTTTGCACCCATAGAGTGGGGGGCTGTGGGGTTCTGCACCCATAGTGTGAGGTCCTGTACCCATAGGGTGGAGCTGTGGGGTTCTGAAGACATAGTGTGGGGTTCTTGGGGTTCCTGCACCCATAGGGATGGGGCTGTGGGGTTCTGTACCCATAGTGTGGGGTTCTTGGGGTTCCTGCACCCATAGAGGTGGGGTTGTGGGGTTCTGCACCCATAGGGTGGTGCTGTGGGGTTCTGCACTCACAGTGTGGGGTTTTGGGGGTTCCGCACCCATAGGGTGGTGCTGTGGGGTTCTGCACTCACAGTGTGGGGTTTTGGGGGTTCCGCACCCATAGGGTGGTGCTGTGGGGTTCTGCTCTCATAGTATGGGATTCTTGGGGTTCCTGCACCCATAGCATGGGGGTTCTGCACCCATAGGGGGGGCTGTGGGGTTCTGCACCCATAGTGTGGGGTCCTGTACCCATAGAGTAGGGCTGTGGGGTTCTGCACCCATAGTGTGGGGTTCTTGGGGTTCCTGCACCCATAGCATGGGATTCTGTAATTATAGGGTAGGGCTGTGGGGTTCTGCACCCATACTGTGGGGTTCTGTACCCATAGGATGGGGCTGTGAGGTTCTGTGCCCATAGTGTGGAGTTCTTGAGGTTCCTGCACCCATAGGGGTGGGGCTGTGGGGTTCCACCCATAGCATGGGATCCTGCACCCATAGGTTGGAGCTGTGGGGTTCTGCTCTCATAGTATGGGATTCTTGGGGTTCCTGCACCCACAGTATGGGGTTCTGCACCCATAGGGTGGTGCTGTGGGGTTCTGCACTCACAGTGTGGGGTTTTTGGGGTTCCTGCACCCATAGCAGGGGGTTTTGCACCCATAGAGTGGGGCTGTGGGGTTCTGCACCTGTAGTGTGGGGTTCTGTACCCATAGCATGGGGTTCTTGGGGCTCCTGCACCCATGGGGTGGGGCTTTGGGGTTCTGTTCCCATAGTATGGGGTTTTTGGGGTTCCTGCCCCCATAGGGTGGGGTTCTGTACCCATAGGGTGGAGCTGTGGGGTTCTGCTCTCATAGTATGGGATTCTTGGGGTTCCTGCACCCATAGCATGGGGCTCTGCACCCATAGGGTGGGGCTGTGGGGTTCTGCACTCACAGTGTGGGGTTCTTGGGGTTCCTTCACCCGTAGGATGGGGTTCTGCACCCATAGGGTGGCTCTGTGGGGTTCTGCACCCATAGGTTGGGGCTGTGGGGTTCCTGCCCCCCCTCCCAACCCAGCCCTATTCCTTGGCAGCCCCACAGCGCTCTCTTCCTGCCCGGCCCCATTGCATCACACAGCTTCATTAGCGTTAGTTCGTTAGTGTCGGTTGGTAACGAGCTCCACGTTCCCCCGTTGCTGTCAGCACCGCAGCACCATCGGTCCCCAAGGAACTTCCAAACCACGCTGCTGTGGCACGGGGACGGGGGGACAGGGGGACGGGGGGTATAGGGACATGGGGGTATAGGGACATGGGAACAGGGGGACATGGGGGTATAGGGACATGGGGACATGGGGATATGGGGATATGGGGATATGGGGATATGGGGATATGGGGACATGGGGATATGGGGATATGGGGATATGGGGATATGGGGACATGGGGATATGGGGATATGGGGACATGGGGATATGGGGACATGGGGACATGGGGACATGGGGATATGGGGACATGGGGACATGGGGACATGGGGACATGGGGATATGGGGATATGGGGACATGGGGACATGGGGACATGGGGATATGGGGACATGGGGACATGGGGATATGGGGATATGGGGACATGGGGATATGGGGATATGGGGACATTGGGAAAATGGGGATATGGGGATATGGGGACATGGGGATATGGGGACATGGGGATATGGGGATATGGGGACATGGGGATATGGGGACATGGGGACATGGGGACATGGGGATATGGGGACATGGGGACATGGGGACATGGGGATATGGGGATATGGGGACATGGGGACATGGGGACATGGGGACATGGGGACATGGGGACATGGGGATATGGGGATATGGGGACATGGGGATATGGGGATATGGGGACATTGGGAAAATGGGGATATGGGGATATGGGGACATGGGGATATGGGGACATGGGGATATGGGGATATGGGGACATGAGGCTATAGGGAC
The DNA here is from genome assembly GCF_951394365.1 of Tetrao urogallus. Lineage (NCBI taxonomy): Eukaryota > Metazoa > Chordata > Aves > Galliformes > Phasianidae > Tetrao > Tetrao urogallus. The sequence goes on along the minus strand of NC_136813.1, from coordinate 2,132,119 downwards.
ATGAGGCTATAGGGATATGGGGACATGGGGATATAGGGACATGGGGATATGGGGACATGGGGATATGGGGACATTGGGAAAATGGGGGTATAGGGATATGGGGATATAGGGACATGGGGATATGGGTATATGGGGACATGAGGCTATAGGGATATGGGAATATGGGGACATGGGGGTATAGGGACATGGGGATATGGGGTCATGGGGATATGGGGACATGGGGACATGAGATATAGGATTGTGGGGATATGGGGACATGGGGATATAGGGTTATAGGGTCATGGGGATATGGGGACATGGGATATAGGATTATGGGGATATAGGGTTATAGGGACATGGGGATGCTGGTGTAAGGGCACGTGGGGACACAGGGACATTGAGATATAGGGACACAGGTATGCAGGGACACAGGGACCCCATTCCCAAAGCACCCAGGGAGGTGTGGGTCGAGCAGAACCCCATATCCCCATATCCCCATGTCCCCATGTCCCCATATCCCCATGTCCCCATGTCCCCATATCCCCATATCCCCATATCTTCATGTCCCCATATCCCCATATCCCCATGTCCCTTGGAGGCAGAGCAGAACCTGCAGGGTGCTGAGGGTGCTGGAAGCTTTGCACCATGCACAGCTCCCTGCACAGCTCCCTGCACAGCACCTTGCACAGCTCCCTGCACATCTCCTTGCACAGCCCCTTGCACAGCTCCCTGCACATCTCCCTGCACAGCTCCTTGCACAGCTCCCTGCACATCTCCCTGCACAGCTCCCTGCACAGCTCCTTGCACAGCTCCCTGCACAGCTCCCTGCACAGCTCCTTGCACAGCTCCTTGCACAGTAGAGCCTTTGCACGGCACCTTGCACAGCTGCAAGCCTCTGCACATCACTCAGCACCTTGCAGAGCACCTCACTGCACCTCACACATCTTGCACAGCAGAGCTTTTGCACGACAGCCCGCGCTTTGCATGGCACCTTGCACGGCCCTCAGCACTTTGCAGAGCACGGTGCACAGCTCTGGCATCTCACACAATCTCTTGCGCAGCGGAGCTTTTGCACAAGAGCTTGCACCTTGCACGGCGCCTTGCACAGCTTTGCAGAACACCTTGCACAACCCTGACACCTCACTCGACATCTTGCACAGCTGGGCCTTCGTGTTGCATCTTGCACCTTGCACAGGACCTCGCATTGCTCCGTGCACAGCACCCAGCGCTTTGCAGAGAACCTTGCACAACCCTGGCACCTTGCACAACCTCTTGCATAGCGGGGCCTTTGCACAGTGCCGGCACCTTGCACAACCAGGCCTTTGCACGGCACCTAGCTCCTTGCACAGCTCCTTGCACAGCAGGGCATTTGCACGGCACCTTGCACAGCTCCTTGCACAGCAGGGCATTTGCACAGCTCCTTGCACAGCTCCTTGCACAGCAGGGCATTTGCACAGCTCCTTGCACAGCTCCTTGCACAGCAGGGCATTTGCACGGCACCTTGCACAACTCCTTGCACAGCCAGACCTTTGCACAGCACCTTGCACAGCTCCTTGCACATCCAGGTCTTTGCACAGCACCAACTCTTTGCACAGCAGGGCATTTGCACAGCACCTTGCACAGCCTGACCTTTGCACAGCCTCTTGCACAGCCAGGCCTTTGCAGAGCCTGACCTTTGCACAGCCTCTTGCACAGCCTGACCTTTGCACAGCCTCTTGCACAGCCAGGCCTTTGCACAGCACCAGCACCTTGCACAGCAGGGCCTTTGCACAGCACCAACTCTTGGCACAGCCAGGCCTTTGCACAGCACCAGCTCCTTGCACAGCACCTTCACAGCACCAGTTCCGTGCACAGCAACTTTGCACAGCACCAGCTCCTTGCGCAGCAGGGCCTTTGCACAGCGCCTTGCACAACAGGGCCTTTGCACAGCACCAGCTTTTTGCACAGCAGGGCCTTTGCACAGCTCCTTGCACATTACCTTGCACAGCACTTTGCACAGCTCCTTGCACAGCACTTTGCACAGCTCCTTGCACAGCACCTTGCACACCTCCTTGCACAGCTCCTTGCACAGCCTGACCTTTGCACAGCCCCTTGCACAGCACCTTGCACAGCTCCCTGCACACCTCCTTGCACATCTCCTTGCACACCTCCTTGCACAGCACCTTGCACAGCTCCTTGCACAGCAGGGCCTTTGCCTGGCACCGCTCAGCCCTGCAGGGAAGCTGAGGCACAGGCCGCCCCCTTGCACCCCATAACCTGCTGCCCCCTTTCGCTTTTCGTTGCAGGGTGTTCAAGAAAGCGAGTCCCAACGGGAAGGTGAGCGGTGGGGAGGGCCGGGGGGGGGGGGGGGGGGGGGAGGGGAGCTCTGCTGGGTTGGGGACACACACGGTGTCCCATTGACCCCACGCTGTCCCCGTAGCTCACGGTGTACCTGGGCAAGAGGGACTTTGTGGACCACATCGACGTGGTGGATCCCGTGGGTGAGTGGGGACAGAGGGGACGCCAAGGGCATGGGCGTCGTTTTGGGTGGCTGAGGCCTTTGAGGGGGGGGGGAAAGGTGGCCCAGCACAGTGCTGTGTCCCCAACCCCATGTGATGTCCCCAACCCTCGTGTTCTGTCCCCAACCCCATATTGTGTCCCCTACCCCATACTGTGTCCCCAACCCTCATGTCCTGTCCCCAATCCCAGTGCTGTGTCCCCAACCCCATATTGTGTCCCCAACCCTATGCTGTGTCCCCAACCCTGTATTGTGTCCCCAACCCTATGCTGTGTCCCCAACCCTCATGTCCTGTCCCCAACCCCATGCTGTGTCCCCAACCCTGTATTGTGTCCCCAACCCCATGCTGTGTCCCCAACCCTCATGTCCTGTCCCCAACCCCATGTTGTGTCCCCAACCCCATGCTGTATCCCCAACCCTCGTGTCCTGTCCCCAATCCCAGTGCTGTGTCCCCAACCCCATGTCCTGTCCCCAACCCCATATTGTGTCCCCAACCCTATGCTGTGTCCCCAACCCCATATTGTGTCCCCAACCCTCGTGTCCTGTCCCCAACCCCAGTGCCAGGTCCCCAACCCCAGTGTCACGTGCCCAGCTCCTGTGCTGTGTCCCCAACCCCGTAGTGTGTCCCCAGCCCTGTGTTGTGTCTCCAACCTCTGTGCTATGTCCCCAACCCCAGTGCCATGTCCCCAACCCTATGCCATGTCCCCAACCTCTGGGCTGTGTCCCCAACCCTCATATCCTGTCCCCAACCCTTTGCCGTGTCCCCAGTCCCTGTGCTGTGTCCCCAGCCTTGGTGCCATGTCCCCAACCCTTATGCCATGTCCCCAACTCCTGTGCTTTGTCCCCAACCCCATATTGTGTCCCCAACTCCAGTGCCACGTCCCCAGCCCCATGCTGTGTCCTCAACCCCCATGCAGTGTCCCCAGCCCCTGTGGCTTGTCCCCAACCTCTGTGCCATGTCCCCAGCCCTCATGTCATGTCCCCAACTCCTGTGCTGTGTCCCCAACCCCAGTGCCACGTCCCCCGACCCCCACATTGTGTCCCCAACTCTGGTGCCACGTTCCCAGCACCAGTGGCATGTCCCCAATCCTATGCCTTGTCCTCAACCCTTTGCCACGTCCCCAACTCTGTGCTGCGTCCTCAACCCTCATGCAATGTCTCCAGCCCCTGTGGCTTGTCCCCAACCTCTGTGCCATGTCCCCAACCTCTGTGCCATGTCCCCAACCCTGGTGCCATGTCCCCAACCCTGGTGCCATGTCCCCAACCTGCTGGCTCTGCTCTTCCCTTACAGACGGAGTGGTGCTGGTTGATCCTGAGTACCTGAAGGAAAGGAAAGGTAACGGCCCCATCACGATGTCCCCAAGGTTGGGGACATGGAGGTGGCACCCGGGGCTTTGCTGGGCCCTTGGCTGAGGGTTTCTGGGTGCCCAAGCTTGTGTCCCCATCCCGCTGCCACGTGGGGCAATGCCACCTGTCCCCAACTGTCACAGCACGTCCTGGGTGCCACCACCTGTTCCCGGTGCCCCCTCTGCTGCTCCTGGTGGGGTTGGGACGAGCCGTGATGCCACCACACCACGGAGCCACCGTGCCACAGTGTCACCGTGCCCCTGTGTCGCCATGCCGTGGTATCGCAGTGTCACGGTGCCATGCCAAAGTGACACTGTGCCACGACAGGTGCCTTGCCACCGTGCCACTGTGTTCTTGTGTCACAGTGCCACTGTGCCACCGGGCCGTGGTGCCTCAGTGCTGTGATGCCACCGTACCGTTGTGCCACTGTGCCGTCGTGCCAGGGTGCTGTCATATCGTGTTGCCACACTGCTGGAATGCCACCGTGTCGTGGTGCCACCATACCTTGTCACCACTGTGCCATGATGCCACCATATCATGTCACCACAGTGCCACGATGCCACCATGTCACGATGCCACCATGTCACGATGCCACCATACCACATCACCACAGTGCCATGATGCCACCATATCATGTCACCACAGTGCCACAATGCCACCATGTCATGATGCCACCATACCACGTCACCACAGTGCCATGATGCCACCATTTCATGATGTCACCATACCTTGTCACCACAGTGCCACGATGCCACCATGTCATGTCACCACCGTGTCATGGTGCCACAGTGCCATGAAGCCACCATACCACGTCACCACCATGTCACGATGCCACCATACCACGTCACTGCAGTGCCACGATGCCACCATGTCATGATGCCACCATACCACGTCACCACCGTGTCATGGTGCCATCATGCCATGGTGCCACAGTGCCATGAAGCCACCATACCACATCACCACCATGTCACGATGCCACCATATCACGTCACTGCTGTGTCATGGTGCCACAGTGCCATGATGCCACCATCCCATGTCACCACAGTGCCACGATGCCACCATACCACGTCACCACAGCGCCGTGATGCCGGTACTCCACAGTGCCCCCATGCCATCGTACCACCATGCTGATACCACAACACCACGATAGCACCACACCTCCGTGTCACCGTGCCACGTTGTCACCGTGCCACGTTGTCACCTCACCCCTTCTATGCCTGCAGTCTTCGTGACGCTGACGTGCGCCTTCCGTTACGGCCGCGAGGACCTGGACGTGCTGGGCCTGACGTTCCGCAAGGACCTGTTTGTGGCCAACGCTCAGGCCTTCCCCCCCGTGCCCGAGGACAGGAAGCCCCTCACCCGCCTGCAGGAGCGCCTCATCAAGAAGCTGGGCGAGCACGCCTACCCCTTCACCTTCGAGGTGGGCAGCGTGGGGGGCTGGCGCTGCTTTGGGATGCAGCATCGTGTTGGGGCGCAGCGTCAGTCGGGGTGCAGCAGTTCTGGGGGTGCAGCGTCGCCTTGGCTGCAGCGTCGTCGTTGGGGTTCAGCTGTGCCTTGGGTGCTGCATCGCTTTGGTACGGCACCACGTGGGGGATCGGCATCTCTGGGTTCAGCGTCACGGTGGGGTTCAGTTCCAGTCGCTTTGGGGTTCAGCATCACCTTGAGTTCAGCACTGCTTTGGGGTTCAGCATCACCTTGAGTTCAGCACTGCTTTGGGGTGCAGCATCACTTGGGGTGCAGCATCACTTGGGTGCAGCATCACCTTGGGGTTCAGCATCACTTTGGTTGTAGTTCCATTTTGGTTTGGGGTGCAGCATTGCTTTGGGATGCAGCATCACTGTGGGGTTCAGCATCACATTGGGGTCCAGCATCACATTGGGGTTCAGCATCACCTTGGGTGCAGCATCGCTTTTGGGGTGCAGCACCACGTGGGGGTTCAGCATCACTTTGAGTTTGGCACTGCTTTGGGGTGCAACATCACGGTGGGGTTCATACCAATCACTTTGGGGCTCAGCATCACCTTCAGTTTATCAGCATCACTTGGGGTGCAGTACCTTATGGGGGTTCAGCACCTCTTAGGGTTCAGCATCTCTGAGGGTTCAGCATCACCTTGGGGTCAGCATCACTTTGGTTGCAGTTCCATTTTGGGGTGCAGCGTTGCTTTGGGATGCAGCATCAATGTGGGGTTCAGCATCACATTGGGGTCCAGCACCTCTTAGAGATTCAGCATCACTTTGAGTTCAGCACTGCTTTGGGGCTCAGCATCACCTTGGGTGCAGCATCGCTTTGGGGTGCAGCACCACGTGAGGGTGTCAGCATGACTTTGAGTTTGGCACTGCTTTGTGGCTCAGCATCACTTGGGATGCAGAACCATGTGGGGGTTCAGCATCACTTTGGTTGCAGTTCCATTTTGGGGTGCAGCATTGCTTTGGGACGCCGCATCACTGTGGGGTTCAGCATCACATTGGGGTTCAGCATCACATTGGGGTTCAGTACCTCTTAGAGGTTCAGCATCACCTTGAGTTCAGCACTGCTTTGGGGTGCAGCATCCCTTGGGGTGCAGAACCACGTGGGTGTTCAGCATCACTTTGAGTTCGGCGCTGCTTTGGGGCACTGCAGCACCACGTTGGGGCGCAGCGTCAGTCGGGGTGCAGCATCGCTGCGGGTCAGCAGTTCTGGGGGTGCAGCGTCGTCGTTGGGGTTCAGCTGTGCCTTGGGTGCTGCATCGCTTTGGTACGGCACCACGTGGGGGATCGTCATCTCTGGGTTCAGCGTCACGGTGGGGTTCAGTTCCAGTTGCTTTGGGGTTCAGCATCACCTTGAGTTCAGCACTGCTTTGGGGTGCAGCATCACTTGGGTGCAGCATCACCTTGGGGTTCAGCATCACTTTGGTTGTAGTTCCATTTTGGGGTGCAGCATTGCTTTGGGATGCAGCATCACTGTGGGGTTCAGCATCACATTGGGGTTCAGCATCACCTTGGGTGCAGCATCGCTTTTGGGGTTCAGCACCACGTTGGGGTTCAGCATCACTTTGAGTTCAGCACTGCTTTGGGGTGCAGCATCACTTGGGGTTCATACCAATCACTTTGGGCTTCAGCATCACTTTGGTTGCAGTTCCATTTTGGGGTGCAGCATTGCTTTGGGACGCCGCATCACTGTGGGGTTCAGCATCACATTGGGGTCCAGTACCTCTTAGAGGTTCAGCATCACCTTGAGTTCAGCACTGCTTTGGGGTGCAGCACCACGTTGGGGTGCAGCACCACGTGGGGGTTCAGCATGACTTTGAGTTCAGCACTGCTTTGGGGTGCAGCATCACTTGGGGTTCATACCAATCACTTTGGGGCTCAGCATCACCTTCAGTTTATCAGCATCTCTTAGGGTTCAGCATCACTTTGGTTGCAGTTCCATTTCGGGGTGCAGCACTGCTTTGGGTTGCAGCATCACGGTGGGGTTCATACAAATCACCTTCAGTTTAACAGCATCACTTGGGGTTCAGTACCTTATGGGGGTTCAGCATCTCTTAGGGTTCAGCATCACCAGCATCACCTTGGGGTTCAGCATCACTTTGGTTGCAGTTCCATTTTGGGGTGCAGCATTGCTTTGGGATGCAGCATCATTGTGGGGTTCAGCATCACATTGGGGTTCAGTTCCTGTTAGAGGTTCAGCATCCCTTTGAGTTCAGCACTGCTTTGGGGTGCAGCATCACTTGGGGTGCAGAACCTTATGGGGGTTCAGCATCACTTTGGTTGCAGTTCCATTTTGGGGGGCAGCATTGCTTTGGGATGCAGCATCACTGTGGGGTTCAGCATCACATTGGGGTTCAGCATCACATTGGGGTTCAACTCAGAGGTTCAGCATCACTTTGAGTTCAGCACTGCTTTGGGGCTCAGCATCACCTTGGGTGCAGCATCGCTTTGGGGTGCAGCACCGCTTTTGGGGCACAGCATCACTTTGGGTACAGTCCCACGTGGGGGGTTCATCTCTTTTGGGTTCAGCACCACATTGGGGTTCAGCAGCCCCCCTTGGCTCTGTCCTTTTTGGGGTCTAGGGATGCAGCATCGCCCCTGGCACTGCAGGTTGCGCAGGGCTTTTGGGGATTCCTTCCATCTTTTGGGGCAGGGAGGTGCTGGAGGTGTGGGGTGGAGCTGCGCTGCTGCGGGATCAGTGAATCCAGTGGGGAAACTGAGGCACGGGATGCTCTGGAGCCTTGGGCAGAACCCTGCTGTGCCTGAGCCACCATGGGGGCAGCCCCTCCTTCCTCTCCACGCTTTAATTGCTGTGATAATTGGCTGCGTTTGTTCCAGCACGATCTGGGAGCTGTGGAGGAGCTGGAGGAAATTTCCATCGCTGTGCAGAAGCGCTGCAAAGGGGTGGGGGGGGGGCGTTGGGCAGAAATTGAGGGGCAAAGCCCACCCCCCCCAGTGAGGGGCACCCCAGGGCACCCGGTGACATTCTCAAGCTGTGAGCTGCCCACTAAACCCCACGGGCTCAGCGGGATCTTAGCAGGCCAAACAGCCTTAATTCTTCCAAATCCCCCGGATTAAAGCCAAAAAAAACCCTAAAACCCCCCATTAAAGCCAAAAAAACCCTAAAATCCCCCCAAAAAGTGCATTAGTGCAGTGCAGCACCCCCTGGGGCCTACGGTGCTGAGCCGTGGCCTAAAAGGAGCAGGCGGCATCCGATGGGTCCCCATCCCGGGGGCCTGTCACTTCCCCTGGGGAGGGGCTTTGGGGTTGGGGTTGGGGTTGGGGTTGGGGTCTCCACTCCTGACCCTATTTTGTGCTGCAGATCCCCCCCAACCTGCCCTGCTCCGTCACGCTGCAACCCGGCCCCGAAGACACAGGGAAGGTAAGGAGCGGCGCCGCGTCCTCGTGTCGCCCCGCTGTGTCCCTCCTGGTGATGCGATGGGGAACCCGATGGGTCCCTTGTGGGGTTTTGGGGGTGGAGGGGTTGATCTGCCCCCCTCTTCCACGTCCCTCACCACTGTCCAGGCCTGCGGTGTGGACTATGAGGTCAAAGCTTTCTGCGCGGAGAACCTGGAGGAGAAAATCCATAAGAGGTAAAGGGAGAGGTGGCCTGGGATGGGGAGAGGGTGGAGGTGTCCTGTGGGGCGGGAAAGGGGTGGGGATGTCTTTTGGGGTGGGGTTGGGATGGAGATGTTCTCTGGGATGGGATGGGGTTGGTGATGGGCTGTAGGGTGGGGTTGGGATTGAAGTGTCCTTTGGGATGGGACTGGGATGGAGATGTTCTTCAGGATGGGACGGGGTTGGTGATGTCCTTTAGGGTAGGGTTGGGATGGAGGTGTTCTCTGGGATGGGACAGGGTTGGTGATGTGCTGTAGGGTGGGGTTGGGATTGAGGTGTCCTTTAGGGTGGGACTGGGATGGAGATATTCTTCAGGATGGGACAGGGTTGGTGATGTGCTGTAGGATGGGGCTGGGATTGAGGAGTCCTTTGGGATGGGACTGGGATGGAGATGTTCTCTGGGATGGGACGGGTTGGTGATGGGCTGTAGGGTGGGGTTGGGATTGAGGGGTCCTTTGGGATGGGACTGGGATGGAGATGTTCTCTGGGATGGGACGGGGTTGGTGATGGGCTGTAGGATGGGGTTGGGATGGAGATTTCCTTTGGGGTGGGACTGGGATGGAGATGTCCTCCAGATTTGGAATGGAATGGGAACGTCCTCCCGGATGGGACAGGGCTGGAGATGTCCTCTGGAGCGGGGCTGGGATGGTGGGATCCTCCCGGATGGTTGGTGATGTCCTTTAGGGTGGAACAGAGCTGGAGGTGTCTCTTAGGATGGGAATGGAGCAGAGGTGTCCTATGGGATGGGACAGGATAACGGTGTTCTTTAGGGTGGGATTGAGACGGTGAAGTCCTCCAGGATGGGAGAGGGAAGCAAATGTTCTCCAGAGTGGGAAGAGGTGGAGATATTCTTCAGGACAGGAAAGGAAAGGAGATGTTGTCCAGGATGGGAAAAGACTGATATGTTCTTGAGGGTGGGACTGGGATGGAGGCATCCTGTGGGATGGGGAGGGATGAAGGTTTTGTTTTAGGATGGAGGTGGGATGGAGACGTCCTCCAGAATGGGACTGAGATGGAGAACTGCTCTCAGAGGGGACGGGGTTGGTGATGTGCTGTAGGGTAGGGTTGGGATGGAGATGGCCTTTTGGGTGAACTGGGATGGAGATATCCTCCAAGTTGGGGAGGGATGGAGATGTTCTTTAGAGTGAGGTAGGGATGGAAATGTCTCTTGGGGTGGAACGGGACCAGCCCTTCCCTGGGGCCTCACCAAGCTGAGACGAAGAGAAAAGAAGTGTTTGACTGAAAACACATCAAAAAAGAGGGCAGAGCTGTGGGGCAGAGCTGTGGGGCAGAGCTGCAGACGGTCCCCTCATTGTCCCCACAGGAACTCTGTTCGCTTGGTCATCCGCAAAGTGCAGTACGCCCCGGAGCGCCCTGGCCCCCAGCCCATGGCTGAGACCACCAGGCAATTCCTCATGTCAGACAAACCGCTGCACCTGGAGGCATCTTTGGACAAGGAGGTGGGGATGGGGGCTGAGCTGAGCTGGGGAGGAAACTCTGCAGACAAGGACCTGGGGGTCCTGATGGCCAACGGTTGGCCTGTAGGGTGACCGTGAGGCAGCACTGCGTCCTGGTAGCCAGGAAGGCCGATGGTGTCCTGGTTGGCCAATGGTTGGCCATGAGGCAGCACTGTATCCTGGTGGCCAAGAGGAGCAATGGGACCCTGGTTGGCCAATGGTTGGCCATGAAGCAGTAGTGCATCCTGGTGGCCAGGAAGGCCTAGGATGTCCTGGTTGGCCAATGGTTGGCCATGAAGCAGTAGTGCATCCTGGTGGCCAGGAAGGCCTAGGATGTCCTGGTTGGCCAATGGTTGGCCATGAAGCAGTAGTGCATCCTGGTGGCCAGGAAGGCCTAGGATGTCCTGGTTGGCCAATGGTTGGCCGTGAAGCAGCAGTGCGTCCTGGTGGCCAGGAAGGCCTAGGATGTCCTGGTTGGCCAATGGTTGGCCGTGAAGCAGTAGTGCATCCTGGTGGCCAGGAAGGCCTAGGATGTCCTGGTTGGCCAATGGTTGGCCGTGAGGCAGCACTGTGTCCTGGTGGCCAAGAGGAGCAGTGGGACCCTGGTTGGCCAATGGTTGGCCATGAAGCAGCACTGGGTCCTGGTGGCCCAGAAGGCCTAGGATGTCCTGGTTGACCAATGGTTGGCCATGAGGCAGCAGTGCATCCTGGCGGCCAAGAAGGCCTAGGATGTCGTGGTTGGCCAATGGTTGGCCATGAAGCAGTAGTGCTTCCTGGTGGCTCAGAAGGCCTAGGATGTCCTGGTTGGCCAATGGTTGGCCTGTAGGGTGACCGTGAGGCAGCAGTGCATCCTGGTGGCCCAGAAGGCCCATGGTGTCCCGGTTGGTCAGCGTTTGGTCAGCGGTTGACCACAGGCTGACCACTGAACCAGCAATGTGTTGTTGTGGCCAAGAAGGCCGACGGTGTCCTGATTGGCCAATGGTTGACCGGTGATCAAAGGAACCTTGAAGCCTCCTTGAAGCAACCTGCTTTAGGTGGGGGGGGGGGGTTGGCCTGGGTGACCTCCAGAGGTCCCTTCCAACCCTGCAGCTCCGCACGCCTCCTCCCCACAGATCTACTACCACGGGGAGCCCATCAGCGTCAACGTCCACGTCACCAACAACACCAACAAGACAGTGAAGAAGATCAAAATCTCAGGTGAGGATGGGGACCGCCCTCCCCCTCCCCAGCCAATCCCCATCCCCTTGGGGTCCCCTCCCTGACCCCCCCCAACCCCCCCCCCAACTCCCCATCTTTCCCCCAGTGCGCCAATATGCCGACATCTGCCTCTTCAACACGGCCCAGTACAAGTGTCCCGTGGCAGTGGAGGACGCCGAGTGAGTGACCAGGCTTGGGGTCCCTAACTGGACCCTAACCCTAACCCTGCCACCCCCATGGGGTGCTTGGGGTCCCCACTGGATGACACCCACTCTTGTCCCCAGTGACATGGTGGCTCCGAGCTCAACGTTCTGCAAAGTCTACACCCTGACCCCTTTCCTTGCCAACAACCGGGAGAAACGGGGGCTGGCCCTGGATGGCAAGCTGAAGCATGAGGACACCAACCTGGCCTCCAGCACGCTGTGAGCCACCCCTTGTGTCCCCCTCCCACCCTACTGTCACCCCTGGGTGACGACTGTGGGGGTCCACGCTCATCCCTGTCCTGTGCAGGCTGAGAGATGGAGCCAACAAGGAGATCCTGGGCATCATCGTGTCCTACAAGGTGAAGGTGAAGCTGGTGGTGTCGCGAGGAGGGTGAGTGGGGGGCAGCTCTCGGGGGGGGCTGCAGCCCCTTTTTGCTTTGCATTGAGCTTGGGATCAGCCTTGGTTTGTCCCCGTGGGATGGGACGTTCCTTTGGGATTCCAGCAGCACTGGAGACGGGATGGGGATGGGGTTGGGGTGGGATGGGGTGGAATTGGGATGGGGATGGGATTGAGATGGGATGGGGTGGAATTGGGGTGGGATGGGGTGAAATTGGGATGGGGATGGGATTGGGGTGGGATGGGGATGGGATTGGGATGGGATGGAATTGGGATGGGGATGGGACTGGAATGAAGATGGTTTGGATGGGATGGGATGGAATTGGGATGGGGATGGAATTGGGATGGGATGGGATGGAATTGGAATGGGGATGGGATGGGATGGGATGGAATTGGGATGGGATGGGATGGAATTGGAATGGGGATGGAATTGGGATGGGGATGGAATTGGGATGGGATGGGATGGAATTGGAATGGGGATGGGATGGGATGGGATGGAATTGGGATGGGGATGGCATTGGGATGGGATGGGGTTGGCATTGCCATTGGGATGGCATTGGGATGGGATGGGGTTGGCATTGCCATTGGGATGGCATTGGGATGGGATGGGGTTGGCATTGCCATTGGGGTGGGGATGGGGTAGAGATGGGATTGGGGTGGGATGCGAACGGCATTGGGATGGAATGGGGTCGGCATGGGGATGGCATTGGGATGGGATAGGGATGGCGCTGGGGTGGGATGTGGATAGCATTGGGATGGAATGGGGTTGGCATTGGAATTGGGATGGGAATGGGGTTGGGATGGGAAAGGGATGGGATTAGGGTGGGATTTGAATGGCATTGGGATGGAATGGGGTTGGCATTGGCATTGGGGTGGGATAGGGATGCATTGGGATGGGGTTGGCATTGGGGTGGGGATGGGATTGGAATGAAGATGGTTTGGATGGGGATGGAGTTGGGATGGTGATGGTTTGGAGGGGATGGGGATGGCATTGCGATGGGATGGGGATGGTGCTGGGGTGGAATGTGGATAGAATTGGGATGGAATGAGGTTGGCATTGGCATTGGGATGGGAATGGGGTTGGAACTGGGCTGGGCATGGCATTGGGATGGGATAGGGATGGGATTAGGGTGGGATGTGAATGGCATTGGGATGGAATGGGGTTGGCATTGGGGTGGGGATGGGATTGGAATGAAGATGGTTTGGATGGGGATGGAGTTGGGATGGTGATGGTTTGGAGAGGATGGGGATGGCATTGGGATGGGATGGGGTGGAATTGGGATGGGGATGGGATGGGATGGAATTGGGATGGGATGGGGTGGAATGGGGATGGGGATGGAATTGGGATGGGATGGGGATGGCGCTGGGGTGGGATGTGGATGGCATTGGGATGGAATGGGGTTGGCATTGGCATTGGGGTGGGATAGGGATGCATTGGGATGGGGTTGGCATTGGGGTGGGGATGGGGTAGAGATAGGATTGGGGTTGGGATAGGGATGGGATTAGGGTGGGATGCGAACGGCATTGGGATGGAATGAGGTTGGCATGGGGGTGGGGATGGCATTGGGATGGACTAAGAATGGCATTGGGGTGGGAATGGGGATGGGGATGGGATTGGGAAGGAGTTGGGGTTGGGGACAGCTCTCCCATGGTCCCCTTGTCCCCATCTGTCCCATGCTTGCTGGGAGGGTGGGCTCATACGATTGAGTTCAATGCCTCATTAATTAATTTCTCACCTCCTTCGCCCTTCTGCAGCCTGCTGGGAGACCTTGCCTCCAGGTAACTCCTGCTGTCCCCACGCTTTGCTGCCCTGTCCCCTCAGTCCCCTTTGCCCCCCCAACATTCGGATCTGCCCCCCCACTTCTGGGCACCGATTCTGGCTTTGCTGCAGGTGATGCTGGGGGTCCCACATTTACCCACGTATGATGGGTGGTTTTTTTTTGGGGGGGGGGGAAGGGAGGCAGTGCGTGGGGTGCACACAGTGCTCCACAACCCCTGCTGTCCCACCTGCAGCGTGCCCCACAGCCCCACCCCAGGGATTTCGGCCCCAGCTTCTTGTAAGCAGCTTTGCCACACTGATCCCCTTCCTGGTGCTCCTGGGCTGGGGGTGGGGGGTCCCACCATGGCTCTTCTCTTTGCAGCGACGTGGCGGTGGAGCTGCCCTTCACCCTGATGCACCCCAAACCCCGAGAGGAGCCGGCGCACCGGGACGGTGAGCGTTCCCCCCATGGCTGCAATGGGGATCTCACAGCACGACCCCCCTCTTTCCTCCCCAACCCCCCCCCCCCCATCTCTCATTTGCAATCCAGGGGATGGAAAAGCTAACCCGCTGCCTTCATTCCTTCTGTTCAGTTCCAGAGAACGAAGCTCCCATAGATACAAACCTGATAGAGCTTGACACAAAGTAAGAGCCCCCACCCCCCCCAAATCTCCTTGGGGTCCTCGTGGGGGTGCACCTCCATCCCACGCCGCTTGGCCTGGCTGCGTGCTGCCCCAACCCCCGCATGCTGACCCTAATGCACGCTGCTCCTTTCTCTGTTCTCTTCCCCCCACCCCGATTCCCACCCCCCTGCGTGGCTTTTGCGTGACAGGAGAAGCGCAGTAAGGAAGCACCCGTCCCCGTGTCGTGGTGCGTCCCCATGCTGCCCCCATGCTGTCCCCATGCTGCCCCCATGCTGCCCCCATGCTGTCCCCATGCTGTCCCCACGGTGTCCCCACGGTGTCCCATGGGTGCCTGTGTTGCACCGTTGGGGTGAAGGCCCCCACCTGGGCTGCAATGGGAGACCCTAGGGGAGGGAGAGAAGAGGGGAGGGGAAAGGAGGAGATTTGGGGGAGCTTTGGTGCAGCAGTGTGGGTTTGGGGGAAGGATTTGGGGCTGCAGGGGGAGGTTTGGGGGTTGTTACGGGACTGGAGTAGATTTTGGGGCTGCAGTTGGAGGTTTGGGGGAGGATTTGGGGTGCAGTAGGAGACCTTGATGCAGCAACATGAGGTTATGGGGTGGCTTTGGGGCTGCAGTTGGAGGTCTGGGGGAGGATTTGGGGCTGGAGTAGATTTTGGGGCTGCAAGGGGAAGTTTGGGGGAGGATCTGGGGCTGCAATAGGAGATCTCAGTGCAGCAATACGTGGTTATGGGGTGGCTTTGGGGCTACAGGGGAGGTTTGGGGGAGGATTTGGGGCAGCTGTAGGAGATCCCAGTGCAGCAGTACGAGATTATGGGGTGGCTTTGGTGCAGCAGTTTGGTTTGGGGGAGGATTTGGGCTGCAGTAGGAGATCTCAGTGCGGCAATGTGAGGTTATGGGGTGGCTTTGTGGCTGCAGGGGGAGGTTTGGGGGCTGTTTTGGGCTTGAGTAGATTTTGGGGCTGCAGTTGGAGGTTTTGGGGTTGCTTTGGGGCTGCAGGGGGAGGTTTGGGAGAGGATTTGGGGCAGCTGTAGGAGATCCCAGTGCAGCAATACGAGATTATGGGGTGGCTTTGGTGCGGCAGTTTGGTTTGGGGGACGATTTGGGGCAGCTGTAGGAGATCCCAGTGCAGCAGTGTGAGATTATGGGGTGGCTTTGTGGCTGCAGGGAGAGGTTTGGGGGGTTGTTTTGGGGCTGCAGTAGGAGACCTTGGTGCAGCAATATGAGGTTATGGGGTGGCTTTGGGGCTGCAGGGAGAGGTTTAGGGGATGTTATGGGGCTGCAATAAGAGACCCTGGTGCCACAATGCGTAGTTATGGGGTGGCTTTGGGGCTGCAGGGGGAGGTTTGGGGGTTGTTATGGGACTGGAGTAGATTTTGGGGCTGCAGTTGGAGGTTTTGGGGTTGCTTTGGGGCTGCAGGGGGAGGTTTGGGGGAGGATTTGGGGCAGCTGTGGGAGATCCCAGTGCAGCAGTACGAGATTATGGGGTGGCTTTGGTGCAGCAGTTTGGTTTGGGGGAGGAGAGGGGCTGCTGTAGGAGATCCCAGTGCAGCAATGTGAGGTTATGTGGTGGCTTTGGGGCTGCAGGGGGAGATTTGGGGGATGTTTTGGGACTGGGGTAGATTTGGGGGCTACAGGGGGAGGTTTGGGGGTTGTTTTGGGGCTGCAGTAGGAGACCTTGGTGCAGCAATATGAGGTTATGGGGTGGCTTTGGGGCTGCAGGGAGAGGTTTAGGGGATGTTATGGGGCTGCAATAAGAGACCCTGGTGCAGCAACACAAGGTTTTGGGGGGGCTTTGGGGCTGCAGGGGGAGGTTTGGGAGCTGTTTTGGGGCTGGGGTAGATTTTGGGGCTGCAGTTGGAGGTTTGGGGGAGGATTTGGGCTGCAGTAGGAGACCTTGGTGCAGCAACATGAGGTTATGGGGTGGCTTTGGGGCTGCAAGGGGAGGTTTGGGGGTTTGTTATGGGGCTGCAGTAGGAGACCTTGGTGCAGCAATACGAGGTTATGGGGTGGCTTTGGGGCTGCAGTTGGAGGTCTGGGGGAGGATTTGGGGCTGGAGTAGATTTTGGGGCTGCAAGGGGAAGTTTGGGGGAGGATCTGGGGCTGCAATAGGAGATCTCAGTGCAGCAATACGTGGTTATGGGGTGGCTTTGGGGCTACAGGGGAGGTTTGGGGGAGGATTTGGGCTGCTGTAGGAGATCCAAGTGCAGCAATACGAGGTTATGGGGTGGCTTTGGGGCTGCAGTTGGAGGTCTGGGGGAGGATTTGGGCTGCAGTAGGAGATCTCAGTGCGGCAATGTGAGGTTATGGGGTGGCTTTGTGGCTGCAGGGGGAGATTTGGGGGCTGTTTTGGGCTTGAGTAGATTTTGGGGCTGCAGTTGGAGGTTTTGGGGTTGCTTTGGGGCTGCAGGGGGAGGTTTGGGGGATGTTTTGGGGCTGCAGGGGTAGATTTGGGGGCTACAGGGGGAGGTTTGGGGGAGGATTTGAGGCAGCTGTAGGAGATCTCAGTGCAGCAGTACGAGGTTATGGGGTGGCTTTGGTGCAGCAGTTTGGTTTGGGGGAGGAGAGGGGCTGCTGTAGGAGATCCCAGTGCAGCAATATGAGGTTATGTGGTGGCTTTGTGGCTGCAGGGGGAGGTTTGGGGGATGTTTTGGGGCTGGGGTAGATTTGGGGGCTACAGGGGGAGGTTTGTGGGTTGTTTTGGGGCTGCAGTAGGAGACCTTGGTGCAGCAACATGAGGTTATGGGGTGGCTTTGGGGCTGCAGGGGGAGGTTTGGGGGAGGATTTGGGGCTGCAGTAGGAGATCCCAGTGCAGCAGTACAAGGTTGTGGGGTGGCTTTGGGGCTGCAGTTTGGTTTGGGGGAGGAGAGGGGCTGCAGTAGGAGATCTCAGTGCAGCAATACGAGGTTATGGGGTGGCTTTGTGGCTGTAGGGGGAGGTTTGGGGGAGGATTTGGGCCTGCAGTAGGAGACCTTGGTGCAGCAATACGTGGTCATGGGGTGGCTTTGTGACTGTAGGGGGAGGTTTGGGGGAGGATCTGGGGCTGCAGTAGATCTCAGTGCAACAATATGAGGTTATGGGGTGGCTTTGTGGCTGCAGGGGGAGGTTTGGGGGCTGTTTTGGGACTGGAGTAGATTTTGGGGCTGCAGGGGGAGGTTTGGGAGAAGATTTGGGGCAGCTGTAGGAGACCTTGGTGCAGCAATACGTGGTCATGGGGTGGCTTTGGTGCCGCACGAGGAGGATCAGGGAGGTTTGTCGTTGCTTCATGGAGCTTTGGAGCTGCAGTGGGAGCTTTTCAGGGATCTCTTAGAGCTGTCATAGATTTGGGGGTGGCTTTGCTGCCTCCCCTGCTGCTTTGGGGCCTTTCCCACTCACAGCCCTCCACCCGCTGCCCCCTTCTTACAGCCGTCACGCTTTGCCCCCCAGTGCTGCCAACAGAGCTTTAGGACCCCCCTGCCTCCCCCACCTCCCCCCCCCGAGCACCCAAGCCCCCACAAAACCTCTCCCTGCGTGTCCGTGTGCCTTTCTGTCCCCTCTCCCCCAGTGACGACGACATCGTGTTCGAGGACTTCGCCCGGCAGCGGCTGAAGGGGATGAAGGACGACAAGGAGGATGAGGAGGAAAGGACCAACTCCCCACAACTCAACGACAGATAAGCAGAGCCCGGAGCTGCCCACCCTGCTCGCATCCACGCGTTCAGAGGCTTCTTCTTCTCTTTCGGTTTTTGTATGATGATGATGATGATTCGCTTTGTTTTCTACCCCACGGATCCGCCGCCAGCAGCCATCAGACCCTGCGCCGCCTGCGCCCCCTTGTCCCCATTCGTCCCTTTTGGGGGTGGGCTGGGGGGACCCGAGGCTCAGCCTTCACCCCGTCAGCCTTCACCCCTCCGGCCCTTTTTCCCTTCCCGAAGCTCCGGGCCCTTTCCTGGGAGCTGCTCTTTTATGCATTTTGTATCGTCTGCTCTCGATGCTGGGGAGGGGAGAAGGGGTGCAGCAGAATTTTGGGGAAAGGGGGGGGTGGATTTTTTTTTAAGGCAGCCCGCTCGTGGGAAGGGGCCCCCATCCATCCATCCATCCCTCCATCCCTCCATCCCTCCTTACATCCATCCCTCCTTACATCCATCCATCCATCCATCCCTCCATCCATCCATCCCTCCATCCATCCCTCCTTACATCCATCCATCCATCCATCCCTCCATCCATCCATCCCTCCATCCATCCCCCCCTGCTGCTCACCGCCCCTCTGCATGAGTCCCCCCTCACCTCGGGATGCACCAACCTCGGACCCACAGATCCGCCTGGGGCTGGGATCCTCACCCTCATCCTGTCCAGACCCCAGATCCCAAAGCTCCCACCCCCAAATCCCAAAGCTCCCACTCCAAATCCCAAAGCTCCCACCCAGAACCTCCTACCCCAAATCCCAAACCTCCCACCCCAAATACCAAACCTCCCACCCCAAAAACCTCCTACCCCAAATCCCAAAGCTCCCACCCAAATTCCAACCTCCAAGTCCCAAACCTCCTACCCCAAACCCCAAAGCTCCCACCCAAATTCCAACCTTCAAATCCCGAATCTCCCACTCCCAAATCCCAAACCTCCTATCCTAAATCCCAAAGCTCCCATCCCAAATTTCCCACCCCCAAATCCCAAACCTCCCACCCAAATTCCAACCCTCCAAATCCCAAATCTCCCACCCCCAAATCCCAAACCTCCCATCCCAAAACCTCCCACCCCAAATCCCAAAGCTCCCATCCAAATTCCAACCTCCAAATCCCAACCTCCCACCCCAAACCTTGTACCCCCAAATCCCATTTTCTACCCCCATTTCCTAACTTCAAATCCAAAACTTCCCATACAAATCCCAACCTCCTACCCTAAATCCCAAACCTCCTACCCCCAAATTCCAAACCTCTCACCCTGATGCCAAACCTTCCACCCTACATTCCAAACCTCCCACCCCAAAGCTCCCACCCCCAAATCCCAAAGCTCCCATCCAGATTCCAACCTACAAATCCCAAATCTCCCACCCCCAAATCCCAAACCTCCTCCTCCAAATCTCAAATCTCCGATCCCAAACCTCCCACCTTAAATCCCCACCTCCCAAATCCCAAACCTCCCACCCCCAACCTCCCACCCCAAATCACAGAGCTCCACAGGCTCAGAAGGGACCTAGAGCTGGATTCCAAATCCCAAAGCTCCCCCCCAGCCCTCTTTCCAGTCCCCTCCCTCCCCCCAAATCTCTTTCCAGTACCCCCCCTGCCCCCCAACCCTCTTTCCAGGACCCCCCTCTCCCCAGCCTTCTTTCCATGACCCCCCTGCCCCCCAGCTCTCTTTCCAGTACCCCCCCCTCCCCTCAACCCTCTTTCCAGTACCCCCCCATCCTCCCCAACCCTCTTTCCAGTACCCCCCCCCCCCCCAAATGTCTTTCCAGTACCCCCCCTGCCCCCCAACCCTCTTTCCAGGACCCCCACCTCCCCCCCAGCCCCCCAACCCTCTTTCCAGGACCTCCCCTCCCCTCAACCCTCTTTCCAGTACCCCCCCATCCTCCCCAACCCTCTTTCCAGTACCCCCCCATCCTCCCCAAATCTCTTTCCAGTACCCCCCCTCCCCCCAAATCTCTTTCCAGTACCCCCCCTCCCCTCAACCATCTTTCCAGTCCCCCCCCCTCCCCCCAACCCTCCTTCCAGGACCCCTCCTCCCCCCCCCCAGAGTTTATCATTGCTCTGCACCATTCCCACACCCCTGGATCCCCCCCCCCCAGGTACCAGCACTGGGGACCCTACCCCATGTTTCACCCCACACCCCCACCCTCCTGGATCGGGGTCCACCCACCCCACATCCCCCCCCCTGTCGCAGGGACACCCGGCTCCCCCCCAGCCCCTCACTGGGGCCACTGCCACTATTTATTGTGTCGCCCTGAGAGCAGAGCCTGGGGGGGGGAGGGGGGAGGAGGGGAAGGGGGGAACGCAACCCTGTGCCCCGACCTAAAGCGGGGTTTGGGGGGAGGTTCCTTGCTGCCCCCCTCCCCATTTTGGGGTCAGGCCGGCGGGCGGCGCGGTACTTCTCTTTTGTAAAGTGCTTTCTTTGTACTGTTCATCCACACCTGCTGCTTCTTTGGTTCCCCCACCATCTCCGTGACGTTTCTGTGTCCTGTCAAATAAATTATTCTAGTTTATTAATCTCTGAACGCAAACGCACACGGGACCAAACCCTCAGCGTGCCCATGCTTCTCCTGCCTCCCCCCCTTCCACCTCCACCTCCCCCCTTGGCCCAGTTTTGGGAGGCCTTGTTGACGTTGCTTTGCTCTCCAGCTCGCAGGGCTGCCGTGGCTCCGCGTCCCCAAGCGTTGATTGCAGGAAAACAAATCCCAAATCGATGCCGCGGCACCAAAGGTTGCAGCCCGCAGCGCTGACCTTCCCTTGGGCACGCGGATGCTCCCGTGGGATCGGCTCCAAAGCAGCAGGTCGGAAACAAAGTGCAAAGCAGGGCAGAGCTAAATTCTGCCTGCTGCTCTGCTGCAGCCAAAGCCGTCGGGGCCGGATGCACGGCTGGGATGGCAGCGCCTGCATCCCATCTCAGAGCAGATCATCTCACAGCATCACAGAACTGTAGGGGTTGGAAGGGACCTCCAGAAATCATGCAGTCCAACCCCCTGCCAAAGCAGGTTCCCTACAGCAGGTCGCACAGGCAGGTCTGGAACATCTCCAGAGCAGGAGACTCCACCACCTCCCTGCAGCCTGTTCCAGTGCTCCGTCACCTCACTGTAAAGAAGTTCTTGTGCACATTGCTGCACAACTTCCTGTGCTGCAGTTTCCGGCCGTTTCCCCTCCTCCTGTCTCTACTCACCACTGAAAACAGTCTGGCCTCGCCATTCTGCCCCCCACACCTCAGATAGTGACAGACCTGGATCAGGTCCCCTCTCAGTCTTCTTTTCTCCATGCTGAACAGACCCAGCTCACTCAGCCTTTCCCCATAGCAGAGATGCTCCAGGCCCCTCCCCATCTCGGTGGCCCTGCGCTGGGCTCTTCCCAAGAGCTCCCTGTCTGTTTTGTGCTGGGGAGCCCAGAACTGGACGCAGGGCTCCAGATGAGGCCTCAGCAGGGCAGAGCAGAGGGGGAGGATCACCTCCCTCGACCTGCTGGCCACGCTCTGTGCAATGCACCCCAGGATGCCATTGGCCCTCTTGGCCACCTGGGCACACTGCTGGCTCATGGCAACCTGTCGTCCACCAGGACACCCAGCTCCCTCTCATCCCCCATCCTGTACCGCTGCATGCAATTATTCCTCCCCAGATGCAAGACTCTACACTTGCTTTTGTTAAACCTCATCCGTTTTTTTACTGCCCAGCTCTCCAGCCCATCCAGCTCTCGCTGAATGGCAGCACGGCCTGCAGCCAATCCTCCCAACTTTGTATCATCACAAACTTGCTGAGGGTGGCCACCATCCCCTCATCAAGGCCATTGATGAAGATGTTGAACCAGACCGGACCCAGCACAGACCCCTGAGGAACACCGCTGCTCACAGGCCTCCAACTGGACTCTGCACCACCAACGACGACCCTCTGCGCTCTGCCAGTCAGCCAGTTCTCAACCCACCTCACTGTCCACTCGTCCATCCCACACTTCCTCAGCTTTGTGATAAGGATGTCGTGGGGGACAGCATCAAACGCCTTGCTGAAGGCATCTCGGATGAGATGTGTGTGGTTGGCCGGGGCATCGGGCCCAGCCAGCGCGGCTTCGGTGAAAGGCAGGTGGTGCTGCTCAACCTCATCTCCTTTCTGCCTTGATTTCAGCAAGGCTTTTGCTGCTGTCCCCCACGACATCCTTATGACAAAGCTGAGGAAGTGTGGGATGGACGAGCGGACAGGGAGGTGGGTTGAGAGCTGGCGGGTTGAGTGCAGGGGGTCGGCGGCAGCGGTGCAGAGTCTGGTTGGAGGCCTGTGAGCAGCGGTGTCCCCCATGGCTCCGTGCTGGGTCCTTGTTCAACATCTTCATCAATGGCCTTGATGAGGGGATGGTGGCCACCCTCAGCAAGTTTGTGATGAGACGAAGTTGGGAGGATTGGCTGCAGGCCGTGCTGCCATTCAGCGAGAGCTGGGCAGGATGAGAGCTGGGCAGGAAGAAACCAGATGGGGTTTAACAACAGCAAGTGTGGAGTCTTGCATCTGGGGAGGAATAACGGCATGCAGCGGTACAGGATGGGGGATGAGAGGGAGCTGGGTGTCCTGGTGGACGACAGGTTGCCATGAGCCAGCAGTGTGCCCAGGTGGCCAAGAGGGCCAGCGGCAGCCTGGGCTGCATTAGGAATGGTGCAGCCAGCAGAGCAGGGAGCTGAGCATCCCCTGCACTCAGCTCTGCTGAGGCCGCACCTCGAGGGCTGGGTTCAGTTTTGGGCTCCTCACTGCAGGAAAGATGTTGAGGCCCTGCAGCGTGCAGAGAAGGGCAGCGAAATGGTGAGGGGTGTGGAGCACAGGGCTGATGAGGAGCTGAGGGAGCTGGGATTGTGGAGGGTGAGAAGAGGAGCTCAGGGGAGACCTGATGGATGGAGGGATGGAGGGATGGATGGATGGATGGATGGATGGATGGATGGATGGAGGGATGGATGGATGGATGGATGGATGGATGGATGGAGGGATGGATGGATGGATGGAGGGATGGATGGATGGATGGATGGATGGATGGATGGAAGGAAGGAGGGATGGATGGATGGATGGAGGGATGGATGGATGGATGGAGGGATGGATGGATGGATGGATGGATGGATGGATGGAAGGAAGGAGGGATGGATGGATGGATGGATGGATGGATGGATGGATGGATGGATGGATGGATGGATGGATGGATGGATGGATGGATGGAGGGATGGATGGATGGATGGATGGATGGATGGATGGATGGATGGATGGATGGATGGATGGATGGATGGATGGATGGAGGGATGGATGGATGGAGGGATGGAGGGATGGAGGGATGGATGGATGGATGGATGGATGGATGGATGGATGGATGGATGGATGCGGGGCAGTCAGCCTCTTCTTTTGGCCTCTTCTCCCAGGCAACAAACAGGAGCTGAGGAAACGGCCAGGAGTTGTAGCAGAGGAGGTTTAGGTTGGACATGAGGCAGAACTGTTTCTCTCAGTGCTCAGGCACTGCAATGGCTGCACAGGGAGGTGGGGGAGTCGCCGTCCCTGGCAGCGTTCAGGAGGCGCCTGGATGAGGAGCTGCGAGATGATTTAGTGCTGGTGGTGGCAATGGTGATGAGGAGACGGTTGGACCGGATGATCTTACAGGTCGTTTCCAACCTTGATTCCATGATTCCATGATTCTATGATCCCATCTTCTCCCCGTGGAGGAGCAGCAGGGAACGGCGCAGCCAGCAGCAAACCAACCTGCTGAGCGCAGAACTGCACGCATCGTCAACTCTGCAGCCTCTGCAGCAGCGTCCCTGCGTGGGGGGAGCAGAGCAGAGACACGTGGGGAGCAGCAGCCCCACTGCTGCCCTATGGCGAGGCTGCTCTCAGGGCAAGCCCTGCTTGTGCTCTGTGTGGCCCATAGGAGATCGCTCCGCCTGCACCCAGCTGTGAGCTCTGGGTGCTCTGGGTGCCGCCAGCCCCTCTCCGAGCTGGAATGATTGGGAGGGAGAGTAAGAAAAAACAAGAAGCCAACGCAAAAAGGGAAGCGCTGGGTGATGAAACCACGCTGTTACTCAAGCACCGCTTCCCTGCAAAGAGCAGCAGATTTGCTTCCTTCTGCACTGCCGGCCCGGCTGGGATGTGAAACGGGGTCACGCTTTGCCTCTGCTGCTTTTGTGCGGCGTGGAGGAGGGAGGCCGCAGCCATCGGCCCTCAGCCCCCCGTGCTGCTCCAGGAACAGCCCTGCAGCCCTAGGAACGGCTCCCAAGCTGCCAGCCTGCCCCGTGTCCGAAACCAGAGCTCAACCCAGCGCATGGCAAGAGCAGAGAGATGGGAGCAAAGCTGGCTGCTCGCCCCGCTGCTCAGCTGCTCCGGTTTTGCTGGGCTGCAGGAGAGACCAGCAGGGCTGCAGCTCTCGCCCTCCTGCATCTGATCCCTGCTGGGAGCACGGCTCTGCCCCCGCAGCCCAGCAGCCGTTGCCATGGCACAGCGCAGGTCAGTACGTCCCATTCCCAGCACGCAGCTGCCTGGCGGCCTTGGCCACAGCTTCACCCCGTGTCCCCACCTGTCCCCACGGCGCCTCTGAGCAAACAGAGCAGCAGGACGCAGACGAACAACAGCGGAACGCTCGAACCCCTTTGCACCCCTTTGCACCGCAAGATCCAAGCTGCTGCTGCTGCTGCTGTTCCTCCTCCAGCCCCAGGAAATGGCATTTCGAGTTGAAGCTGCAGCCAGCAGCCCCACAGAATGCAGCCAGGCCTCCTCCCAGCTGGGTGCTGCTGCTCAGGGTGGGGGGAGAGGAGGGCGAAGCTGACAGCAGGAAGGGCTGCTCCTCTGCACGCTGCCTCCGCTGCGGCTTCCTGCTCCACACACACACACACACACACACACATAGGATGGAACAGCAACACGGCCAGGAGGTTCAGGATGCCGCAGGACAGCCCGTTTCCTCGCATTGTACTTTGCTGCTTCGTTGTTTTTCGGGGTTGTTTAATTACTTTTTTTCCCCTCCGAGCCTCGCGAGGCCGACGGAACGCAACAGAACGACGGCTGGGAGGGGGGGGACAAGAGAACAGAGCAAAACAACGCGGTCAGAACTCACATCCCAACGAGACGCGGGGAGCGCAGAGCATCGCCAAGGAACTGGCCCAAGGAATTCCCGTTCCGTATCACGACGGCTCCCGTCACCACCTCCAGGCAACGGGCCGCCTGGGAGCGCAGGCAGGAAAACCCCAAAGCGGCAGCCGCCCTCAGCTCCCCGGAGGCTGAACCCAATCCCAGATGTGCAAGGAGCCGTCGGTGGCCGCCGACAGCAGGGTTCTCGGTTTCTGGGGGTGCCACGCGTGCGCCGTCACCGAGGGCCGCCCCCCAAACGCGTGGCCTCGGTGCACAAAGAGGGGCTGCGCTTCGGCCCCGCTGCCGTCCCAGCTGCGCGTGTCGTAGACGTGCACGGCGCCGTCGAAGCCTTGGGAAGGAGCACAGGGGTTACAGCCACATCTCCACGCTCAGAACAGACCTCCGAGGCCCAACTGCCATCAGTGTTTCCCACTAAGCTGCAGCTTGCGGTGCTGCAAAGCTGAGAAGGGACCGAGGGCAGCAAAAGAACCCTGTGCTGCTCCACGGCTGGGGCACAGGAAGCCACCCAGCCCAGCTCCTGGCTGCAGGGACGGCTTGGATTGGGGTCAGGTTTACAGTTAGGGTTGGGGTCACTGTTAGGGTTAAGGTCTGAATTAGGCTTAGGGTCACAGTCAGGGTCACAGGGTTATGGTTAGGTTTACAGTGAGGGTTGGGGTCACTGTTAGGGTTAAGGTTGGGATCAGGGTTAGGGTTAGGATTGGGGTCAGGGTTAGAGTTAGGATCACAGGGTTATGGTTAGGGCTTGGGGTTGGGGTGACAGGGTTAAGGTTGGGATTAGGGTTAGGGTTGGGGTCAAAGTCAGAGTCACAGAGTTGTGGTTAGGGCTTTGGGGTCAGGGTTGGGGTCAGGTTTACAGTTAGGGTTGGGGTCACAGGGTTAAGGTTGGAATTAGGCTTAGGGTCAGAACCAGGGTCGCAGGGTTATGGTTAGAATTTAGGGGTCAGGGTTGGGGTCACAGGGTTGTGGTTAGGGTTAGAGTGGGATTGGGGTCAGGGTTGGGGTCACGGTTAGGGTTAAGGTCTGAATTAGGCTTAGGGTCAGAGTCAGGGTCACAGGGTTATGGTTAGGTTTACAGTGAGGGTTGGGGTCACTGTTAGGGTTAAGGTTGGGATTAGGGTTAGGGTTAGGATTGGGGTGAGGGTCAGAGTTAGGATCACAGGGTTATGGTTAGGGTTAGAGTTTTGGGGTCAGGTTTACAGTTGGGTTTGGGGTTGGGGTCACAGGGTTAAGGTTGGGATTAGGCTTAGGGTCAGAACCAGGGTCGCAGGGTTATGCTTAGAATTTAGGGGTCAGGGTTGGGGTCACTGAGTTGTGGTTAGGGTTAGAGTGGGATTGGGGTCAGGATTAGGGTCACGGTTAGGGTTAAGATATTAATTAGGCTTAGGGTCAGAGTCAGGGTCACAGGGTTATGGTTAGGTTTACAGTGAGGGTTGGGGTCACTGTTAGGGTGAAGGTTGGGATCAGGGTTAGGGTTAGGATTGGGGTCAGGGTTAGAGTTAGGATCACAGGGTTATGGTTAGGGCTTGGGGTTGGGGTGACAGGGTTAAGGTTGGGATTAGGGTTAGGGTTGGGGTCAAAGTCAGAGTCACAGAGTTGTGGTTAGGGCTTTGGGGTCAGGGTTGGGGTCAGGTTTACAGTTAGGGTTGGGGTCACAGGGTTAAGGTTGGAATTAGGCTTAGGGTCAGAACCAGGGTCGCAGGGTTATGGTTAGAATTTAGGGGTCAGGGTTGGGGTCACAGGGTTGTGGTTAGGGTTAGAGTGGGATTGGGGTCAGGGTTGGGGTCACGGTTAGGGTTAAGGTCTGAATTAGGCTTAGGGTCAGAGTCAGGGTCACAGGGTTATGGTTAGGTTTACAGTGAGGGTTGGGGTCACTGTTAGGGTGAAGGTTGGGATCAGGGTTAGGGTTAGGATTGGGGTGAGGGTCAGAGTTAGGATCACAGGGTTATGGTTAGGGTTAGAGTTTTGGGGTCAGGTTTACAGTTGGGTTTGGGTTGGGGTCACAGGGTTAAGGTTGGGATTAGGCTTAGGGTCAGAACCAGGGTCGCAGGGTTATGCTTAGAATTTAGGGGTCAGGGTTGGGGTCACAGAGTTGTGGTTAGGGTTAGAGTGGGATTGGGGTCAGGATTGGGGTCACGGTTAGGGTTAAGATATTAATTAGGCTTAGGGTCAGAGTCAGGGTCACAGGGTTATGGTTAGGTTTACAGTGAGGGTTGGGGTCACTGTTAGGGTGAAGGTTGGGATCAGGGTTAGGGTTAGGATTGGGGTCAGGGTTAGAGTTAGGATCACAGGGTTATGGTTAGGGCTTGGGGTTGGGGTGACAGGGTTAAGGTTGGGATTAGGGTTAGGGTTGGGGTCAAAGTCAGAGTCACAGAGTTGTGGTTAGGGCTTTGGGGTCAGGGTTGGGGTCAGGTTTACAGTTAGGGTTGGGGTCACAGGGTTAAGGTTGGAATTAGGCTTAGGGTCAGAACCAGGGTCGCAGGGTTATGGTTAGAATTTAGGGGTCAGGGTTGGGGTCACAGGGTTGTGGTTAGGGTTAGAGTGGGATTGGGGTCAGGGTTGGGGTCACGGTTAGGGTTAAGGTCTGAATTAGGCTTAGGGTCAGAGTCAGGGTCACAGGGTTATGGTTAGGTTTACAGTGAGGGTTGGGGTCACTGTTAGGGTTAAGGTTGGGATCAGGGTTAGGGTTAGGATTGGGGTGAGGGTCAGAGTTAGGATCACAGGGTTATGGTTAGGGTTAGAGTTTTGGGGTCAGGTTTACAGTTGGGTTTGGGGTTGGGGTCACAGGGTTAAGGTTGGGATTAGGCTTAGGGTCAGAACCAGGGTCGCAGGGTTATGGTTAGAATTTAGGGGTCAGGGTTGGGGTCACAGAGTTGTGGTTAGGGTTAGAGTGGGATTGGGGTCAGGATTGGGGTCACGGTTAGGGTTAAGATATTAATTAGGCTTAGGGTCAGAGTCAGGGTCACAGGGTTATGGTTAGGGCTTTGGGGTCAGGATTGGGGTCAGGTTTACAGTTAGGTTGGGGTCAGGGTTGGAGTCACAGGGTTATGGTTAGGGATTAGGTTTAGGGTTAGTGCTGGGGTCAGGGTAAGGGTCACAGGATGGTGGTTAGAGTTGGGATTGGGGTCAGGGTTGAGGTCACAGGGTTAAGGTTGGGATTAGGCTTAGGGTCAGAGTTAGGCTCACAGGGTTATGGTTAGGGTTTTGGGGTCAGGGTTGGGGTCACAGAATTGTGGTTAGGGTTAGAGTTGGGATTGGGGTCAGGGTTCAGGTCACAGTTAGGGTTAAGGTTGGGATTAGGCTTATGGACTGAGCTAGGGTCGCAGGGTTATGGTTAGAATTTGGGGGTCAGGCTTGGGTCACAGAGCTGTGGTTAGGGTTAGAGTGAAATTGGGGTCAGGGTTGGGGTCGCAGGGTTAAGGTTGGGATTAGGGTTAGGGTTAGGGTCACGGGGTTATGGTTAGGGCTTTGGGGTCAGGGTTGGGGTCACAGGGTTGTGGTTGGGGTTAGAGTTTTGGGGTCAGGGTTGGGGTCAGGTTTACAGTTAGGGTGGGGTCAGGGTCATGGGGTTATGGTTAGGACTGTGGGGTCAGGGTTGGGGTCACAGGATTGTGATTGGGGTTAGAGTTTTGGGGTCAGGTTTACAGTTAGGGTTGGGGTCAGGGTCGTGGGGTTATGGTTAGGGCTGTGGGGTCAGGTTTGGGGTCACAGGGTTATGGTTGGGGTTAGAGTTTTGGGGTCAGGGTTGGGGGCAGGTTTACAGTTAGGGTGGGGGTCAGGTTTACAGTTAGGGTTGGGGTCAGGGGTCACGGGGTTATGGTTAGTGCTTTGGGGTCAGGGTTGGGGTCACAGGGTTGTGGTTAGGGTCAGAGTTTTGGGGTCAGGGTTGGGGTCAGGTTTACAATTAGGGTTGGGGTCATGGGGTTGGGGTCACAGGGTTGTGATTGGGGTTAGAGTTTTGGGGTCAGGTTTACAGTTAGGGTTGGGGTCAGGGTCATGGGGTTGTGGTTAGGGCTGTGGGGTCAGGGTTGGGGTCACAGGGTTGTGATTGGGGTTAGAGCTTTGGGGTCAGGGTTGGGGTCAGGTTTACAGTTAGGGTTGGGGTCATGGGGTTGGGGTCACAGGGTTGTGATTGGGGTTAGAGCTTTGGGGTCAGGGTTGGGGTCAGGTTTACAGTTAGGGTTGGGGTCATGGGGTTGGGTCACAGGGTTGTGATTGGGGTTAGAGTTTTGGGGTCAGGTTTACAGTTAGGATTGGGGTCAGGGTCGTGGGGTTATGGTTAGGGCTGTGGGGTCAGGGTTGGGGTCAGGGTTGGGGTCAGGTTTACAGTTAGGGTTGGGGTCAGTGTCATGGGGTTATGGTTAGTGCTTTGGGGTCAGGGTTGGGGTCACAGGGTTGTGGTTGGGGTCAGAGCTTTGGGGTCAGGGTTG
Source organism: Tetrao urogallus (assembly GCF_951394365.1). NCBI lineage: Eukaryota > Metazoa > Chordata > Aves > Galliformes > Phasianidae > Tetrao > Tetrao urogallus. Next base: position 2,102,363 of record NC_136813.1, on the reverse strand, counting down.
GGGTCAGGGTCTCAGCCCAGGACGAGAGCGTGTGCCCGAGGCAGTCTGAAGCCGACCCCCATCAGCTGCACAGCTTGCCCATTAACTGCTGGTGCTGCGATGGCCCAGCTCCCCTCGTTTGCTGAGCCCTGTGGTCTCTGCTGGGGGGAAAGAAGCTGCGAGAGCCCCAGATGGGAGCCAGGCTTCACGCTGCTGTGACTCGGGGTGGGAGGCGGCCGGGAGGGCGATCAGCTCAGCTCCCTGGCGCAGCTCCGCACAGCCTCTAAACGTGGCCTCGAAAACGGAGCAAAGCGCTGCGAAACGCCACCGAAACAACATCCAGAAAAAGAAATCTGTCCTCCCGGATCACCGACCTGAAACAGCAAGGCAACCTTCCAGAGCGGGAGCCCAGGTGACGCACAGGAACTCGGCGCTGGAGCCGGATGGTGGAACTCTGCATTGGGCTGAAGCCAAACACGGCGTGGTTTTCCTTACGTCCATCAGGACGAGCTGCCCTGCGCTCGAGAGGCAGGCAATGGGCTGGGAGCTCGGCTCAGAGCAGCCGACCGCCACGCGCCAGCGGCGCCCGCATTGCGCCGAGGGGATGAGCAGAGCCTGCAAGGGGCCGCGCTGCCGAATATCGGCCACGCACAGCCGCCCCGCCGCGCAGCACAGCACCGACGTGTTGGCATCCAGGAAGGCCAGGCTGCTGAGCTCCTCGCTGCTGCTGGAGGCTGGAAGAGATGAGCAGATCTCAGGGGGTTTCGCAAGGCTCCTGCTGAGGTCTCGGCGCGTTTCGAAGCCTCTCGGCTGCACAAACAGCAAAAGGAACCAAACGTGCCCTGATTCGGGACAACGGTGAACTGCAGTGCGACTCTGGGCTTGGAAGGGACCTCAAGGATCATGTAGCTCCAACCCCCCTGCCTAGCAGGGCCACCAAACATCCACATTTAGATCAGGTTGCCCAGGACCCCATCCAACCTGGCCTTGAACACGTCCAAGGACGGGGCATCCACAACCTCCCTGGGACTCTTGGCACCAAAACCATCAGCAGAGCTCCTGCAGGGCACGGATCCGGATGCAGCTCTAATTTGTAAGTGGAGCAAACTTCCTGGTACGCACCTCTATAAGAATGATGTTTCTCACTGATCTCGAACGTATCACCGAGCAAACACGATAAATGCCACCTCACACCAGGAAGGTCCGCAATGCAGATCCTATGGTGACTTCAAAGCTAATTACATTTACCCCCAGTGCAGCTTTCCCCCAAACGCAGAAGTGTCAGCTCCATCAAGCCTTGCTCGCCTCCCTGACCTCTCTGCAACACTGGAGAAAGAGCTGATCGTCTCCCCTCCATTTCAGTTTCACAGAATAATTGTAGGGCTTGGAAGGGACCTCCAGAGCAATTGCAGGGCTTGGAAGATCCAGAGCTCATCGAGTCCAACCCCCATCTGAGGCAGATCTGAGGCAGAACCCTCAATCTCAGGGATGAGATGAGATGATCAGAGGGCTGGAGCGGCTCTGCTGTGAGGAAAGGCGGAGGGAACTGGGATTGTTTGGCTTGGAGCAGAGAAGGCTGCAGGGAGACCTCATGGTGGCCTTCAGTGCTTGGAGGGAGCGGATAAACAGCTCTGCACTGCTCTGCGCTCCTGCAGGCAGCCTGAGGATCCACCCTGCATGGACAGTGGCAGCTTCCCAGCACATCCCAGCTACGGACCCCAGCACGGACCCACACACACAGGGATGCTCTCGAGGACAAAGGCAGCTGCTCTGTGCTCACCTCGTCTTTGAAGCTGAGCAGAGCACCTAAACAATTAAAATAACCTTCAGAACAGACTGCTTGTCTCATTAAGCTCGTCTACTGCTTCCATCTCGTGACATCTTTCTCGGGAACCTTTTGGGGCTTTCCTTATCGTGCTCATCTCCTTTTATTGATGTATCCTAATTCCATTCTCTTCTCGTTTGAAACCTTCTGGATTTCTCCCCATTTTTATTCTTCAATCACAGCATCGCAAGGTAGGAAACGAGCTGCAGGATCATCCAGTCCAACATCCTCCCATTCCTATTCCTAACCCACACCTCGCAGCTCCTCATCCAGGCGCCTCCTGAACGCTGCCAGGACGGCGCCTCCCTGTGCAGCCATTGCAGCTCCTGAGCACTGAGAGAAGCAGTTCTGCCTCATGTCCAACCTAAACCTCCTCTGCTATGACTGGTACAAATATTCACTGACAGGCCTTTATAAGACAAAGTGCATCGTAAGCTGAACGAGACCCAGGGAAACCTCACTGTGGCCTTCCAGTACTTGAAAGAAGCAGATAAATGGGAGGGGGAACGGCTGTGTGTGAGGGTGGGTGGTGACAGGACAAGAGGAATGGCTTTAAAGTGAGCCAGGGGAGGTTTGGGTTGGATGCGAGGAGGAAGTTTTGGAGGCAGAGGGTGGTGAGGCACTGGCACAGGTTGCCCAAGGAGGCTGTGGATGCCCCATCCCTGCAGGCATTCAAGGCCAGGCTGGATGTGGCTCTGGGCAGCCTGGGCTGCTGCTTGGCGACCTGCACACAGCAGGGCTTGGAGCTGGATGAGCGCTGTGCTCCTTTGCAACCCAGGCCGTTCTGTCACTCCATGAGCATCGAGGGCAGCACAACGAACCCCCGCCACTCGTGCGCCCTCCTTCACGCAGCCCCCAGCCCCGCAGCCTGTCGGCACGCTGCACACCTGCTCTGTACACCTCCTTCTGCGACTCCACCTCTGTGATCCGGGTGCTGCTGAGCCTTGAGCCGTGAAGAACCCACGGGGCTCTGGCTGAAATGGTGGCGATTTTCGCCCAGCTCTCATCAGTGCCATTTTCGGTCGAGATGGCACTTAGAGATTGAATCACATCTGGTGGGAAGAGAGAGAAGCAGCTGTAAAAGGCATCGGGTAGAGAGCAACC